>NC_133121.1:187203474-187528972 GCF_033568475.1 Henckelia pumila | reverse complement strand
GTTACCATCAACTGAAGGTAAAAGATGCAGATGTGCAGAAGATAGCATTCAGGACTCGCTATGGCCACTACGAGTTCTTGGTAATGCCGTTTGGGTTGACCAATGCACTAGATGTGTTCATGGATTTGATGAACATGGTGTTTCAACCTTTCTTGGATCAGTTTGTCATAGTTTTCATAGATGACATATTGATCTATTCTCGTAGTAGGGAGGAACATCGTCAGCACTTGACTACAGTGTTGCAGATTTTGAAAGAAAAGCAGTTGTATGCTAAATTCAGTAAGTGTGAATTTTGGCTGGAGCAGATTTTATTTTTGGGTCATATAGTTTCAGCTAAAGGGATTGAGGTCGATCCGTCTAAGGTGGAAGCGGTTCGGAATTGGGTTTCTCCGAAGAATGCTACAGAAATACGAAGTTTCTTGGGTTTAGCAGGCTACTATAGGATATTTATTCAAGACTTCTCTAAGATAGCTCTACCACTGACTTCCTTAACGCGAAAAGGTGTGAAGTTTGTGTGGTCAAATCAATGTGAGAAGAGCTTTGCTGAATTGAAAGAAAGACTGATGTCAGCGCCAGTGCTAGCAATTCCCGAAGGCACAGGTCGTTTTGTGGTTTATACCGATGCTTCTAAGAGTGGATTAGGAGCTGTTTTGATGCAGGATAATAAAGTAATAGCATATGAATCTCGACAGCTGAAGGTTCATGAAAGGAACTACTCGACTCATGATCTTGAATTGGCGGCAGTGGTTTTTTGCTTTGAAGCTTTGGAGACACTACTTGTACGGCGAAAGGTGTCAGATTTTCACTGATCACAAAATCCTAAAATATTTCTTCACTCAGAAGGAGTTGAATATGAGGCAGAGGCAATGGCTGGAATTGGTGAAGGACTACGACTGTGACATTAGCTATCATCCGGGTAAGGCTAATGTTGTAGCAGATGCATTGAGTCGCAAGTCTGCGACATTGAACCAATTGACAGTCCAGCAGGAATTGATTTTTGAAATTGAACGGATAAGGTTGGAGGTATTCAAACCAATGGAGGTATGCACTCTAGCGGCCTTAACAGTAGTACCTAGTTTGCTTGAGAGAATTCGTGCAGGCCAAGCTTCTGATGAACAGTTGACGTTGTGGAGGAACAGAGATGAAGCTAAGGGTGGTACATTGTACACTGTCAAAGATGGAATTGTTCATCACCGAGGTAGAATGTGGGTGCCAGTGGTAGACTCACTGAGAGTTGAAGTTATGACTGAAGCTCATACTGTTCCGTATTCCATTCATCCAGGAAGTACGAAAATGTATAAGGATCTGCAATCCTTATATTGGTGGCCAGGAATGAAGAGGGATGTTGTTAAATTTGTGAATGAATGTTTGACTTGCCAGCAGGTGAAGATCGAGCATCAGAGACCAGCAGGACTCCTGAAACCATTTCCAATACCCACATGGAAGTAGGAAGATGTCACCATGGATTTTGTGGTAGGGTTGCCAGTTTCAACGCGAAGGATGAACTCGATTTGGGTGATAGTTGACAGGTTAACTAAGTCAGCTCATTTTATTCCAGTCAGGAATAACTTCTCGATGAATCAGTATGCAGAGCTGTACATTCGAGAAATTGTCAGATTGCATGGAGTATCAGCGAGGATAGTATCTGACAGAGACCCTAAATTCACTTCAAACTTTTGGGGAAGTTTACATAGAGGATTGGGAACGAAGCTAGATTTCAGTACAGCTTTCCACCCTCAGACAGATGGTCAGTCAGAACGAGTGATCCAAATACACGAAGACATGTTGAGAGCTTGTATGATCAACTTTGGAGGTAATTGGAAATAGAAATTGCCTTTAGTGGAGTTTACTTACAACAATAGTTATCAAGCAACTATTGGCATGTCTCCTTATGAGGCGTTGTATGGGAGAAGGTGTAGAACTCCCCTACACTGGGACGAAGTTGGAGAAAGAGCTGTTTTGGGATCGGAAATAGTGACCCAAACAGTAGATGTGATAGCCAAGATCAGAGACAGAATGTTGATAGCTCAAAGTCGACAGAAAAGTTACGCCGACCAGCGACGTAGAGATTTGGAGTTTGAAGTAGGTGACCATGTATTTTTAAAGGTGTCACCATGGAAAGGTATTATGAGATTCGGGAAAAAGGGTAAATTGAGTCCAAGATATATAGGACCTTTTGAGATCCTAGAAAAGGTTGGGGCTCAAGCTTACCGAGTGGCACTACTACCCAACTTGGAGGGTGTTCACAATGTCTTCCATATCTCCAAGCTAAGGAAGTATGTGGCAAATCCCTCTCATTTTATCCGCCATGAGCCAGTGGATTGGACGCCAGACTTGTCCTACGAGGAGATGCCTGTTCAAATCTTAGACAAACAAGTTCGTAGGTTGAGAAACAGAGAGATTCCAATGGTGAAATTCTTATGGCGCAACCAGTTGGTTGAGGAAGCTACCTGGGAAACCGAGCAGGATATGCGAGCACGATATCCTAAACTGTTAGGTAAGTAGAATTTCGAGGACGAAATTCTTTTAAGGAGGGTAGAGTTGTAAGGTCCAAAAAGTCCACTAGCTTAATCACGGTTAATTTGTTAAATTATATGATTTAATGCATGTTATTTAGAATGTTTAATTGCTATGTTTAATTATGTGATTAAATTAAATGCCTGAAATTTTATGCAATATGTATGATTTTAAAGTTTTCATGTTGGAATTAATCTTGGGTCGCAGAAACGAGTTTAGCCTTGAAGCGAGTAAGAAAATATATTTTTTTAATTAAGTTTAAAGGTATGCAGTGTATTTTTATTGGGAGAGTACAAATTTTAAAGGATTTTAAATGTAACTAATGGGCCGTGTTGGAGCCCATTAGTCACAAAAGAAATAAGCATTCAGATTTTTTTTCTGAACTCTTTTTTTTTTTTTTGAACGCTCTCTTTTCTTTCAAATCTCTCTCACTCGAACGCTGCATCAAAGCTATGGTTCTTCGACTTCTCAAGGCTAGATTGTTCCGCCATCCAGGTTAATCCCAATCAGACGATTTTCAGGCAAGTTTTTACTAATTTTGAACCCATTCAAGAATGTATGTAGTTTGAAGGTAAAACCCTAGGTGTTTGATTGATGATCTATGCATGTTTCTTAAAAATTTTATGAGTATGTTGCTTGATTGTGATACGTGAAGCATTCCTGATGTTTTCGGTTCAAGTTTATTGAGTTTTGAATGATTTGAAGGCAAGAAATCAGATTGTTGGGGTAAAAGTTGAATGAGGGTTTTTGATTCAAAATCTTTGAAATGGTTGTTGTTTTGGAAAAAGTTATTTTGAAGTTTTGATGTTGTTGAATGTTATTTTTGATGGAAAAATCATCCCAAAGCATTGTGGGTTTTGAAATGGTGCAGAAAAGATCAGTTTTTGGAGTTAGGTGTTGCGACGGAGCGCCCGCGCTGACGAGCAGCGCGCCCGCGCCTGAGCTGCGAAAATTTGCACACAGGTGGCGCGCTCGTTCCGCAGTTCCGCCTTTTTACGCACAGGCGGCGCTCCCGCGCTACTGAGGCAGCGCGCCCGCACCGTGGTTCCACCTGAATGCAAGCGGGTGGCGCGCCCGCGCTGCTCGTAGGTTCGAAATCCCCACCCCTATGTACGTGTTTTTGGGTCCTAAAAATCATGATTTTGATATTTTAATGTATTTTAAATTATTTTTAAGAATGTTCATGAAGAATGTTAAAGTTTTCAAGGTCCGAAATGGACGGAATGCCTCACGTGGATCGGTTAAGTTATGTATTGCATGATTATGTGATTTACTCATGAAAGCTAATTTCTCATGAAATGTTTTGAAGGAATTTAAACATGTAGCATCACGAGAAATTTTATGAGCATGTTACAAGGTTTATGAAAATGATATGATATGATTTGATAAGATGAATTATATGATACATGAAAAATATTTTGATGAATTATGTGTCTTGTGGTGATTATATGGGGTATGCACTTCGGGATGAGCTCCGGAGCGGCTATCCAAACATGGCTCAAGGGATGGTTACATGGGGTATGCACTTCGGGATGAGCGCCGAAGCGGCTATTCAAAGAATGAAAGTTTACGGGCGTAATGTCATATGCTTGTTGATCAACAGGAAACCATGAATGGCTCGTTATGACGGTTACCACACTACTCATACTTTATCACCTCAAATATTTTTATGTTATGGCTACATCAAAGTTATGTTTATTGCATGAAAGTTTAAGTTAACGTTTTTCTTTTAAAGTAGAAAATCCCTTTTTCTGCCTGTTCTTGCTGAGTCTTTCGACTCACTATACTTGAATGGTGCAGGTAACGATGATGTGGATGCTTATATTGATGATTATGTGACTGGGCATGAAGAAGAGGCCGGGGTCGGTCCAACGGGCAATGCATGAGTGTGAACGCTTTAGCTTGGGAGATGTTTTAAAAACATTTTTTTTATTTGATGAGTGGCAAACAAGTTTAATTTTCTTTAGTTGTTGGCCATGTTTGGCAAAGATTTTTAGATACTATTTTATTATGTGAAATTTTTTATATGCTCCTTTTAATAAAAAAGATGATGCTTCCGCAAAATTTTTATTTTTACCAAATTTAAGTATGTATGTTTGAGTAACGTTTCTATTGTGAAATTGGGACGTTACAGCTGTAGATCAATCTTCCTTTCGTAGTATGATTGGCTCCTTACTATATGCTAATGCTAGTAGATCGGACATTATGTTTAGTGTTTGATTGTGTGCACTATTTCAATCATGTCCAAAGGAATCACATTTGTTCGCCTTAAAACGCATTTTCAAATGTCTTTCAAATACTCCAAATCTCGGCTTGTGGTATTCAAAAAATTATTTCTTTGATTTAAAAGCATAATGTGATGCCGGCTTTGGTGGATATAAGGTGGACAGGAAACGCACTAATGGAACTTGTTTCTTTTTAGGAAATTGTTTAGTTTTTTGGTTTTCCAAAAAGAAAAATTGTGTTGCGCTGTCAACGACTGAAGCCGAATATATGGCTGCTGGTAGTTGTTGTGCGCAAATTCTTTGGATGAAGCATCAATTGCTCGACTATGGCGTCTCTTTTTCAAAAATCCCTATTTTTTGTGATAACACTAGAATCCATATGTCTAACAAAGATCCAACTCAACATTCGCGCACCAAACATATTGACATTCGTCATCATTTTATTTGTGACCACATCAAACGAAATGAAGTTGAACTTCAATATGTTGACAACAAATCAAATTGCCGATATTTTTACAAAACCACTAGATGAAAACACTTTTATTCGTTTGCGTAGTGAACTTGGCATGATTGAGTTGTAATCGCTTGTAGACATAAAATAAATTTAAATGTCACATTAAGGGAGAGCTTAATATTAAAACTGATCAATTCAATTTTGGATAATATAAATCAATTGTATTTATTCAAAATTAAAAAGCTCACATTTTATGTGAATTATGTGGTTTAAAACTTATTTGCAAAATTTAATAAATTTTAGGGTCATCTTCAAAATTCTGACTTCGGCTAGTTCGGACCACCCGAACCCTGTCCGAACCCTGGTTCGGACAACTCGAACTGCCTCGTGCCTTTTTATTTCAAAACTTTCAAAATTCCCTCCGAAATGGTCAGTTCGAACCCTCCGAACTTAGCTTCGGGCCGTCCGATCCCTGAGCGGTAAAACTTCAAAATTTGACCGCCTTACCTTCGGGTCGTCCGAAAACCATTCGGCCGACACGAACTCATTTTGAACTGTTCGGATGCTCCGAACTCAATTCGGGCCATCCGAACTCATTTACAGCCTGTCAGATAAGATAAAATATTATCACCTCGGTAAGCAGGATCGGGCCGTCCGAACCCTCTACTATAAATACCCCCTCGAGCCATCCGATTTCTTCACACCAAATTTTCTTCTCTTTTCTTTCTTAGTCCAAAATGTAGCCTACAAAATGCCTGCCAAACGTCGTCGTGATCAAGCAAGTTCTAGTCTCCAATTCCTATACATGATCCTAACCTACCTGCTGTTTCATGTTCTATCCCGGATGATTACCCCACTCGATCGATTTTACTCGGTCGTATTTTCGATGTCACCTATCTTGGGAAATCTCATCTCCTCCTGCTACCCCTTCTCATCAGTCTGATCGTATTTTTGAGACTCTTCAGCGCATTGAAGGGAATCTAGCCAGCCACTTTGCATCTTCCACTGCCTCTATGGATGCGCTGACTATGAGAGTTGCCTCTTTGGAGACTCGCTTTGATGACTTCTTCTCCCACTATCCTCCTTCGCAGCACGATGATGACGCTTAGATTTTATTTTGCATTTTAAGTTGTATTTGTTTATGCTTTCTACGTAAAATTCAAGTTTAGTTTAATGAAATTATTGTGTACTTTATTTTCTCTTATTTTATTAATTGCTTTTGATTATCGCAAAAAGGGGGAGAATTAATTTGGTTAAATGATTAATTATTAAATTGAGGGGGAGTTTTAATAATTAATGCTTAAAAAATATTTGATTAAATTGTTTTATTGCTCTATTGCTTATATCTTATTTCTCATATTTAACCAAGTTTTGTGATCATCAAAAAGGGGGAGATTGTTACTCCTTAAAGTCATACAAATCTCGTATAATGAGATTAATGTTTTTAATGCATTAACAAGACTCAAATTATTATGTTTTGATGATTACAAAACTCGGTTAATCGTTACTAATGATTTTAAGTGAGAAATTTGCAGATATAAGAATTTCTTGTGTAAGGAAATTATTCGATGCAAGTACCATGAAAATCAAATATTTAAGATAATGAAGTGTTCGTATTTTGTGAAATTCGGACAGTCCGAAGCCCCGTTCGAACGGTCCAAAGAATTTCATGAATAAAATAAAGATCGGATAACAGGCTCGGAGGCCACGAAAGACCACTTCAGACGATCTGAAGTCAGTTCGGACGGTCCGAAGAATTTCCTGGATTTTAATATTGCTCGGAGGCACTCTCGGAAGCCACGAAATGCACACTTCGGACGCCCCGAAGACAAGTTCGGAGGACCCGAACTACTTTACGGCCACTGATGATTTTGTCGGAATAAATTTACCGGAATGAATTTAATGTAGCCATTCGGATTACCCGAAGATGAGTTCGGACCCCCCGAACAGTTCAATAGCCGCAGAAATTTGAAATTGAATCAGAGGACTTCGGACGACACGAAGACCAGTTCGGAGGATCCAAACCAGCCCGGATCAGCAACTATAATACATGCCATTTGAAGCCATTTCAAATCAATCAATTCATCTCCTCTCTTCTTTACAAACAATATCCTATCCAACAAGTGTTCAAGTGATATTTGTGCGATATATTCAAAATCGAGGGTTGTTTGTATAAGATCATTTGTGAGTTGGTTGTTCGATTATTGTAAACACTCGTGTGTGAAGCCGAGTGTATTGTAAGAGTGTTGTGGCTTTCCTTGGAGCCCTTAAGGCCAAGTGTATCGAGTTGTATCGGCGCGGCGATCATGTTGAGTTCTAAGGCTATACTTGGAGCCATCAAGGCCAAGACGTTCGAATTGCTAGTGGATCCTTGGTTAATCGATCTTAACCAAGAAGGGGAGACATAGACGATTTATCGTCGAACTTCCATAAACATCTCTGATCCCTTTTACTGCTTTATTTACATTACCCATTTATTTACCGCATTTAATATTGATTGTTTTAAGTCTTCCGCTTGCGTATTGCATAATCTCTTTAAATTGCTAAAGTTGTCAATAGAACCTAAATCCCCCCACCATTAGGTTCTAACAACTTCAATCAATTCATCATCCAAATCATGGATTGGTGGACGGTCAGCTTCATTTTCACTGGAGTTTTCTTGGCGCATTGATAAGTGCATTTTATGCACTTAATTTACATATGATTTGACTTGGCTTTTGTGATGTATTGAGTAGATTTTATGCGTATTTGTTGTTGTTTTTGTGAGATGCAAGGATTGGAGGAAAAGTAACGAGAAGAGACGGAAAAAGTAATTACGGAGATGCAAGTTTACAAAATTACTGGAGCTGATAGATACATCGAAATCCAATCTGCACCGTTCACAATGAATTTTGGGATGTTTTAAAGCTGCTGTCAAAATTTCCGCTCAATCCGACGGCTAGAACTCAAGTTATGATTTTTGCAAGAATGCTGCGCGAACTGGATGCGCTGTAGCGCACCCGCGCCCTGTAGCTCTTATTTTGAGAAAATTATTGGCGATCAGCACCCCTGCACCTAGGACAGCTCACCCGCGCCCTGGAACCAAAAAACGCGGCGCACCCGCGCCTGACGTGTCGTATTTTTGGAAACTTTTTGTCTCAAACTTTAAAAGGACTCTTTCGCATATATCAGATGATTATCAAGGGTTTTCATTAGTTTCTGAAGGCTAGAGACGGCTAGAGACCTAGGAAAATGGAGAAGAAGCATTCTTGGCACGAAGACGGACGAAGCGACTACCGGAGACGGAGAAGCATCATCTACCTTCGTTTTTATTTCATTCTTTCTCCTAATTTTTGAATGATGTTCAAGAACATGCTTTGTTTGATTTTTATTTTCATTATGAACTAATTCCTTTGTCCAGAGGGACGATGTAGCTTGACTTGAAACCATGTTTTTGATATTTTGATTGATATATTAGAATTATTCATTCGGTTTATTTGTGTTTTCCTGAATTGATTGCTTCAATTTACTGGTCATAGATTGAATGATATTTTATTTAGAATCTATCACTCGAGAGAGGAGATTTTGAATACGACATAGGAAAATACATCTTTGGTGTTTATATTGTTCGAGAGGCATATAACTCCATAGAAGTCATAGAAGAATTCTAGTGCTATTTACCGGATTTAATAATTAAACTTTGATAGAGATATTGATTTTGCTATTGAATACGAATTTCTGCTTGACACTCTAGAGAGGTAGTAGAAAATAATAGGAATTCTTGGCTAATAAACTAGAAGAATTTATGATATAGATTTCTTTATGAATTAACATGGTGGATGGTTAAGTGATGTCGAACCTCTAGAATTTGTCTCTCATTGAATTTTCGTCTTGCGAACTCGTCGTTAATTAATTTTATTTATTGCAAATTTTAGTTTGATATAACTCAAATCATTCTAGTAAGGACCCGATGCTAATTACCCTATTATTTGGCTAGATTTGTTAATAATTATTTTAAAGTGGTGAATTAAAATAATTAAGCCAAATAATTAATTTGTGTGTTAAAAATATGTGTCAGAAAATATCGGTGTATAGACGGTATTAAAATACATATTTAATTTTTATGGCACACAGGAGTTGGAATTAATTTAACCGGGTCAAGTTTTGGACTCAATTAAATAAATACACACATATACATACAAGCATTACTTTCCTCTCTCCTCACAATCCTCTCTCTCGGTTGTGCACTCTGTTCTCCTCTTCCTTCTTATTTTCTTTTCATTTCGTTTCTTCAATCGGCGATATCTCCTCCGTCGTTGCTCCAAAAATTATTCCGAGCGTAGTTCCGGAATCATCGCGACGAGAGCTTTCTTTTGATACAAATTTTGTAAGCTTTTCTCGCACTTTTCAAAAAGCCATTTTCTACCAGCCGCCGCCTTCGCCGCCCCTAGCCGCCGTCCGAGCGTCGCCTGAGCTAGGAGGAAGGTTGTACGAGTTTTTAGACCTTTAATTCGAAGTCTTGAGGTATATTTCGAGTTAGGGTTTGAATTTGGGAATTTTTGGTTGAATTCGAATCCAAATAATTGATATATGATTATTTGTTGGTTGTAGGTGCTATATTTGAGCCGATTGGAGGTATAGATCGAATTTTCTATTTTTTTATGGAATTATTTTCGAAAATTCAGAATGTATATATATGGGATTTTCGAATTATTGTGTTGAATTATTGAATTTTTGGGTCTTGGAATACCTTATAATTAATATATAATAATTCTGGAATTTTTGGGAATTTATCGGAATTTTTCAGAATATTAATTTGGATATTTTCGACCCTAGGATTGAATATTTAAATTGTTTGGAAGTTGAAATATATGTTAGAATTGATGGAAATGGTAATTGCCTAAGGTTTGGAGTAATTAGGATTGCACCAAGTTTGTAAGAATTACTCTGACGGATTGATCGCTATCTTACAGCCTTTATGAGGATATGTAAAATGTCTAATTGCTATTTGAAGTATTGGCTTGTTTATATGTTTTATATGATGATTGTGATGAATGATGCATTGCATTCATATTGAGCCATTATTCTCTTATTCCTGAGATTGTTATCTATACTTTAATGAGTTGTTTAGAAATCTGATGCTAGCGTAAGGGCCGCGCAGTTCTGCAGACTGTCCCCCTTGACGCGTACTGATGCAGGGCCGCGCAGTGTTTAAACTGTCCCCCTAGCACAGGTGGACACATATTAGCTATTGTTCTTTGGATCCAGATTTTTATATTCGTTGTTCCTTCGTACCATTCACTCGCATTGCATTAGTTGTTTTACATATCATTTATTTTGCTGTAATTTATTTGATCTTCGTACTGGGGTTTGACCCCTGTCCCTCGGAACTGCTGTGGTTTTGTTGTTATTGCCATGGCAGGTAGTACAGGTGGTTCTGTTGCCTCTGGTGGTGCATCTGCCAGTGGAGCCCAGGGAGGGTATTGAGTCGTTGTGAGTTCCCAGATATTATATATTATTATTGGAGTCTTTCATTTGCCGGGGAGATGTCCCATGTATCTGTATCGTTATTTTTACGACGTTTGGGATTTGCTTGTTGTTGTATTTATCCTTGCCGGCTTGCATGTGATTACTCCTGGCCAATGCGGCTGTAGGTTTGTGTGTTGTCGAATTGGACACTATTTTCGAGTATTGTATTGTTGTCTGAGTTTTTGATTTCCCTGGTATGTCCGATTTACGGGGAGGTCATGCCGAATTTTCGGTAGGCCTAAAAGAAAAATTTTAACTCGTTTTCGCTGTTTACATTAATTAATCCTGATTGCATGATTATTAAATACTAATTAGGAACGGGCCCTCATATTTGGTATCAGAGCATAAACTGGGATATGCTCGAAATAAGTCTAGTAAACTTGAGTCTAGACACGAATGAAGATGATTGCGTATTTGATTGACTACATGCTCTTGCGTGTTATGTGTTATTTATATGATTCGATTTAGAGCTAGTAGTTAACTAGGCTTTGACTTTTAGTTAAGCTCGTTTGCCTAGAATTACGTTATCATCTTTTACTATCTTTATGCCTAAAGATTTGATCTTGGATTTCTTTAGATGGCCCCTAGACTTCGAGGTGGAAAAGGAAAGAATGTTGTCCAAGAATCTGGCAGTCAGAATGAGGTTGGTCTTGATGGAGTCTTGCGTGGGAGATGTGGTCGTCCTGCAAGGAATGTAATAAACGATATTGATGTTGAAGTGGATCAGTTGGGCAATCAAGTTGATGAGATGGAGTTGGTGGTCGCTAGATTTCAAAGATTTAATCCACCTACTTTCAGTGGAGATGAAGGCAGTGAAAAAGCTGAATCTTGGTTGAGAGCCATGAACAACCTGTTCGGATTGGTGCACTATAATTCTGAACGAAGGGTAACAATGGTGGTTCTACAACTGAAAGATACTGCTGAACGTTTGTGGGAGGCTATGCGAACAGCTCTGGTTGAGGCTGGTAAACTTGTTACTTGGGATGTTTTCTGCTCCAAGTTCCAACAAGAATATGCTCCACCTTCTTTTGTGGCAGAGAAAACATCTGAGTTCTTCAATCTGGTTCAAGGTGAATTGAGTGCTGCAGAGTATGCCAGGAAGTTATCTTCATTGTTTACTTATTTGTCGCACATTGCTTCTAAGGATGGAGCTAAACTCGAAAAGTTTATGGAAGGATTGAATCAGAATCTATACTCCTTGGTCTTGGCCAGCAACCCAGTTGATTATGCTGATGCGGTTGACAAAGCCATTAGACAAGAAGCAGGGTTAAGAAGGGGTCGACCGCAGTATACGATGCAAGCACCAACTGGAACTGCACAATTTTCAGCAAACACCTCTTTTACACCCCAGCAATCATTTCAGCAACCTAGGCCGCAAAGATTTAAGCCTAAGGGAAAGCAATTCAAAAAGAAGTCATTTAGCACTTCCTCTAGTTCTGGTAGTTCTCGTGGTGGGGGATCTTCATGGGTTCCTAGAGAGTCTTGCAATAAGTGTGGAGGAAGGCATTCATCTGATCAGTGCGTAGGAGTTCAAGGAGTCTGTCGTACTTGTGGCCAACCAGGACATTATGCAAAGGTTTGTCCTAGTGGGGGAGGACAGCAGCATCAGTCTTCTCAGTTTAGCCAGTTTCCTCGAGCCCCAGCTCCTAGACCTTTCACTCCTCAGTTTGCGCCGCAACCCAGTTTCTCCCAACCGAGAGGTCCTTCTCAGCAGCAGTTCTCAGGGCCTCAGCAGGCTAGAGTTCATGCATTAACTCACGACCAGGCTCAGGATGCACCTGGAGGGGTTATAGCAGGTATATGTTTTATCTTTGATCATCCTGCTTGTATATTGATAGACACAGGAGCATCTCATTCATTTCTATCTGCTGCATTTATTGTTGAGCATGAAATTGCTACTACCTTGTTGATTGATCCAGTGTCTGTGTCTACCCCTGCCGATGTGTATTTGAGATCGCGTGAGATAGTGATAAACTGTGTAATCCGTTTCGATGAAAGTATTATGATAACCAACTTGATTAAGTTGTCTATGTCTGATTTTGACTGTATTATCGGAATGAATACTTTGACCAACTATCGAGCTACTGTTGACTGTTTTCATGGAGTAGTAAGCTTCCGACCGTATGTTGGTGGCAAATGGAATTTTTATGGTGATGATTCTCGATCCCGTATCCCTTTAGTGTCAGCCATGCAGATGTTTGGGTTATTGTCTGCTGGGAATGAAGGGTATTTGATCTATGCAGTAGATGCTTCTCAAGACAAGGGATTGAAAGTTTTTAATATTTCAGTGGTTGAGGAATTTCCTGACGTATTTCCCGAAGAGATTCCAGGCTTTCCGCCTCAAAGGGAAATAGATTTTAGTATTGATTTGATGCCAGGAGCAAATACAGTTTCCAGAGCACCTTATCGATTAGCTCCAACAGAATTGAAAGAATTAAAAGAATAGTTGCAGGATCTCCTGGAGAAAGGTTACATCAGGCCAAGTATGTCGCCTTGGGGAGCTCCTATACTGTTTGTGAAAAAGAAAGATGGATCAATGAGGATGTGCATTGATTACCGTCAGTTAAATCAGATCACAGTGAAGAATAAATACCCATTGCCACGCATTGACGATCTATTTGATCAGTTGCAAGGTACGTCAGTGTACTCAAAAATTGATCTTCGTTATGGTTACCATAAGCTTTGAGTCCGTGAGGAAGATATTCCAAAGACAGCATTTCGGACACGATATGGTCACTATGAATTCCTCGTTATGCCATTTGGGTTAACGAATGCTCCAGCGGTTTTTATGGATCTGATGAACCGTATATTTCGAGAGTTTATAGATAGATTTGTTATCGTTTTCATTGATGACATTCTGATCTATTCAAAATCATTGAAGGAGCATCGAGATCATTTGAGGCTAGTTCTTCAAACTCTCAGAACTGCACAGCTATACGCCAAGTTTTCAAAGTGTGAGTTCTGGTTAGACAGAGTTGTATTTTTGGGACATGTAATATCAGCTCAAGGAGTGTCTGTTGATCCCAGTAAGATTGATGCCGTCCTTAATTGGACAACACCCAGGAATGTTTCTGAGATTCGTAGTTTCTTGGGATTGGCTGGATATTACAGGGATTTATCGAAGGATTTTCTAAGATAGCGAAGCCTATGACACAACTGACACAGAAAGATCGACGTTTTGTTTGGACTAGAGAGTGTGAAACTATTTTTCAGACATTGAAAGAAAAGTTAACTACAACCCCTGTTTTAGCTTTACCTTCGGGGTCAGGTGGGTTTGTCGTTTGTACAGATGCTTCTCTAAATAGACTTGGATGCATTTTGATGCAGCATGAGCGAGTTATTGCTTATGCATCACGTCAATTGAAACCTCATGAAACTCGATATCCAGTTCATGATTTAGAGTTGGGTGTCATTGTCTTTGCATTGAAAATATGGCGTCATTATCTGTACGGAGAACAGTTTGTGATATATTCTGATCACAAAAGTCTTAAATATATTTTCACACAATCTGATCTGAACATGAGACAACGTCGCTGGATGGAATTACTTAAGGACTTTGATTGTGATATTCAGTATCAAGCCAGTAAGATGAATCTAGTTGCAGATGCTCTTAGCCAAAAAGTTCAGAATGCAATGTTAACATCTCTTACAATCTCGAAAGTCCATGAGCACTTGGGAACTTCAGGTTGGACTTACCAACCTAGTGGTGACTACGTTATAGTTTCATCTATTCAAGTTGAACCACAGATAGTTTTTGACATCAAAACAGCACAAAGGACTGATCCTTATATTCAGAAGTTGAAAGAATTGTCTCAAGCATGACAGTCAGATAAGTTTGATGTCACTTCAGATGGAATTTTGCGTTTTAAAGGAAAACTTGTGGTTCCAAATTTGATAGACTTGAATGAAGCTATCTTGCGAGAAGCACATTTTAGTCAACACAGTGTTCACCCTGGTAATAGAAATATGGATCATGCTTTGCGATCCCAGTTTTGGTGGGAAGGCATGAAAAAGGAAATTTCAGACTTTGTAGCAAGATGTTTGACTTGCCAACAGGTTAAAGCTGAGAGGATGAGACCTGGTGGTATGTTACATAGTCTGGAAGTGCCGCAGTGGAATTGGGAGCACATTGCTATGGATTTCGTGACACACCTACCTCAATCTGTGCATGGTTGCGATGCTATTTGGGTGATTGTTGATAGACTGTCAAAATCAGCCCATTTTATTCCATATGATCGTACTTTCCCTTATAAGAAAATGGTTAAATTGTACATTGATAATGTGGTGAGATTGCATGGTGTGCCAGTAACCATAGTATCTGATCGTGATCCAATATTTACTTCTAAGTTTTGGGCTAGTCTGCAATCAGCCTTGGGTTCAAAGTTAGCGATGAGCACTGCCTATCACCCACAGACAGATGGTCAGTTAGAGAGGACCATCCAAACATTGGAAGACATGTTGAGAGCTGTGGTGATGTATTTCAGTGGCAGTTGGCAAGAATCGTTATCTTTGGTTGAATTCTCCTACAATAACAGTTTTCATACTTCGATTGGAATGGCTCCTTTTGAAGCCTTGTATGGAAGAAAGTGTCGATCTTCAACTTGCTGGGAAGAAGTAGGAGAACAGCGATTGGCTATGCCTAAATTCGTTCAGGAGATAAAGGACAAAGTTGTCTTGATCAGTAAAAAAATGAAAGCAGCCCAAGATCGCCAAGCTAGTTATGCAAACAAGAGGCGTAGACCTTTAGAATTTCAGGTTGGTGATTATGTTTTCCTGAAAGATTCACCGTTTCGTGGTACTATGAGATTTGGGCGTAAAGGGAAGCTAGCTCCACGTTATATTGGTCCGTATGTGATCGTTGAGAAGATTGGTATTTTTGCTTATCGTTTGGACTTGCCGCAGAGTTTGCCTGTGATACATGATGTGTTTCATGTGTCGATTTTGCGGAAGTACGAGCCAGATCCATCTCATGTCTTGAGGGCCGAGGAGGTAGAGTTGGATAGTTCCCTTAGCTATGCCGAGTACCCAGTGAAGATTCTTGATCGTAGAGAGAAACAACTCCGAAACAAGACCATTCCTTTGATTATGGTTCAGTGGAGTAGACATGGGACAGAAGAGGCTACATGGGAAATCGAGGCAATGATGCGTCAAGAATGGCCTCACTTGTTTGAGAATGCAGTGAATTATTCAATGTACTCTGATTATCCTGTGTATTATCAGTGGTAGATGTTTAAACCACTTTGTATGTTGTATTATGTGTGTGTTCGATTTCGAGGACGAAATCATCTTTTAGTGGGGGAGAATTGTAAGGACCCGATGCTAATTACCCTATTATTTGGCTAGATTTCTTAATAATTATTTTAAAGTGGTGAATTAAAATAATTAAGCCAAATAATTAATTTGTGTGTTAAAAATATGTGTCAGAAAATATCGGTGTATAGACGGTATTAAAATACATATTTAATTTTTATGGCACACAGGAGTTGGAATTAATTTAACCGGGTCAAGTTTTGGACTCAATTAAATAAATACACACATATACATACAAGCATTACTTTCCTCTCTCTCGGCCGTGCACTCTGTTCTCCTCTTCCTTCTTATTTTCTTTTCATTTCGTTTCTTCAATCGGTGATATCTCCTCCGTTGTTGCTCCAAAAATTATTCCGAGCGTAATTCCGGAATCCTTGAGACGAGAGCTTTCTTTTGATACCAATTTTGTAAGCTTTTCTCGCACTTTTCAAAAAGCCATTTTCGACCAGCCGCCGCCTTCGCCGCCCTTAGCCGCCGTCCGACCGCCGCCTGAGCTAGGAGGAAGGTTGTACGAGTTGTTTAGACCTTTAATTCGAAGTCTTGAGGTATATTTCAAGTTAGGGTTTGAATTTGGGAATTTTTGGTTGAATTCGAATCCAAATAATTGATATATGATTATTTGTTGGTTGTAGGTGCTATATTTGAGCCGATTGGAGGTATAGATCGAATTTCCTATTTTTTTATGGAATTATTTTCAAAAATTCAGAATGTATATATATGGGATTTTCGAATTATTGTGTTAAATTATTGAATGTTTGGGTCTTGGAATACCTTAGAATTAATATATAATAATTCTGGAATTTTTGGGAATTTATCAGAATTTTTCTAAATATTAATTTTGATATTTTCGACCCTAGGATTGAATATTTAAATTGTTTGGAAGTTGAAATATATGTTAAAATTGATGGAAATGGTAATTGCCTCAGGTTTGGAGTAATTAGGATTGCACCAAGTTTGTAAGAATTACTCTGGTAATTATTTGGCAATTAAGGTACGGATTGATCGCTATCTTACAGCCTTTATAAGGATATGTAAAATGTCTAATTGCTATTTGAAGTATTGGCTTGTTTATATGTTTTATATGATGATTGTGATGAATGATGCATTGCATTCATATTGAGCCGTTATTCTCTTATTCCTGAGATTGTTATCAACTCTTTAATGAGTTGTTTAGAAATCTGATGCTAGCGTAAGGGCCGCGCAGTTCTGCAGACTGTCCCCCTTGACGCGTACTGATGCAGGGCCGCGGAGTGTTTGAACTATCCCCCTAGCACAGGTGGCCACATATTAGCTATTGTTCTTTGGATCCAGATTTTGATATCCGTTGTTCCTTGGTACCATTCACTCGCATTGCATTAGTTGTTTTACATATCATTTATTTTGCTATAATTTATTTGATCTTCGTACTGGGGTTTGACCCCTGTCCCTCGGGACTGCTGTGGTTTTGTTGCTATTGCCATGGCAGGTAGTACAAGTGGTTATGTTGCCTCTGGTGGTGCATCTGCCAGTGGAGCCCAGGGATGGTATTGAGTCGTTGTGAGTTCCCAGATATTATATATTATTATTGGAGTCTTTCATTTTCCGGGGAGATGCCTCGTGTATCTGTATCGTTATTTTTACGACTTTTGGGATTTGCTTGTTGTTGTATTTAGCCTTGCCGGCTTGCATGTGATTAGTCCTGGCCAGTGGGCTGTAGGTTTGTGTGTTGTCGAATTGGACACTATTTTCGAGTATTCTATTCCTGTCTGAGTTTTTGATTTCCCTGGTATGTCCGATTTACGGGGAGGTCATGCCGAATTTTCGGTAGGCCCGAAAGAAAAATTTTAACTCATTTTTGTTGTTTACATCGATTAATCCTGATTGCATGATCTTTAAATACTAATTAGGAACGGGCCCTCACAATTCTCGTAGCTCTACATAGGATTAAGATTCGATTATTTGCAAATATTTAATATAATATCATTTTATTCATTCTCCGTAGGATCGACTTGGACTCATTTTCTATATTAAAACTTGACACCGTGCACTTGCGGGCACAAAATTACGCAACAGCAAAATACTTAAAAATTCAGTTCTTTGGGCTTTGGAGTTTGATAAGTCAGCATTTGGTTCTTCAATGATCTTGTCTTGCCTTTGTTTTGGGTTATAGATTGTCCTACTTAAGAATGAGAAAAAATTTTCTCTAACTTAGGTGCTGATTCAACTTCAAGAATTTCATCAACTGCGGAGCTAGAGCTGCTGCCCTTGGTTTCTTTTGGTGAACTGGTAGACTTTTTCCATAGAGTGGCATATTCAAACTGATGGGCTAGTGATTGGAGTAAAAATGATGGGACATATATAGGTTCAAAATCTAACTCTGTTTTCTTGAGCACCAGATCGAAGTTGAAAAATTATAGTGCATTTTTGCTGCTATCAAATCTTTCAAAACCAAATTAATTCATTGATGTAGCAGATAGAATTTTCAAAGCACACTTTTGTGACTTCCATCTTTAAACAGATTATGATCTGTATTGAGAAGAGTTGTACTAGGAGTTCTTGTTTAGGCATCGGATAAATTCTATACCAGAATGGGTTTGTGCAAGGAGTTGTATAAATAAAAGTCTTCTAATAAAATCCTTCTGAAAACAGAAGAAGGGAGACTATGAGATTGAGCTCCGAACTTCCATAAAAAATCTCTTTCCTTATACTTTTACTTACTACATTTACATTTGATCTGTCTTAAGATTTCCAATTCAATTTTGTGAGGAATATTCTTTCACCTGATCTTATCAGATCCTTCGAGCAAAATTGTGTTTTAAGCAATTTCTAATCTTGATTCTTGCCTTGAGCATATAAAGTTTAGAGAAAATTTTAAAATTGTGTATTCACCCCCCCCCCCCTCACCCACCCACCCTCCCTCCCTCTACACATACTTTTCGATGATAACTATATATTTTAATTATGCATACAATTTATTTATTGAATTATGATTTTATTAACATATCCTTTATGTAGATAGATAAAAAAACAATATCATTTTTTTATCTATTTATAGTATGACATTATATTTGAATATATAATTTATCGATTGATATATTTGTATTAAGTAATATTTATATTATTTTATACAAAAAAATATGATACGTATTTATTTAATATAATTTATCATTATAATTTTGTTATTATTACATTTATATGAAACTTACTATAATTTTATGGTTTTTTTTACTGGATCTTGAAAGCATTAATTTTTAGTAGGTTTCTTGTGAGATGTTTTAGAGACTTTATCATTGAAACGAGTTAACTATGCCTATATTTATAATGAAAAAAACATTTTGGCACAAAAATTAATATTTTTTATGGGTGACAGTTTTACAAAAATACCTCGTGAGACCGTTTGACAAAAACTTTTGCCTTAAATTTTTCTTATGTATTTTGATGAGCTGAACTTTGACTTGATTAGTTTAGTGGTGAAGTTATAATCTTATCTTGGTGTCAAATGTAAATTGACAAATAATTGAATGTGCAGAAATATGTCAAGATGCAGATTCTAAACATTTAGTCTAAATGAGTATGCAAGATTGATGGTTTGTATGTAAACTGATAAATGACACAGTTAAATGTTTATGGATGTTTGAAGATTTAAATTACTCCTACATCACCCCTTCTTCCTATTCAGAAGGATATCACGAGAACACTTTGAATTTTAAAATACAATCGCAAAACCCCACTCTAAGAATAGGACTTACACACAACAACCTATTTTAGAACTTCTAGTTCACAACTCAGTTTCAGTCCCCGACTGATAGAATGTAAATATTACAAACTCTTTTTGAACTTGCACAAAGATGATCCTTGAATGATCAGAATAATCGTTTGAGTGTTGTGCTTCGAGTTTCTTGATCAAAATGCTTCAGAGATTTGAGAACTTGAGTATTCAAATGTACGCGAGAATAACAGTTGGGCAAAAGTTCTGCTTCATCTGATCAAGATGTCTATTTATAGGTTTTGGAATCCAACTGTCATAATTTTGAAATGTCTCTGAAAGAATTTGAATTATTCCCGTTGATTCGTCATTTTCACCGACATTCTCTGCACCCAACATATTTTGGGAGCGTGGCTCTATGTTGTAGAGGTTTTAGAGTACAAAAAATTTTATTCACTCCTAATCGCGATGGTAGACTGTTGTATTATGTGGGTTGTTAGAGTTCATCAGTTTTAGTAACCCAGATTCCATTTTAAGATAATAATATGTTAAACATGATTAATGGTTAGTAATTAACCAATTTCGGAGTGTAATTGGACTTCAGAAGAAAATTTGGGCTTTTGACTTTGGGCCGGATCGAAAGCTCCGAACCCAGATCGGAAGCTCCGATCCCAGCCACTTCTGAAGCCAACCGGAAGCACAGAGATCGGAAGCTCCGATCCAAGAACGGAAGTTCCGATCTCTAGCTGCCAGCGATACTCAATGACTCAGCCGTAAGTTTTGACAAGTGTCGAACGGAGGGCAGATCGAAAGCTCCGATCGTCGGATCGGAAGTTCCGATCCTGGCGTGTCAAGCATGCATGCAGTGAGCGGATCGGAAGCTCCGATCTTGAAATCGGAAGTTCCGATCCTGGCCGAGAATTTTTCCTATAAATAGGGGTCTCCGGAGTTCATTTTGATTACGAATTCCCGAGTTTTCTTTTTCAGTTATATAGTGTGAGATATACACTTGAGGGCCCTATCGGTTATAATAGAGGTTCTGGAATAACCAAGGTGTGGTTATAGTCATCCGGGACTAGCGACTCCAAAGGGCTTACTACGGACGAAGGTATGGTCCGAGAATCTATTTAAAGTTTTGGGAGTACTTATTAGCTTAGTAAAGGCTTATAGAACTTGTGTAGTGATACGGTGAACTTTTGAATATAGGCTTGAAACCTAGGATCCTACTATACTTGAACTAGCCTAGAGGTACGTACACATTGACTGAGATTGCCAGCGAGTATACATGTTTAAATGTTGCATTTATTTGGCATTATTATATGGCATGATATATGATTTACCGTTTTCCATATTCATATGTCATGTGCATATACACGTTGAGCCAATATCTTGTTATACTTGATTATAGAGCCGCTCAGCTCTATACTCGATAGTCTGTCATTGAGAGTACTGCGACGGCGGGGGCATTTATGTCTGTCTACTCTGGTGTACTAGACGAGTGTGGTTGCACCCGAAGGTTGATCCGTGCGGTGGCAGCACTCATGTGGCGCCGGTACTGAGCATGACTTTTCGGATGACCCTTTACCAGTCATCATGTTGCATGCATTATATACATATGTTTACTCATGTCTATGTACTGGGCGTTATCGCTCACGTCCTAGTTGTTATCTTGGACACCCTATTTCATGGGGCAGGTCGCAGGATGGACGGAGCCGGTAGTTCGAGGCAGGACTAGGGAGTCGGAGCTTTTCAGGAGATTTTATATAGCAGGATTTGTTTTAGCTGTACTCATGTTTTAAGACTGTTTACGTTAAGTTCTTCGATATGGTTGTATCACTACAAATTTAAGCTTGGATTTGTTTTACTAAGCTGATATGTAAATTTTGGATTATGTTTCCGCACGTTTTTACTCTGTTAAGCGTTATTTCTTTATTAAGTTTAATGCATGCTATTAGTTGCCAGTTAGTAGGTGATTCCATGCAGGGTCACTACATCAGTCTACTTCTTTGGCATTTGTCTTCTCGATATCTATTTGGTACTCAAATTTGTCTATAAATTCATCCCATCAATTTGGTATCAGTTTAGTTCTCAGCTTTATAGCACCAGTTCGACATCTATCTTCGAGAGTGAACAGTTTGGATCTTTTTTTGTAAAGTCGCATTTTTCTTTTTCAGGCCTTAATAAAATCTCTATTTTCCTTGATGGATTCTATTTGGTGCTCAACTGATGTATGGTAACAGTTTGGCTCTTTAGAAAACAACAAACTTAGTTTCCAACAATTTACGTCGTATCAGTTTAGTTCTTGAAAACCACCAAAACTTAATTCCCAAAAATTTCCCCCCATTTTTTTGTTTTTTAAAACATAGAATTGTGCACCATTATCATCAGTTTATGTTATATTCTGATTTGAAAAAAATGAGATTATCTGAACTGAACTAATAGTAATAAACTGAAGAGAGTTGGACTAAGCTTAAGCTGGTGCTAATTACTGAACTATTTCCCCTCTTTTTGATAAACACGCTATAGATACAAGGGTGGATAACATAATGTAAGCGAGACAACTAAGAAATCTAACGGCAAGAGTATGGAGGTCTGGAATGATGATGACTTCGGCTTGAGGCAGGGTGCCGAGGAGACTGACCCATATACTCTACGATTTATTGATTTGTTTGCGAAGAAGAACACAAGATATGTCTGGTTAGGCTTGTCTAAGGTTCAATCTCTCTTGAGATGGATTTTAAGGATTCAATCTATCTGGTCAGCCCTTGAAATATGTATTGACAGATGTTTCAATATAATGAACACTTGCTGCTAAAGTATCAACTTTGGTCTCAAAAGATGTGTGTGACTTTTGAAGTTGAGATAATGAAGATTTCACTTGACTGAAGTTTATCAGAATTTCATCCAAAAATGCAAACTTTTCTTATAATTTAACTATTTTAGAGGTCAGAGAGTTTCGAAGATAAATCATATTAGCTCCTGTTTGCTGTTGATTTCCTTTGAAAGCTTAAGATCTCTGGAAAGATTTCCCAAAGATGCGTCCATTCCTGATAAGGCTTCAATCAATTCATCATCCAAATCAGTGATTGGTGGACAGTCAGCTTCATTTTCACTAGAGTTTTCTTGGCGTAAAATACTTAAAAATTCAGTTCTTTGGGCTTTGGAGTTTGATAAGTCAGCATTTGGTTCTTCAATGATCTTGTCTTTGCCTTTGTTTTGGGTTGAAGATGGTCCTGCTTTAAAATGAGATAAAATTTACTCTAACTTAGGTGCTGATTCAACTTCAACAATTTCATCAACTGCGGAGCTAGAGCTGCTGCCCTTGGTTTCTTTTGGTGAACTGGTAGACTTTTTCCGTAGAGAGGCATATTCAAACTGATGGGCTGGTGATTGGAGGAAAAATGATGGGACATATATAGCTTCAAAATATAACTCTATTTTCTTGAGCACCAGATCGAAGTTGAAAATTCAGTGTTTGAGTGCATTTTTGCTGCTATCAGATCGATCAAAACCAATTTAATTCATTGATGTAGCATATAGAATTTTCAAAGCACACTTTTGTGACTTCCATCTTTAAACAGATTATGATCTGTATTGAGAAGAGTTGTACTAGGAGTTCTTGTTTAGGCATCGGATAAATCCTATAAAAGAATAGGTTTGTGCAAGGAGTTGTATAAATAAAAGTCTTCTAGTAAAATCCTTGTGAAAACATAAGAAGGGAGACGTATGAGATTGAGCTCCAAACTTCCATAAAAAATCTATTTTCTTATACTTTTAGTTACTGCATTTACATTTGATCTGTCTTAAGATTTCCAATTCAATTTTGTGAGGAAGATTCTTTCACCTGATCTTATCAGATCCATCGAGTATAATTGTGTTTTAAGCAAGTTCGAATCCTGATTCTTGCCTTGAGCATATAAAGTTCAGAGAAAATTTTAAAATTGTGTATTCACCCCTCCTCACCCACCCACCCTCTACACATATTTTTCGATGCTAACTATATATTTTAATTATGCATATGATTTATTTATCGATGAATTATGATTTAATTAACATAACCTTTATGTAGATAGATAAAAAAAACATATCATTATATTATCTATTTATATTATGACATTATATTTGAATATATAATTTATCGATTGATATATTTGTATTAAGTAATATTTATATTGTTTTATACAAAAAAATATGATACGTATTTATTTAATATAATTTATCATTATAATATTGATATTATTACATTTATATGAAACTTACTATAATTTTATGGTTTTTTTTGTTTATACTAGATCTTGAACGCATTAATTTTTAGTAGGTTTCTTGTGAGATTTTTTAGAGATTTTATCATTGAGACGAGTTAACTATGCCTATATTCATAATTAAGAAAACAATTTGACACAAAAATTAATATTTTTTATGGGTGACAGTTTTACAAAAATTACTCCTGAGACAGTTTGACAAAAACTTTTGCCTTAATTTTTTCTTATGTATTTCGATTGAGCTGATCTTTGACTTGATTAGTTTAGTGGTGAAGTTATAATCTTATCTTGGTGTCAAATGTAAATTGACAAACAATTGAATGTGCAGAAATATGTCAAGATGCAGATTCTAAACATTTAGTCTAAATGAGTATGCAAGATTGATGGTTTGTATGTAAACTGATAAATGACACAGTTAAATGTTTATGGATGTTTGAAGATTTAAATTACTCCTACATCACCCCTTCTTCCTATTCAGAAGGATATCACGAGAACACTTTGAATTTTAAAATACAATCGCAAAACCCCACTCTAAGAATAGGACTTACACACAACAACCTATTTTAGAACTTCTAGTTCACAACTCAGTTTCAGTCCCCGACTGATAGAATGTAAATATTACAAACTCTTTTTGAACTTGCACAAAGATGATCCTTGAATGATCAGAATAATCGTTTGAGTGTTGTGCTTCGAGTTTCTTGATCAAATTGCTTCAGAGATTTGAGAACTTGAGAATTCAAATGTACGCGAGAATAGCAGTTGGGCAAAAGTTCTGCTTCATTTCATCAAGATGTCTATTTATAGGTTTTGGAATCCAACTGTCATAATTTTGAAATGTCTCTGAAAGAATTTGAAATATTCCCGTTGATTCGTCATTTTCACCGACATTCTCTGCACCCAACATATTTAACCATAAATCAATAGGAGTAAACAAAACACAAAAATACACTAAATGCAAACAAAATTGGAAAAATACGAAGAAGACGACATGAAACTAATGCAAAACACCAAAACCGAACAATAAAAAATGGGAAAAAGACTCCTATCAATCATATTACGTGATCTTGTTACCTTTTGAAATCTGATTGCAAATGGAAATGAATTGCGTTGAACAATTAAGCTTAGGAAGTTCGACAATGGGATTTTTTGGAGGAACAAAAAAACTATGTGGAGAAAGTTGCACGGGTCAATTTTGTGAGACGAATCATCTATTTGGGTTACCCAATTTTTTATTGTAAATATGTGCAAGGTTGAATCGTCTCATGAATAATGATTCGTTAGAGAAGATCGATTATTCCTTACTTAAAGTTACTTTCTTGAAATATTTGACGAAATTCAATAAACAAACATAAGGCAGTACCTTTGTTGACAAAACCTATAATTCATAAATATATATTGCACAAAAATATATGCAAAAGTGCAATCCCAAACATAATCATAGATACATTCTCAAAGCTCCAGCTTTCCCGTTCTTATCTATTACTGAACAATTTTTATCCTAATTTGTTATTATTATTGTGTTCATTGATCCATTATATTGGGTTTACACAATCTGATTTTGATTCTTAGCTTAGAAATATACGTTCCAATATCCGAACCGTTCCACTTCAATTTGATTCGATTTTATTCAAACTCTCCCAATTAGTGCAATCTATAAACCAATAAAAATTTCTAAATACATTAATGGAAATATTACAAATGTAAAATAAATTACTAAAAGACAAGAAGAATCAAATCTATCTAAAGTGGCTTCTCAAGATCTTGGAGCCAGACTTGAATACTTTACCCAGAGCGGCTAAATATTTATTTCGATTACTCAGCAAAAACCTAGATATTAAAACAGGGGATTGAATTTGTAGCTTGAAATCCCTTGAAAGGGGCGATGAATCCAAGTAAAAGTGATTAATGCATTTCCATTAAAGGAATCTTGCACTCACGGGTCTTTTCCATGCGAGATTGTATATCCTGAGCATCTGGGATGTGTTTATTTGGATGAAATGGAGGGGTATTCTCTTCTTATTGCATCACTTTCAGCAAACGAAATAGATGGTGGCAAAAGAAAATGGAGTAATTTGGATGTATTTGTAGCAATGGTGGAAACAGATTTTAGAGGGAGGAATATGATTTGGGTTTTTGAAGTTGTGACTTTTACATTTGTGGTTTGTTTCAAAATTTGTGGATATATATTTTGGGCAGGTCAAGTTTGAGTATGTGAGGGAACGTTTAAAATTGGCGTCCACCAACTTCAACAACATACATATGCAAATACACACATGTGCTCCATCCGTCTCGATTATATAATCTTACTTTTTTTTTCTTTTTTTGTATTAAAAAAATATTTGGAAAACAAATTATGTATACAACTTCTATTTTATTCTTATTTAATATATTCAAAAAATTATTGTACAATTTCATGATTTAGTTAATAAGGATATATTGATAAAGAAGATATATAAAAATTTTAAAATGAAAATTAGCCGTAGTTCATTAAATTACCATCTCCAACACTACTTAACAATGATACAAGTTCCCTCATCCATATTTTCTCGAGATGTTATTCAAACAATGACATATGAAATTATAATTATAAAATATAAATGTCCCTTCACTCGTTTATTTCATTACTTTAGCAGCTTAGATTTTTATTTCTGCTATTATTGCTTCCCACCAGCTTTCTTGTTCTGATCTATTAATGGACAAATTCTAAGCCTGGTTATTTATTATTATTGTGTTCATTCGATCCATTACTGGACTTCTCTCATCAAATGGTGGATAGTGATGAGTTAATGCATGCAGGCCACCCACAACCAAATGTATATCCACAAATACGATTGTAAACCAGAATATGAACAATCTTCTCTGTGCTCCGTTTTCAACAGCTGAAGTGAAAAAAGCACTTTTTGAAATGCATACGGATAAAGCACCAGGTCCTGATGGTATGTCAGCACTTTTCTATCAAAAATTTTGGGATATAGTTGGTAAAGATATCACGGTGGCGGTCCTTGGTATTCTGAATGATCAGTGATGGTAACTCCTTGACGACGTGGAATTATACAATTGTCACACTTATACCAAAGGTTGCGAATCCTATGATGATGAAAGAATTCCGGCCTATTAGTCTGTACAAAGTCTGTTACAAGATTGTTTAGCCAGGAGTTCTTGATTGAAGGGAATTAGCCACCGGAATCCCAAACTACCTCTCCATTTTGGTTGACACAGACTTATCCAACTTTTCCAGTGCATGTGCTTCTTTCCATCCTCCACCCCCCACCAGAAATTAGCGCACTCCATCTCAATATCCTCGCATATTGATATCGGTATTCAGAAACAAGACATAGCATAACAAGTAATAGCTTGTAGTACCGATTTGATGAGCCCCTCATTACCTCCAACCGAATATATCTTGTGCCCCCAACTCCATATTCGTTTTGTTACTCTTTCCTTTAGGTAGGAGAACTGTAATCTCTTGCTTCGCATCGAAAATTTTGGGAGTCCTAAATACACATCATGAACTTGGACCAATGGTATAGAAAAAGTCCCTTTGATTACATTGATATCTGCCGATGGGGTATTAGGACTGAATGATAGTGCAGATTTTTCAAAATTTATTAACTGACCCGAAGCTTTTTCTTATTGGCTCAGATAGTCTCAGATGATAGCACTGTTGGATGTTTTCTTTTTGAAAAATATTAATATGTCATCGGAAAAGAACAAGTGGGATATTGTTGGGCATGAGTTAGAAATCCGTATGCCTTGAAAGGCACGACGTGATTCCAAAGCTGTAAGCATAGATGATAATCCATGTGCGCAAATCACAAATAGATAAGGGGATAGGGGATCCCCTTGTCGTAGCCCTCTTTGCGGTTTGATCGCCCCAAAAACATCCTGATTCAACGTGAAGCTATACTATACAGAGTTAATACAGTTCATAATTTTTTCAATCCATGAACTCGCAAAACCCAGTTTACCCATTATCGCCTGCAAGAATCGATAAGTGATTTTTTCACTTTAGCTGTTGAAAACGGAGCACAAAGAAGATTGTTCATATTCTGGTTTCTTTTTAATTGTTGAATAGACGTCGTTAATAGTTATTGTACATATTGGATTTTTTGGAATATAATTTTGATAAAATTTTACGTAGTATATATTTTATCAGTTTAATTATTACTTTGGAGTGGGCAATGAAAATTTTGTTTCAAATCAATTTTCTTTGTATATATATAGATATAGATATAAACAAAAAAGTCACTAGAAATAGGAATAAAAGACTTTTTCTGCCAAAAATACATTTTCAAAAATAGTAATGATATTATAAAATTTAAAAATACAAACAAGATATTATTCAATTTAAAGTCATAGATAGAGATGCTATTGAACATTCAAAAAATAAAATGATATTATAAGTGATAAACTATTTCATCTAAAAATTTTAGAATATAGATAAAAATACATCCAATTTAACATTTTTAAATATATTTTATCGCGATCAAACAAAATTTAATTTTTGCTTTTAACGCCTGTTGTTTGTCTATCTATGCATATATATATATATATATATATATATATATATATAACAAAAAAGTCACTAGAAATAGAAAGAAAAGACTTTTCTTGCCTAAAATACATTTCCGAAAATAGTAAAGATATCATAAAATTTTTTAAAAAAACAAATAAGATATTATTCAATTTAAAGTTATAGATAGAGATGCTATTGAATATTCAAATAATAAGATGATACTATAAGTGATAAACTATTTCATCTAAAAATTTTAGAATATTGATATAAATACGATTTAATTAAAAAAAATTTAATATATTTTATCGTGATAAAAAAATTTAATTTTTGTTTTAACATTTGTTGTTTGCCTATCTATGTATATATAAATGAGTAATGCTACAATTACAACGAAATTTGTAAATTAATTCTTAAAACACAAAAAATTCAATATAAGAATTTAATAAATTAAAATCTCACAGTACATTAAATATAAAATCTCGCGATAAAATAAAAAAAACTTAGAATAATGTTGTTTTATATATATATGAAGAAAATCTGCTAAAAATAAAACATGGCATTTCCCGTCCAAAAATATGTTATGATTGTTTTCATTATCATACAATATATATTACTATATTGTTTTGTTTATTTAATTTTATATTTTCATATTAAATTTTTATTATATTTAATATAAATAGCATTATATACTAATTGTATGGAGTTTATTGTCCCACATCTTATCAAACTATTACGTGATCTATATTATTAGCATTTAATTATATTTTATTTTTCTATTTTTCTATTTTAATTCCATGAACTTACTAATTCATTCAATCGTTGATTTTCAATTGTAAGATTCATGCAACTTGTCTTAAGTTGCTCATTCTGAGTTTCGAGCTTGACAATTTCTGTTTTAAGACTGATCTTCTCATCTGACTATTCCCAGTTGGGCTCAGTTGAGACTTTTTGCATATCATTTTGCCTTGCTTTAACTTCATCAAATGTTATTGACAGTTTTTAATACTCATCTGCCATTTCATGAAGTGCTGTGATTAGGTCACCTCGAGTGAATTCATCATAACTAAAATCGAATATCTGTGTACTAGTGGATGCACCCTCATGATCATTTTCCATTATCAGGTAACTTCTTCTTCATCATCGCTTGAGCTAGATTAGTAGTCTAATTGATCTGACTCACTGTTGGTGTCTGCCCATTTGCCTTTGTTTTCTTCAGCAACCAGAGCCTCATGCTTCTTCTTGGATGATTTATGTTGATCTCTAGAACTTCTTTTCTTCTCATAAGATTTCTTTCCACTTTAAGTTTACATCTTTTCATCTTTCTTGGGTTTTGGACATTCTGCTATGAAATGTCCTGTTTTCCCACAATTGAAGCATGCGCTTGGTTCCTCAGTTGATTACCTTTTCTAAAAATTTCTTCTGTAGGATCCTTCTTGATTTTTCCTCATGAATTTTCAAAATTTCCTTACAAATAATGACATATCATAAATGCTCAACTGTTCAACTATTCTTTATACTGGAGCTGAGGGTTCCACTTTGACTGCTGCCAGTGCCTTAGTCAACTGAGAAGTAGACTGGTCATCTTCTCTGTTTTTAACTCGAACTCATAAGTTTTAAGATTAAAAAAAATAGATCATGGAACTCTAATTTCTCAACTCTTTTGACTCTCTCATAGCCATGGTCTTTAAATCCCATTATTTTGGGAGTCTTCGCATAACTTTTAAGATCACTTCTCGGTTTAGATAAGTCTTTTCCAAGGCATTCAGTTTGATCACAATACTACTGACTCTTTCATCAAATTCTGTCATAGATTCTTCTAACTTCATTTTAATATTGTCAAATTTTTTAGTTGCCATAGATAACTTAATTTCCTTCGCCTGCTCATTTCCTTCACAAAGTTGAATAAGTTTTTCCCAAATTTTTTTGCCTATTTTTCACATCTTGATCTCCCTGTAAGTATTCATATCAAGAGTCTTGTACAATATGTCCTTAGCCACATTGTCAAGATTCACCTTCTTTTTATCTTCGACAGTCCATTCAATTCTTGGTTTCTCAAGGTATTGAGGTCTACCACCGATCATAGCTATAACATTTTTGACTTTGGTGATGGTAATAGCTCCATCAGTGATGACATACCACATGTCATCATCCAGTGTTGATAGATGAGCTTGGATACGTATCTTCTAGTCATCAAATTCCTCTTTAGAGAACATAAGAATTTTATTGAATGAAGCCATCTTTAGATACTTTTCAGAGACAAGATAAGAACCTTGCTCTGATACCACTTGTTAGGATCGTTTTGGAGTGTAGAGGGGGGTGAATACACTCGAAAATTATTTTGATTGGGCTGATCTTTGACTTGATTAGTTTAGTGATGAAGTTCTAATCGTATCTTAGTGTTGAATGCAAATTGAAAACAATTGAATGTGCGAAAATATGTCAAGATGCAGATTAAACACTTAGGGTACCGGATTTTTTGTAAAGGGGAAAGACGCTAGTCGAAGCAACAAACACACAAGCTCATGCGCGGCCGGTCATCTCAGCTTGGCGCGATGAGGTGGGGTGGGGTCTTCTGATCCTATTATTCTTTTTGGAGGAAATTTAATTGAAATAAAATTTTTATTATTTTTAAGTTGCACAACACCTCATGCGGGCGAAATAAAGAAAAAAAAATTCTTATGCACTCGAGCGCGTCTGGCGATGGCCATCCGTCTGTCCAGGTAGTGGGCAATGAAACTTTGCGTGCTCGAGCGCAAGTTTCTATACTCAAGCGCGCCGTCTGAGTTCTCCAAAAAGGTGTGACCCTTTTTGGGCTTTTTTCGCATTAGGTTGCTTCTTTCGACTAAAGGACATGTTCCTTGGACATCATTATTATAAATAAACTAATTAAGAATGCATAAACCTATAAGATATAATGTATAACGTGAGATTTTTGATTTTCTGCAATTTCCTCACTCTTTTACAAATAAAGTTGCAGCATATTTTTTGTTCGCTGAAGTTCAAGATATTTGTTGTGCTGCTATATCTCGTTCGTGAGTCGTTGTATCTTAGAGACAATTGCCGCCAACGTTTAACACTAATAAAGGGCAATTTTGTCTTGCAAAAAGAGATAATCTCTCGCCTCGACTATCCTACCGCAGCTGTTACTGTTGCTATTGTTGTTCAGATTTGTTCAGATTCTGGAAAACTTTCTCATACAATCGCAAGACAAAATTTTTTCATTCTCGGATTATGAACATGTCTGCTGTCTCATTCACTCCGCTCGCTTCATCCCCCTCTCATGGAGAAAAGCCACCCAAGTTTTTTGGTTCCGACTTCAAACGTTGGCAGCAGAAGATGTTGTTATATCTTACCACACTGAGTCTCTCCAGATTTCTCAAAGAGGATCCCCCTGTTGTCATTGAAGGTGATTCTGACACCCAAAGAAGAATTGCAGTTGATGCATGGAACCATAGTGATTTCTTCTATCGAAACTACATTCTGAATGGTTTAGTTGACACACTTTACAGTTTACTGATCTGTCAAGACAGCCAAGGAACTCTTGGATTCCTTGGAAAAGAAATATAAAACCAAAGATGCAGAAATAATGAAATTTGTAGTTGGAAAATTTCTGGACTTCCAGATGATAGACTCAAAAACAGTGATGAGTAAAGTGCAAGAAATACAAATTATCTTGCATGACTTATTGGCCGAAGGGATGGAAATCAATGAACCATTCCAAGTAGCATCTATCATTGAGAAATTGCCACCGCAGTGGAAGGACTTCAAGAATTATCTCAAGCACAAATTCAAGAAGTTGAAACTTGAAGATCTCATTGTAAGACTTCGAATTGAGGAAGATAACATGAACACTGAGAGCAAGTCATACACAAAGGTGATAGAAACCGAGGCCAAAGCAAATCTGACAGAATCAAGTACTAGTCACAAAAAAAAGCTCCCCCATGATGGAAAGCAAAAAGGGAAAGCAAAGAAATTCCAAGGAAGTTGCTAAAACTGTGGCAAACCGAATCACATGGCACGAGATCGCCGACTTCAAAAAAAAACAACAAAAATAAAAAACCAAGGCAAGAAAACATGGTTGAAGAAATGTATGTACTTTTAGATATTTCTGACATTGATCTAAGTGCTGTTATTTTTTAGACCAACTTTGTGGATGATCCAAAATAATGGTGGATCGATACTGCCTCTACGAGCCGCATTTGTGCAGCAAGAGATATGTATTCCACCTACACCACCGTTGGTGATAGAAAGTTGTTTATGAGAAACTCTGCAACATTAAAAGTCGTTGGAGTAGGGAATGTGGTGTTGAAAATGACCTCCGAAAAAAAGGTGACGCTCAAGAATGTGTTGCATGTGCCAGACATTCGAAAAAATAGTTTCTGGTTCTCTTTTGAGCAAGGCAGGATTTAGAATGGTTTTTTAATCTAATAAGTTTGTATTAACCAAATCTGTTGTATTCATATGAAAAGGATACCAAGACAGTGGTTTGTTTAAATTGAATGTAATGAATGTTATCCAACCTGAGGCAAAGAATAAAATTATCGGTTCTGTTTACTTGACTGGAAGTTATGATATATGACATGAACGATTAGGGCATGTTAACTTCAACACGTTTCAAAGACTTGAAAATTTAAATTTAATACCTACTTTTAAAATAAATCCACAAAACAAGTGTGAGATTCGTGTTGAAGCGAAAATGGTCAAAGCTTTATTCCATTCTGTCACGAGAAGTACTACGCCACTTGAGTTAATACACACTGATGCTTGTGATTTAAAAATGGTACAAACTCGAGGTGGCAACAAGTACTTTATAACATTCATTGATGACTGCACCAGATTTTGTTATGTTTATTTATTTAAAAGCAAAGATGAAGCAATCGAAGATTTCAAGAAATATAAGACAGAGATTGAAAATCAATGAAGTTCAAAGATAAAAATGATTTGAAGTGATCGAGGTGGAGAATATGTGGCTCCTTTTGAAGAATTTTGCTCAACTTCGGGAATCATTCATCAAACGACAGCCCCATACTCACCTCAATCTAATGGCGTTGCAGAACGCAAGAATCGAACGTGAAAATAAATGATGAACGTGTTGTTACTAAATTTTGTCTTACCTCAAAATATGTGGGGTGAAGCGATACTCTTAGCAACACACATTCTAAACAAGATACCAGTCAAAAGGAAAAATGAAACGCCATATGAACAGCGGAAAGATCGTAAACCTTCTTACAAATACCTCAAAGTGTGGGGGTGTTTGGCTAAAGAAAAAGTATCTAAGCCAAAACAAGTAAATATTGGGCCTAAAATGGTTGACTGCATATTTATTGGATATGCATACAATAGTAGTACATATCGATTCTTAGTGCATAAGTCAACAATTCCTGATGTAAATGAAGGCACGATCATGTCAAGGAATGTCGTATTCTTTGAAAATGTCTTTCCTTGTAAAGAAAGGAAAGAAGTAAGTTCAAACAAACGAACTTATGAAAACGCAATTGAAACTCCACAAAACAATGAAGAACCAAGATGAAGTAAGCGAGATAGAGTTGGAAAAGTCTTTTGGTCTTGATTTTCTAACATACATGTTAGATAATAAACCAAGAACTCTTCAAAAAGCTTTATCAAATCCAGAGGCTCCTTTTTGGAAGGAAGCAATACAAAATAAAATAGATTTCATCATGAATAATCTTACTTGGGAGTTGGTTGATCTCCCTCCAGGATGTAAACCTTTGGAATCCAAGTGGATCCTTAAAAGGAAATACAAAGAGGATGGATTTATAGATAAATATAAAGCTCACTTAGTGGTTCAAGGTTTTAGGAAAAAATATTGATATGAACACGTACTCTCCAGTTTCTATAATCACATCCATTTGTGTTCTCATAGCTATTGTTGCATTGCATGATCTTTAGATTCACTAAATGGATGTCAAAACCGCCTTTTTGAATGGAGAGCTGGAAATAGAAATATATATGAAACAACCAAAAGGGTTTATTTTACCCGAAAAATAAGTAAAAGTATGTAAACTTGTGAAATCGCTATATGGACTCAAACAAGCACCAAAACAGTTACATCAAAAGTTTGACACTCCAATGTTGTCAAATAGTTTCAAAATCAATGAATGTGACAAATGTGTCTATATTAAAGGTATTATAAATGCATATGTAATTGTTTGCCTTTATGTAGATGACATGTTAATTATGAGAAGCACCCATGAATTGATTGTAAAAACAAAGAAAATGTTGAGACAACATTTTGACAGGAAAGATTTGGGATTATGTGATATTATACTAGGGATTAAAATCTCTAGAACATATGCTGGAATTATTTTATCACAAACCCATTATGTAGAAAAGGTTCTTGAACGATTTAATGCCATAAATCGTCCTCCAGCTAGAACATCTGTGGATTTGGCTACACATATTTAGCAAAAAATAGAGGAGAACTTGATTCACAAATGAAATATGCAAGGGTAATAGGAAGTTTAATGTACCTAGCTAACTGTACCCGTCCTGATCTTTCATATACAATAAATAAATTTAGTCTATTCACAAGTAATCCAAGTGAGGATCATTGGAAAGGATTAATGAGAGTTCTTGGATATTTGAAATATACTTCAAGTTATGGATTAATGTATACAAAATATCCTACGGTTCTTGATGGATATTGTGATGCCAATTGGATTTCTAACACGAAAGACTCCAATTCTACTAGTGGATATGTGTTCACAATCGGTGGAAGAGCGGTGTCATGGAGATCTTCTAAGAAAACATGTATATCTTGGTCGACTATGGAATCGGAGTTCATTTCTTTGGATAAAGCTGGAGAAGAAGCTGAATGGCTTCGAAATTTTTTAGAAGATATTCTTTGTTGGAATAAACTAGTGTCTTCCATTACAATTCATTGTGACAGTCAGTTAGCAATAGGAAAAGCACAAAGTAGTATGTACAATGGTAAATCTCGACATATTTTTCGGAGACACAATACCATAATACAATTGATCTCAAATGGGGTTACTTAATTTCGGTTGATTATTTAAAGTCAAAAGAAAACCAAGTGGATCCTTTAACTAAGAGTATAAATAGAGATCAAATGTGAAAACTGTTACAAGGAATGGGCTTAAAATCCACAAAATAAAATGTTTATAGCGGTAACCCAACCTTGAGAATTGGAGATCCCAAAACCTTGGTTCAATGGGACAACTAAGTTATAAATATTAGTTTGAGTACTTGGAATTCATACTCGCTCATTTCTAGATCCAATTAGAAAATACATGCAACATGTGTTGAGGTTAAGTTTTCTTTTAAAGATTCCTATAGCTAAAAGGTAGAGTAAAGCAGGATACTCTAGATAAGAGATCACATATATAAGTGCAAAGTATTGGCCGCTTTGATTGAAATGCTTATGAATCTAAGATATGGTCCAGGGCCAAAATGGACACAACATGTGAACAAAATATATTAGAGTTATTGTTGTGCAAATACTATTGACTTGGTTTAATAAACGGTTGACTAGTTAAAGACAATGCGTCACTATGCATCTAGTAGATCCGATAGTATATTACTAAGATAGATTCAAAGCCACAAGCTACCTAGCTTGAAGCATTAATAACTTACAAGAACTTTCAAGAGAGTATGCTAACGTGCGTTCATGTGGGGGATTGTTGGAAAAATGTGAAGGAATTAAATGAATTGAGAAATAGCTTGTCCCACATTGGAAGGTTTTCAATATGTTTCCCTCTTTAATTAGTTCAACTTTTGACTATGGGATTGGGCCCTTAGGACACCGGATGTTTTGTAAAGGGGCAAGACGCTAGTCGATGCAACAAACACGCGCGCGCGCGGCCGGCCGACTCGGCTCGGTGGGGTGGGGTGGGGTCTTTTGATCCTATTATTTTTTTTGAGGAAATTTAATTAAAATAATATTTTTATTATTTTTAAGTTTCACAAAACCTCATGCAGGCGAAAGAAAGAAAATAAAAAAATTTCTTATGTGTCGAGCGCACATATTTGCGCTCGAGCGCGCCTGGCAATGGCCAGGCATTAGATGGGACAAAATTGCGTGATCCAGCGCAAGGTTTTGTGCTCCAGAGTGCCTGCCGTTTGTCCAGGTAGTGGGAAATGAAACTTTGCGCGCTCGAGCGCAAGTTTCTATGCTCGAGCGTGCCATCTAAGTTCTCTAAAAAGGTGTGACCCTTTTTAGGCTTTTTTTTTGCATTGGGTTGCTTCTTTCGACTAAAGGATATGTTCCTTGGACATCATTATTATAAATAAACTGATTATGAATGAAGTAAGATATAACATATAAAGTGAGATTTCTGATTTTCTGCAATTTTCTTACTCTTTTACAAAGAAAGTTGCTGCATATTTCTTGTTTGCTGAAGTTCGAGATATTTGTTGTGCTGCTATATCTCGTTCGTGATTCGTTGTATCTTAGAGATGATTGCCGCCAACATTTAGCACTAATAAAGGGCAAATTCGTCTTGCGGAAAGAAAGAATCTCTCGCCTCGACTATCCCACCATTGTTGTACTGTTGTTGTTGTTCAGATTCCGAAAAACTTTCTCATACAAAGTATTCGAGTCTGGATCCAAGATCTTGAGAATCCACTTTAGATAGATTTGATTCTTCTTGCCTCTTGGTATTTTATTTTAAATTTGTATTGCCCATGTATTTAGAAATTTTTATTGGTTTATAGATTGCACTAATTGGAAAAGTTTTGAATAAAATCGAATCTAACTGAAGTGGAACGGTTCAGATATTGCAACGCATAATTCTAAGCTAAGAACCAAAATCAAACTGTGTAAACCCAATGGATCAATGAACACAATAATAATAACAAATTAGGATAAAAAATTAATCAATAATAGATAAGAATGGGGAAGCTGGAGCTTTGAGAATGTATCTAGGATTATGTTTGGGATTGCACTTTTGCATATATTTTTGTGCAATATATAATTATGAATTATAGGTTTAGTCAACAAAGGTACTGCCTTATGTTTGTTTATTGAATTTTGTCTAATATTTCAACTAAGTAACTTTAAGTAAGGCATAATCGATCTCCTCTCACGGATCATTATTCTTGAGATGAGTCAATATTACACATATTTACAATAAAAAGTTGGTAACCCAAATAGGAATTTGTCTAACAAAATTGACATGTGAGACCATATCACCTTAGTTTTTTTGTTTCTCCAAATCCCACTGATGAACTTCCTAAGCTTAATTGTTCAACGCAATTCATTTCCATTTGCAATCAAATTTCAAAAGGTAAAAAGATCATGTAATATGATTCATTTTTTCATGTAATCTATGAAATAAAGTTACTTTATAAGGAACCCATTTTATTTTCATTCAACATGGTTTGTATATAAATCTCTGTTCACTCATGCTTAGAATTCCATCAACTTCAATACTTTCTCTTGTCTCATCTCCTTTGCAAATCAAAATGGCTAGTTCGACCACAATCAAATGGTTTTCAATTTTCTTCATGTTGTTTTGCACACTTCCCATAAATTTGTCATCTCGTGTCCTATTGAACAAGGAACTCGTGGATAATCAACAACCTTTTCATAAACTTGAATTTGATTCCTCCAATGTCAAAACAATCTCACGCGTGAATGAAGCAAAAATGTTATTGAAAGAAGTACCCTCCGGACGTGATCCTAGTTATCTCGACCCGGTGTTGATTGGACTCAACTCTGAATATCATCCGCCGATTTACCCCAATCGCGATCCAAAGTACATCAAATCGGAGCCGATTGGACTCAATTCTGAATATCATCCGCCGATTTACCCCAATCGTGATCCTAATTATCTCAACCCGGAGCCGATTCGATTAAACTCTGAAGTTGATCGTCCTCCATTTCACCCCAATCACGATTCTAGTTATCTAAACTCGGAGCCGATTGAACTCAACTCTAAATATCATCCGCTTATTTACCCCAATCGCGATCCTAATTATCTCAACCCGGAACCGATTGGACTCAACTCTGAATATCATCCGCCGATTTACCCCAATCGCGATCCTAATTATCTGAACTCTGCGCCGACTGGACTCAACTCTGAATATCATCCGCCGATTTACCCCAATCGCGATCCTAATTATCTAAACCAGGAGACGATTGGACTCAACTCTGATTATCATCCGCCGATTTATCCCAATCTCGATCCTAATTATCTCAACCCGGAACCGATTGGATTTAACTCTGAACTCGATCGCCCGCCAATTCACCCCGATCGGCTCTTCTAGTGTAATGTTCGTTGGTGCATGTGTGGTACATCGTAAATAGACAATAGTACCATGTATTATGTCTTTCTAATGTCCCAATTTGTTGAATAAAATTTGGTTTAAAGAAATCTTGGAGTTGATTGTTAGTAAATTGACCCTGTTGATTATAAATAAATGTATGTTTTTAGAATTATTTTCACTTGAATGGGTGGATTTGAGACGAGGGATTTTCAAATCCATCGATTTCAAAATTTTCATCTAGTCATTACAATAGACTATGAATATAAATAATATAAACGTCATTTGAAATACATAAATCAAATCAAAATCAAAATCATCAATCCAGTGAGTTATATAGACATTCATATCAATACACAACAAAAATTTGTAAATATGGCAAAATCAAACATATGAATGAACTCTATAGACCAATATATATATAAAAAAAATCAGATAATATAAGCTTTTATTTGGGATTCTTTAGAAAAATATATGAAAAAGTGTTTTCAAAATATATAAATTAAAATTCACAATCAATATTTGATTAACTCTTTTAATAATTAATTTGTAGACATTATCCATTATTTTTCATAAAATATGCGAGCTATTTAATTAGCTAAATGTTTTGTTATAAAATATATATTCAGTACATCAAATGTATTTCGAAGAGCGATAAAATACATCATGATACATGCATCATCACTATTTTTCCAATTTTTCGATGTCAATGACTAAAATTTTCAACACTTGATATGAACATCTCTAATAAATGTCATGGTTTTTTGACTTACACATTAATCTTAATTTAATAAAACTAAAAATATAACTATTTTGTTAGAATTTTTATGAATATGTTAAAATATATGTTGGTGATTTAAGTCAATTTTTTGGTGATTTAATCTTCGAATCAATAATTAGTGAATTTGCACTTTGAGATCTTCGCATGAACTGCAATATAGAACAAAAAGAACTCAATTAACAATTAAAAATAAAGTAAAAAAAACTCTAAATTAAAACTTAGACTAATTGGTAAAAAAACTAAACAAAATCAAAATTTACTCCCCGACAATGACGCCAAAAACTTGTTGCGATATTTGTGCCCGCAAATACATGGTGTCAAGTTTTAATATAATGATGAATAGAGTGTCGAACCCACGAGGAGTAAAATGAAATTATCTAGTACTTTTAATTAAAATAGTACTAATTTTATTTATAAAATTAATATTCAGAAGGTTTGCAGAAAATAAAAATAAACAATTGATTTTTAATAGCACGCACACAATTTTCAGAGATTAATCAATCAAATGAAAAATGGTCTATAGGTTTAGATTTCACCTAGCTTCAACAACAATCACTCATAATTAATTTATTTTCATGAATTTCTTTCAATTAATAAGCAAGATCACTTAGATTATTCTATTTCCCTCTCCCGAGCAACAAATAGATTATATCAACTACAGTTAAATTCCAATATCGCTATTAAGAATCTACTTGCAGTGATCTATGTAAAAAATGTTCTTTTTAAATCTCTCTTAAATTATGTAGTCTCCCGGGCTATATAAATAATTAACATTATAATTTCAATTGGTCCTATTCAAAATCTCCTCTCCCGAGTGCCAGATTTCAATTAAATATTACAGTTCAACTATTGATCAGTTAATTGAATACATTCAAATCTAGAAAAACAATTAATCTAGAGGAACTCTGTTAGGATCGGTTGAAAGTCTAGAGAGAGGGGGGTGAATATACTTTCAAGCAGTTTTAACTAAGTAAAATGGAACTCGATCGATTTAAGAATGAGTTCAAGGCTTATCTTAGTGTCGAATGTAGTTTGGCAAACAGAATGTGTGCGGAAAGATGTCAAGCTACATATTTAAAACACTTAGTGTAAATTAGTTTAGGAGTAGGTATGAAGTATGAGGATGAATGGTAAACTAAAATGACACAAGAAATTATTTATGGATGTTCGGAGATTTCAAACACTTCTACGTGATCACCCCTTCTTCCACCTCGAAAGGATTCACTAGAAGACTTTGATTTATACAAGCAATTTGCACAAACCCAATCCAATTTAGGACTTAAACACTGCCTAAACAAGAACTCCTAGTATATCACCTTGGTTTCAGTCCTAGACTGATTTTACAGTAGAATAAATACAACTCAAAATCTTTTAGTACAAAGATCGACCCTTCAATGGTCAGAATGATGCTTTTGAGTGTTTGTGCTTTCGAGTTTCTTGATCAAGTCTTGAGCGTAAGATGCTTCTTTGAAATTTTAGCAATAGCAGAGATATCAGCCCCTTTGAACTTTGATCAAGATCCCTATTTATAAGCTTTGGTTTGCAACAGTCATAATTTCAAAGTGTTCTTTAGATAGGATTCAAATTATTCCCGTTGGATTTGTCACTATCATCAACGATCTCTGACGCCGACATTCCCTTATTATCGCGGCACTACATTCTGCAGATATGTCAGAGTACAGACGATCTTATCCGAAAGTACTGTGAATTTATTTTCGCAATCAGTTGGGCAATGGTACACTGATAGATTCAGTTTAGCAGGGTAAACTGCTTTGTATCTCTGAGATAATCAGTTGAGTAAGGATGGACTGATGAATTCAGTTTAGCAAGGTAAACTGCTTTGTATCTCTGAGATAATCAGTTGAGTAAGGATGGACTGATGAATACAGTTTAGCAAGGTAAACTGCTTTGTGTTCCATTAGCGTGACTGATAGATTCAGTTTAGTCGAGGTATCTGTAGGTCATCATGATGTCATCAACCTCTGTATATCAGTTTGGTTTTCTGTAGATGCTTAAGTAGTTTGGCTTTGTTTTGTAAATACCAAAACTAAATTTCCCAACAATTTCCCCCTTTTTGGTGTTTATCAAAACATTTCAGTTTGTCATATCATAAGCTGATATTCATTGTCATCATTATAAACTGATATATATTTGTTTATCATCAAAAACTGATTTTCATTGTCATGCAAAGTTAATCAAGGTCGTAAGAACTCTTTCCCCCTTTTTGATAAACTGAGAAATACTAGAGTAGATAAGATAATGTTCTTGATGTGAGAGAAAAAGAACTATCGCCGATCGGAAGATGGTCTGTGAAATGCTGAACTACAAGCTGGTGGATGAGCCGCTGAATTAGAGCGTTGTAGAGCCTGAGATTCATGTTGAGCTCGCAAGATATTCTGAGATAAGTCAGCTAACGAGTTTAGTTGCCGAGAGATCCCTTGAAAATTGGACTGAACTGAATTGTGAAGTGTTTGAACAAAGCCATTCAAGTTGTCAACTTTTGTCTCCAAAGACTAATGAGAGTTTTGCAGATGAGACAATGAGCTAGTTGATTGATTTGAATCTGCTAGGAGCTTATCCAGTAGTGCAAGCTTTTCCTGAAGTTTTCCAAACTCAACATTCATCGATTGTCTCAAAAAGGAGATGTTGCATGATTTAGTTTGTTGATTTTCTTTAAGACTGGTGACAGTCTTGGACATGGCATAAACTGAGTTCTCAATTTGAGAAAGAGTTTGATACCAATCATCTTCAGTTGGGGATGTTGGAGATGGAAGTCCTTTGTCAGAGAATAAGAGATGTTCTTTGGAAAAATCTTGCTTCTGTCCTTTAGGAGGAGATGAAGGAGTAATTGTGAGCATTTCAACCTTTCCTTTACCCTTGTCCAGATGAGTTGATGATTCAGGAGCTGTTTGAACAATCATTGCTAGAGTTTGAGGTAAAGTCTCTGTCTCAACAGCTTTGGCAGGAGAAGATGAATCATTGATAATTTGTTCATTTGGGGAAGATTCATTCATCGGTTCTTGCAACTCTTTGTCCTCAAGATGAACTGGTGGAACCAAAGAATCATCAGTTGAAGTGAGTTTAGAGGGTGCTTCCTCCGCAACAGACTCTGTTTGAACAGGTTTGTCATTAAGTTGAGATGGATTTGCCAAAGTCTTAGGTTCTGTCATAACTGATTCGACGGGGTTTGATAACTCATCTAATTGAGACAGGTGTGGTTATGAGATTTCCATCTGAGTTAAAGTGAATGACTCGTCTGTTTGATCATGAATTGGAGAAGATTATGTGTCCATGATGATTTGTTGAGGTTATTCAAGTTCTTTTTGAAGAAACACGGGAGATACAAATTCTTCTGTAGTTGGCGCTGATAACATTGAGTTATTCTCTGTCTCAATGTAAGACACAACTTTATCAACATGCATAAGTTGAAGCTCAGGTAGAGTTTTGTCAATATCTGAAGAGTGTAATTGCTGCTCAATGGTTGTATCCGGAGCAACTGAAGTTTCTTTTCGAAGTTCATCAAACGCCTGATCATTAGACTGGTTGGAGGATTCAGTTGAAGTATGACTTTTCTTGTTCTTCTTGTGTCTGGGTTTGGATGAGGAATGAGTTTTGTGTTTCTTCCATTCAAATGCTTTTGGAATCTCCAAATTTTGATCAGTCTCCCAGAATTTGACTTCTGTTTGGATTTGGATGAGATAAGTTTGCAGTTGAGTGAATATGGCTCTGTCTTCATAAGAAGTTCTAGCACATGGATCATAATTGCTTTGAAATTCACCAACAATTTCTCCTAGCTTCTTTATCCCTAAGAGATCATAGAAGTACTTTCTTCTCATCAAAGCGTCTTGAATATTGGCAGTCTTGACTACTCTTAGCACAATCTCTTCAGTTTTGACAAACTTAGATAGCTCAGCTTTCTTGGTGAAGTGCCTGGCTAATGTAGAAGTCCTGTATTGATGCCAAGTATCAAAGATTTCAGCTGTGCGTTTCTCAGCATATTCAATTACTTCATCCATGGTCAAGTCAATTTGTAGTTGAATGGCATTGGATGGTCTGTCAGGGTCTGAGGATGATGCTAATTGTGAACTTCCTGCAACCGAGTCCAAGCCTGAGTGAGTGTATTCAACAATTTGTTTCGAGGATAGACCACCGATTGGTGTTGCTGGAGGCAGAGCTATAATTGGTGAGATAAACTGCAGGGTAGCTTTCTGAGTTTTAACAACGGTGCTCAAATCTTCGGGTGTTTGGATTTCTAGAGATGTTTGAAGGCGCTGAAGTGGTTCAATCATCATAGGTTGCTTTCCTTTTGGATCAGTTTTGGTTGTGAAATCCTTAGCTGTTTTATCAATGAGGTGAGTATCTTCAGTTGAGATCAAACTAGCTGGTTTAGGAACCAAGGAAATGATCAATTTAGATGGGGAAGTTACATCCTTTGTTTGTAACGTTCTTGTTCGCTTGGTTTGAGGCAGTTTAACAACTTCTCCACTGTCAGTTTCATCACTGTCATAAATGACAAGATTTTTTTCTTTTTGATAGACTTCTTCGTTGGTGTTTTCTGTACTTTTGTAATCATTGAGTCAGCTGATTCTCTGGATTGAAAGTTTGCGAGATATTCATGATTCAGAATTCTAAACTTGTGCAGTTGGGAGGAAGTTTGAAGAGTAATTCACAGGGCTTCAAGAAGTTGATTGGATTGAAGAATATAACCAGAAGATTGCTTTGTAGGTGTCATCATTTGAACAAAGATATTGAAGAGAATGTTACTCCAATTGATCTTTACACCTTTCATGATAGTCGTCATTACTTTAAACTTTCCAGCAGTTAGCCTAGCAAAGGACCCTCCTTTGGCTAAAATACTTTTGGCAACAATATCAACTAACATTTGATATTCAGGTTTAAGGTTTCTTTTGAGTCCAAATAGAGAAATTGGTTGACTTGATCCCGAAAACAAACTTTGCATCTCAGTTATATCAGTAGTTGAGATAATGTTGAAATCAGTGTTACCTGACATAGGTAAATTGAAAGTGCTGGCAAAGAATCCTTCGCTGATCTGAACCGTATGTCCTCCGAGAGATATCAATAAAATTCCATCATCGCCGAGCTTACATTTATGATATAGAGATAGGAGATCGTTTTGATAGATATTCAAGTTTTTTATATCCAGAAATTTGCGAAGTTCAGATTGTTCCAAAGCAGTGCAAATCTTGGATATTTCTAGTTTGCTCATTCCGTTTAGTGATTCAAAATCAACTGCAAGAGCATTGAGAATGTAAACTGCAGATGAAGTAGCCATTGAGAGTTTTTCCTGTGAATCAATAGAGTAATCGGAAGAGAATTTAGTCGGAAGTTTAGGGTTCTTTGAAGAACTTAGTTATTGTAAAATAAAACAGAAGACTTGGTCAATACGATACAGGAATGACGTGGCTTTCAGAGAATTTAAAATTCAAATCTAATAGTATAGTAAGGCGGGAGATAGTACACGTATTTCCCTCTAAACACGCTACAGATAAACCTATAAAAAAGGTGAAGCTGTTATATGATAGCAAAAAAAAATGAGTGATAATATTCCCTCGTTTGGTTTTGGTCAAAGTCCATATGTGGCATGTGAAGCATGTCGTGACAAATATTTTGAAGCTGAGAAGAGGAAGCTTGAAGAACATGTTTTTGAAAAAGTAATGAAGGTCTGGCTAAAAATTGAAGAGCTCCATATGTATCATCATGCTCAATTTCCTCTGAGAAAATTTGAGGATGCTAAGGAGATAACTCAAAGGGCAATGTACTATATGATAGCACTGGATACTTTTACACCCAGAGATATTTTTAAGGATAAAAATATTCTCTATATGATGCTTAGTAAAGAGTACATCATATTGGTTTGCATTGCAACTGATGAGCTAACTGATCCTACTGTTGTTCCTTTCCGAGCATGGGTGACAAGCTGGAGTTATGAAGTTTTTCTCAAGATGAGGGAGATAAAAACTGTGTGATTGTAACCTTTTTGATTCTGAATTTTTAATAAAATAGTTAATTTAACTAGACTGAATTTGTTCATTCACTGATTGTTCCTAAACTGATATGGTGTATAAACTGATTTTTCCTAAAATGATATTGTGTAATGTAGTTAACTAAGTGAAGGTAAACTAAACTACTAAAGGGCACGAGAAACTATGTTATCAGGTAATGATTACATGCAATCAGTATTTCAGAGATTTTCTTGTCATAAATAGTGCCTTATTTCGTGAAAGTTTATATGTAAGAGACTTTTTATATTCTGAATATAATAAATGCGAAAGACTCTTCGATATCCGGACTATCAGTCTATATAAGACAGAAAAATAGTGAAGTGCAAATAAACATAAATTTAAGAAAAAGAAATGGATAGTTGGAGGGTTTCTCATGATAGTTTTGTCGAGGAGAAAGTTGCTCGTCTTCGAGCAAAACTGATTCGGATGCAGTTTAGAGGTCCCGATGCACTTGATCCTGAGGAGGTGCGACGTCTGGAGAAATACAAACAAGTGCTTGGAATCAACAATATTGCGTATGTCCTTGGTCATGAGGGCATACAACTCCTGCTCTTGAAGAAGGAGTTAAGGGTGGTAACCCTTCTCCATGGCCTGGAAGAAGTGGAAGATGGCCCTTTGGAGGAGCATCTTTGCCTTCTGAAAATGGCTGTGGAGATAGAAATAGATATTGTAAAAGGAGTTTATTAATAAAGTACATTTTTATTTTGAATGTGTTGTTTATAATTTATTTTGTTTGATGTGAGTCTATATTATAACCTGCAAAAGAAATTCCCCCTTAAAATATGCGTAAAAAAGAATTATCAACAATTAAAATAACACCAGAGAGTTAGTTTAAAGACCCTGCAGAGAATTCAGTTTAGATCATACTAAACTGTGTAGACAAGTTGCAATGGATAAACTAATTTTAATCTAAATTAATAAGTCCTAAAATATTTCGAAAGAAAGAAAACTTAGACTCTGGGAGAGGTTTTGTGAAGATGTCTGCTGTCTGTTGCTCTGTGAAAATGTACTCTAGTCGAATGTTCTTCTTGAGTGTATGATCTCGGATAAAATGATGCCTAACTTCGATATGCTTCGTTCTTGAGTGAAGAATGGGGTTGTAAGTATTGCAATTGTGCTGGTGTTATCACAGAAGATTGGGGAGTCATGTTCTTCAATTCCATAATCTCTCAACTATTGTTGAATCCAGAGCAGTTGAGCACAGCACTTCCTGCGGCTAAGTATTCAGCTTCTGTTGTAGATGTAGCAATGGATGTCTGTTTCAATGCATGCTTTATATTTTTTTCATGCATGATTTAATTGCATAATTATCTTTGATCATGATAATTAAACTATCAATATTCCTCGTACAAATACATGAAGTGGCCGAACACTTCAATCCTCAATTCTCTCAATTTCGTATTTGATTTTTGGGAGAAAAAGACAAGGAAATTCTCTTAGAAAGTGCTCTAAATATTATAGTGTATATTTAGAGTGGATCTAGATTGATTATGTAATATTCGGAAAATCCATAAATCTATTCATGATTTATTTCAAGAATTTTAACTGAATTTTAAGTTATTGTATTTTATTATTTAAGATTTAAAGTTTATTCTCAATTAAATATTATGTGTTGTGTAAATGATTTAAAAGTTTATGTTTCAGGTATTAAAATATATGTTTATTTGTTGTATTAAATGATTTTATTAGAATTGATTCTGGACTGAGGATACAAGTCTAGCCTATGCACGAGATCGTGGGAAATGATTTTACGAGTATTTTGAGTATAATATTGTTATGATTTTATTTTAATCATCGAGAGGATAAAATCTTATTAGTCGAGTTTGAGGTGCGTTGAACAGACTACGTTTGATGTAGTATTTCCAACCACCACCCCTTTTCATTATCTCCCATACCCCATCCCAATTAATACCTTGTCCCTTGTCTCCTCCCCCACCTATTATCTCATTTTATTCTCTTTCATACGTATCATCTTCTTTTCCATTCTCCATTTCTGAAACTTAAGTGCAAGAGCTTTCCGTAATATTTCCTCCAAGCTTCAAGAATCCCAACAATTTCCTTCATCTTCTTCCTTCATCTTCCAAACTCCAAATTTCATTCAAGCTCGCTTACCTCTGCACAGCGGCTGTATTTTTATCATATCTCATTCATACGGTGTCCAAACTTCATTCCGTTTGAAGGGTTATCTTCCTTACATCCGTACCTTCGATTTGAGCTATGAATCTTTATTTTTGGTGGATGTTTCAGCCTAGATCGAAGCCATCTTGTAAGACATTTCTGCACAGATTTTCTATTCTCTTTCTTCTTATATTTTGTTTTTTTTATTTTTGGTGTATTCTCACCATATAACAGTGTTATTTTGATATTAGGAACAGCTTAAAAACCTCTTGAATTTCATCTTCCTTTGGTTACCTCTTTAGCATGTCTCGATAACATTTGAGTATGGTTAAATCTCTACCAAGGTCCAAGTTAATCTTGTTCTTCAAAGATCAAAGGCAAGTACAAATTTTTAAGGTTTTGAAATCACCATTAAAAATATATTTATTTTGATATGAAAAGATGTATGTTGAGATATGTATGTATGATTTTCAAGAATTTCAAGAGCATGATGTTTTTATATTTTAATGGTTTGAAGAGCATGTTATGTGATGGTACGAAATCGTGAAGCATAAGTCGTTCTTGTCAAGTTATTGAGTTTGATTCAAGAGATACATGTTTATTTTAAAGTTTTGATGAGTTTTTGAGGTTCTAAGATATGTTTTAATTAAATTATATAGCTATAGTAGTAGAAAATATCATATTTTGAAGTATTGAGTTAGTTTGAATTAAATCTTTGAAATATTGCATGTGCTGGATTGTTCCGGATTAGCAGCACTTGTTACCATTTTGATTATTAAGACTAGTTTACTAATCCAAATTATATGAGGTCAATTTTATTTTAAAGATACCTCATTTATCTACAACTTTCATGTTTTGAGTTTTGTCAAAATAATTTTGAAAGATTAGTTAAAATGCCCCGAAGTGTGACGAATGTTTTGAAATTCCGGCAGTGACACAGCTCGGGAGAATGAGTATAAAATTTTACTGAAAACTCCAATTGAAGTGAGGTTGTAAAACAATATGTTGAGGATTATAATACTCAAGAAACAAGCGCTAATCTATCATCAGCTTTTGATGATCTAGATAAAGCAACAATTGATGATGATAACTTATCAAGTCAACCCTCCGCCTCTGGGGTAAAAGAGGAAGAGATCAATCTTAGGCCCCACACTGACAAGGGCAAATCTAAGATCGATACTAACCCAGCTGTCATTTCTCCATTTCAAGTTTATTAACAAAGATGGGAGAAATTAAGCATAAGAAGTGAAATCAACCCGATCACTTGCAGGGTTGATGTTGCAGAAATATATCCAAGGGTTTGGCTAAAAAACAATGTCAATCCTAAGGATGTAAAGCTATGGTATGAATTTGGGGCTCTAGCCTCAGTTTATACAACTTCACCAGGCTTCCAGGAAATATCACAACTACCAAAATGGATTTAGGAAGCAGTCCAAGAAACATGGGCAAATAATGATCATTTGTCCAGATGAGATGTGCTCGAGTTATACTTCTTTAGTGCAGCTCCAGAACCAACAGGGAAAGGATCACACGAGCCCTTTCATTTCATCAAGCTAAGGATACCTGACATGAATAATCAAAGATTTATCAAGGATCCTATATCTGAAGAAATACCATTGGTGTCCACTTTTGGAGAAAATGAAATTTCAACCAGAAGGGCATGGGGTATTTGGGTTTGTCTCACCGAGATGGATAAGGTCAAGTTTCGGTTCAAATTTTATCAAAATTCTGTGAACGGATCATTCCTGTTAAACACAATGACAGGAAAAACTACGGCTTTTGCGGAAGAACTCTTCGAAAAGAAGAGGAAATTTTTGTGGAACAACAAGCTGACGAGGAGTAAATAAACTCGCCGAAAATTTTGTAACATGACTCATATCGGAAGATGGTCAGAGAATATCTGCCCAGAATGTCCAAACCAGAAGGAGCCAGAATTCGGAAAAACTTTCAAACCCCGAACGGATCGAAAAGATTTTTTCGAGACAAGCAAAGGTGGACAGGGACCACCAAAACCGCGTTTCCCCAGGGGCCCACTGCAAAAGCAAAAGATGCCCCGACAACAATAAAGAAGGCATGTGAGGAGAATAAATCTAAAAAAAAAAGTCAAGCATGTGACTCCTCCACTAGTAAAAGATGTCATCGGGCATGTGACTCTCCCACTAGCAAAAGATGACATCAATAATGGCATAAAGAATTCAAGACAGCTGTAAGATTCCCTGAAGTTTCTCGGTGAAACGAGTGGAACTTCGGCTATAAATACAGGATTTTGAGGAGCTGAAGACATCGATCATTCCCTTCAGTTTTCTTACGAAATAAAAATTATTGTAATATTTCTCTTTCTAAGTTTGTGTTAAATTTCTGTTTTATGTATTTCAAGAACAAGTCTATGAGTAGCTAAACTAGTTATCTCCTCCTCTTCAAAGGAGGTTGATTTATGTAATAATATGTTGTCTGAATAAATTTTCTAAGTCTCTTGTTCATTCATGCTTATATTTTATAATTAATTTTATATATCATACGCCTTAAGGTAAAAAACGAATTAAGGTTGTGCTGGGTGTCGTTGAAGGAACTTGTGCAGAAACCATCTGTTGCGACTGCATGGTTGAGTGTGAGGAGCACTTCGTAAAACTCGGCATGTATGACCCGACGACACTATGGTCAAAGAGGTATTTAATTTTAATTAATCTTACGGAAGCATGATGGGCTTATGCATAACTTTAATAAAATTGGAAAATAAAGGGCAGAATATGTATTATTTAGTTTCAAGAACATGTTCGAGACACTTTTTAATTGATAAGAGATATTTTCAGGATACGAAAAATAAAAGGAATATAATTGGCTCGATAACGAAACTATTGGGATATATTTAGGAATTATCCGGATTATTTTAAAATAAATATACTTCGAATTAACCTTACATCACATCAATCAAGTATATAAATATATGATCACTAAGACCAAAATTTAATTCCCATTTTTGTCTCTCGGCGAAACCCCAGTAATTCATTACGATGGGAATCGCCAAGAACTTGACTTCGGATCAGCTTCAGTTTTTCGACTCCGAAGGTTACTTGGTTTTGGAATCTTTTTCCAGCCCAGATGAAATAAAATCTCTCAGATTAAGAATGGAACAGTTACTTGATGAATTTAACGCTTCGGGCAGAGCTTCAATTTTCTCCACCAAGAACCAAGTACATATTTTATCTTCATTGATTTTTTCGTGTTTTTTCGTATTAAAATTCAATTCGATGTTTAATTGGCCTGCAAGCAATAAGTTCTTGATTTATTTGATGTTTATTGATCTGGGTTCAGCAAAAAACTTCTGATGATTACTTCTACGAAAGCGCTGAGAAGATTTCTTTTTTCTTTGAAGGTAGGAATCTGTGATTGATTTCATTCTGTTGTATTTGGCTATTCTGTTGTATTTGGCTTTAGAAGTGAAAATTTTATTATTTGTTTTTGACTTGCTTGGCTTCACTGCTATTTTATGCATACTTGAAAGGGCAAATATGTTCTGTTATATTATCTCAGCGCCGATGGAGGACTGGGCAATATTTATATTTTCAGAAAAATTATTATGAAATTTTATATAAATTTCTTATTTGAGAATGGTGTTCTGCTAACAATATATATGGGATTTTTGTGGTGCCCTTGCTTTGTGTTTTGGCAGAAAAAGCATTTGATGATGATGGTAACTTGAAGCAACCGAAGCAACTCTCAATCAATAAAGTTGGTCATGGTATGCTTAATTGATATTTCATTTTAATCATACAATATCTTGGCAGAACGCCCCTCTTATGATGTGAACCTTGGTTTTCCTGACAAATTTCTGTGATTTAATTATATTCAGCATTGCATGAACTAGACCCTGAATTTAAGAGATTCTCATGCTCGGAGAAACTGTCGAGTTTAATGTTATCCTTGGGTTACCAAAGGCCAGTTGTGATTCAGTCCATGTACATTTTCAAGGTACATTAACTGCTCATCATGAGTTGCATTCCTATGTTTTCAATTCGTTCTCTTGTACGAGATTTTGTAATGTTTCATCACCATTATGAAGACCGTACTACTTCTTGGCTGACTATTCACACGCCAGAAGCAGCCCATGTTAGATTTGTACTAAACAGGATCCTAAGAAGAACCTAGTTATCACATTTTGTATCTTCTATGTTGCCAAAATTGTAGATATGAGGTTTTTGGAAATCGAAGGAACGTCCGCTTATAGATCTGTGTAAAAAAATTTGGATTTCTAGTTTGCTGATGCATTTTGTTAGTGCCTGGTGGGAGGGGACTTTACTGGCATTTCAGTGACTATATATAGTTTATTATTTTTTCTTTTGTTACCAATTTGTATTCATTAATCTTTTAGTTAGTTTTTTCTTGGTTCACCATTTTCTCTACAGATGAAATACTTATTTTTTATGAATAAATAAAAAGAATATTTAATTTTGATATTGTACCAGGAAATTTGCATGTCCAAACTGAATAATAGTATACACGTGTACTCTTTTTAATCAGGTTGATATTGTTATGTGAATGCTATCCTATCAGATTATATTGATAAATTTCACAATTCATGCTTGTGAGGTTCCAGAAAAGATTTAGGGATTTTCTATTTCATTGCGTCCTTATATGAGATTGATATATAGTGTTTTTTTAAAAACAAATCAGATTGATATATAGTTATTATTGTATCATTCCTCTGTAGCAGATATTCACTAATAATGTATGCTTCTCACTCTAGTCGCTCTCTTTTCTCGTAGTTCCTTCTGGTCCGGGCATTGTTCATACAGGCTGGCGTTAGGTTATGAGACATTGCTAAGAATTCCGGCAACCAGATTCATTAATCTTTACCTCACACATACTCCACGAAGTCTGAGAAATTTCACAAGATTAGAGTTTCCCATTTGGTTGTCAGATTGTAACGTTTTTCGTTTCTCTTTCTAGCAACCTGGAATTGGTGGAGAAGTAGTACCACATCAAGACAATTCATTTCTACATACGGTTCCACAAACTTGCACAGGGCTATGGCTAGCTCTAGAAGATGCCACAATTTCAAATGGTTGCCTCTGGGCTATTCCCAAATCTCATAAAGGTGTTCCCCCCTTTCTCTTAATTCATTTTTGCACGGTCTCGCATGTTAGTGAAGGTATATATATTTGTTGCATGCTAAAGTTTCCTCTAATCCTCTGGTTTCTTAAAAAAATTATGGTAGACGGTCTGGTGAGAAGATTCATCAGAGATGAGAAGGGGGTTCACTTTGATAAGCCATCTCCATCCTTCGAGCTGAAGAATTTTGTCCCTATTGAAGTCAAAGCGGGGACACTGGTTGTCATTCATGGAGATTTAATTCACCAGAGGTGTGTATGGAATGCAAAATTATTTTCTTATTCTGCTGCATATTATTTTTGCATCGTCTACTTATGGTATTTATTCTGCAGTTTTGAAAACAAATCCTCAACATCGCGGCACGCTTATAGCTTGCACGTTATTGATACTAGTGGCTGCAAATGGTCTCCGGACAATTGGTGAGTGGCAAGACATTGACATATCTTGTTTGTCACATAGTTTTCTAATCACTTTGCGATTCTTGTGACTTTATTATCCCAATCTTTGGATAAAAAATGTCGAGAACTTGTCATAATGAAAACAACCTGAGATATATATCCTTAATCTTGTGAAACTGAAACTTCGTGAAAATAGTCTAGACTAGTTTCACTAGTTGTAATTGCTAGCTGAATTATCTAATAATGATATTTTGTGTATGATGTCAATATAAGACCTTTGTGCTTTTATGATGTTTATATGATAAAATATGTTCCTTTCAAACCAAGTCGAGACAGGATCCCGATTAAGGTTGGGAGGCCTCCAAAACGAACGAGAGATAGAACTCAGAAAACCTTGTGAACTTGTATTTCATTTCATATCCAGCGGCCTCTCGAATTTGTGTCGAAATAGCAAAGAGGAGCTCTTTAGAGTCATAGCTCAATGCTTTATATACATGTCATTTGACTGTGCTTCCACATTAATATTTTCAGGATTAGAAGAACTGTGGATCCCGAGCCGCTTTATACTTCTTGAGATTCGCTGCTCAGGGGAAATCAATTCGGTTCGTTTCTTAAGTCCGTAAATATTTCAGTTTTATCATCTTGATGACAAGCATCTCTTGGTGTAGCAAACAAGTGTAATGAACTTCACTCTTACAGACCAACGGCCAACACACATGGGTCAACCTCAAAACCCAAGGATGTGATCTACAAGAGATTCATGCACGGAAAATTCAGAAAATAATAAAAAGAATCAAGGGAGGAATCTCAGAGACCGGGATCTTCTTTACTTTACTTTTAATTTAGTGCATAATCCATGAGAATATATAAATTATTTTCGTAGATTTCTTGTCAGAAACGTATGCTATTGAAGAAATAAAACAATATTAATTCCTCTAATAAACTCTGGAAATTATGATCGTGAGGTTCTCTAACCCTCTAGTAAACGAGCCTCAATCGATTGCCAAAACTGGTAGACAAGGTAGATAAACTCACAAAGAAAGGGTTTGCGTGAAGAAATAATACTGTCTGAATAAATTATAAATTAGTCTGATTCCTGTAATAAATTTTGTTTCCCATTCAAAGAAGCAGCACATAAAAAGAGTTTGCTTGAATCAAATCAGAGGAATTTTGAGTGTTTTAAGTGAGGATATGAGCTCCCAAATGTCGTAAGCTTTTAGAAGATTTTTTGCAACAGTCGTAGTATATTGTGAGCCATTGGATTTAAGAAAATAATGTGCACTTACATTGATGCGATTTCTGAAGAATTCAAGAACGAAAATTGTGGCTGTAAAGAATTTTTTATATCAAAGTTATTGCCGAACTTGAATTTTATTCTGGAAAGTATGAGAAAAAAATATTCACCTTTTTTTAATCTGTTGAACAGATTAATACAATGAAAATATTTGTAGATAAACTCAAAAGAAAATGTCTGTTGAAATATGAGCGAATGACTTTTTAACTCCATCCAAATTAAATGTAAGGTACCAAAACGAATTCAAAACTATTCTCGAGAGCTTAGATTCCATTGGAAATAAGTTTTTTTTATTTATTAAAAAAAAAGGTTGTCAATGGACCAGTTGGAACTGAGAAAACATATTTATATCTTGTTTTGCTATCAAATCTTAGAAAGATAAAAATGACTGTTCTTTGCTACAACAACTTTATAGGTTGCAGCTTTTATATTATCTGGTGGTCGAACAACTCATTCTCAATTTAACATCCCAATTGATTTTTGTGACGAAAGCTATTGTACGATATCAAAACAAAGTAGACTTGCATAACTGTTACGCGTAACACAATTAACTATATGGGACAAAGCAACCACGGCAAAGTGGATAGCAATCAAAATTATTGATAGAAATTTACAAGATATAACTGGATCTCAAAAACCATTTGGTGGAAAAGTGCTGTTCTTGGAAGAGATTCCATGCAAGTTTTGTCGGTAATACCAAAAGCCACAATTCAAGAAACAATTCATGCAAATTTAGTAAAATCATATTTGTATAAGCAAATGCAACATCTTACTCTAAAAGAAAACATGATATCTATATTAAGGTTTACTACATGCTACCCCCAGGGTACTATCCTGCGGATGACGTGGCGGATCATGATTGGTTAAAATCAGTGGGTTCCACGTGGGGTCCACTGATTTTACCCAATCATGATCCGCCACGTCACTCGCAGGGTAGTACCCTGCGGGTGGCATCGACCTTACCATATATTAGACCTTGTTTTCAACGATTATTTGTTACAACTAGCTAGTGGAATTCAACCTATTAGTAGGTAAAGCGAAGACAATATCAAAATTCCTTATGATATGATTATCAAGTATAACGAAAATAATGAATCGTCTTCTAAATAAATGTTGAGATATCATTTATTTCTGAATTTGACAAAAAAAAAAAGTTGAATCAGTTGCATATAATACAAGTCGAACAATACTTGCATCAAAAAATTATTACATTCAGAAGTTGAATGGGAAAATTATTCAATTGTTCTCAGGTGAAAGCAAAACATGATAACAAGCTTTCACATTCAGAAGTCCATATATCAGATCATCATCGAGGGTTTAGAGTCAACTTCTCAACCATTCATCTTAAACAGTTGAAGAATTGCTCGACAGTTTGAATCTTCGAATTCATTCACCTATCATATGTGTATTTGTGTTTGGTGTTAATACTTGTTATCTTAATTTGTGGTGTACTAGGAATTCCAATCTAGACAAATGATAAGTCCTTCGATTGCAGTGTGTTGCATACAAGATTTGTATAAACAAATTCTTTTAGTGATTTTTTTCTTAAGTGGAAGAAATGGAGACGTAGAAAAAGTTTAACTTCGAACTTTCATAATTATTATGTTATTTATTTTCTTGCTTATATTACTTTTATTCGTGATTGTCTGAGTATGAAAGATTCACAAAAACCTTTTGACCGTTTATGTACACCATCTTTGTAGTCCAAATCGTTTTTGATGTGAAAGTAAACAGTTTTGATTAGCTAACACTAACAAGACTGGTTGCTTATTAGCAAAATATTTTTAAAGCGTGTATTCATCCTCTCTACACACAAACGATCTTAACAAACAAACAAAATAATAAAACGAAAAGTAAAGTAGTTAAAATTTATTTAAATTAAAACACATGAAAACATGCAATATTCCTTATACGGCCATTTGGTATAAATGATTGGGTTGGATTGTGGTTGGCTTTACCCTTTTTAACCATTGTTTGATCGCTTTTTAAATAAGTCTAGTAAATAAAGGCTCAAGAAGAAAACTTTGATCAGCACTATAAACATGGGTCTATGGATGAATATAATCTACCCGAATTCCGAAATTTGCAACTTCGTTTGACCATTTGGACACATTTTCCGTCATTCACTTCATTGTTTTGGCTACTCAGAGTCTGGAAATGAAGTCCGAATTTGAGATACGTTGTTTTCAAATACATATTTTGCTACTTTCCAGCTGCAATCTCCAAACTCAGAAATCTTGAGACCCTTTTCGTTAATACCAAAGATGATTCTAGAGTTGATCTCCATGTGTAAACTTGATATGCCTTCAGAGATATTTGAGGCATCTTGTCTTGAACATTTTGTCATTGCCCATTCCTAGTAGTGAACAGCTTGGTGAAAGCTATTCCATTCTACACAACCTGCAGACGACTCTTCATGTGACGGGGTTAGTAGTGATTGCAAGGATTTCGAATCTAAAGAAGTTCCCCACCAATCTGAAGATTGGCCAACGATTGGCATCAACTATCTTGTCTACCTACACCGACTCGAAGAGCTCCATCTCAAGATGCCAGCCATCCCTTTTAAGCAGAACATCTCCAGCTTTCCCCGAAATCTAAAAAAGTTCGACTTTGGAGGGTTGGGAGTTACCATGGGTAAAGATGTCCATGGTTGCTTCCTTGCCGAATCTTGAAGTATTGAAACTGAAAGGGAATCATTTCATGGAAGTGATTGGGAAGTAACCGAAGACTTTTCGAGTTTAAAGTACCTGGAGATGGAATGCATAGACCTGGATAACCGGATAGCTGAAAAACAATTTCCCATGCCTAGAGAGGTTGATTGTCCGGTCGTGCTGGAAACTAAAGGAGGCCCTAGAATCCGTTGGAGGCATAGCAACACTTCAGATGTTGACTGTCGATGATTGCGATTTAGGTCTCGGGGAGTCAGTGAGGAGGATACAAGAACAACAACAGGGACTGCACAATGACTACCTTAAAGTTCACATTGGTGTAATGCAAGTGGGGTGGGCAGTCAGGCAGGGTTACTCAGGTCCGACCCCGACACGTAGACTCCAGATCCGTTTCTTATTAAGTGTACTTTCTTAGTTTTTCAGATTTATAAGTTAGAATGTTAAAAGTTAGCAATATCACTAGAATGTAAGTGCCTTCTCCTTTTTTTGGGGGAACGTTTTTATGTTATTTGTGATGGCAAGATTTTTATTGCTTTTTGAAGTTTGTATGGCATTTTATTCAATGGAATCCAAAAACAGAGGCGTGAAGATGAGTTATTTGCTGTTAATTGTTAGATATCAGGGGTTGCTGTAGGAATCAATTTACTTTGGAGTGAATAAGATGAAATAAATGGTAATGGCACTGAGAAGATGCCAAAACTGTTGGAGATGAAGTCCGAAAAAGTCCTTAAGATTTCAAGAGGTTCACGTCATTTTTATTATTTCAAGACTTCGATTCGTATAAACAAGTCATGTACAAAGAGTTCAATGTTAAACCAGCTCGTTTATTCCTGTTCTAAACTTGATGGCGCTACTGAAATCCGTCTCTTTTCTTGCAACTGATTGATTACCATGTCATTACGTATCGATCCTTTCCTTTGTGATCTTCATCGACGAGAGACCTTCACATATACCAGAATATCCGACACTCTCATTTTGTCTCTGGAGCAATAGCTTCTGTCATTGGTTTCTTATGGGCATATATATGGGGAAATTCTTAGCTGGCAGATGGGCACTACCCATCTGCCAAAATCAACGGCCATGAGATGATATGTCTGTCCCATTGCGGTGTCTGTTGACTAGTTTTGTAACTGTCAGTTTCAAAACCATCATTTATGTTTCTGCTTCCGACATGACCAAGACCGAAACTGGACGAGTTAATTCTTTTTAGTTGAATTTTTGGTATCAGCGTGGTTAATATGGTTCGGCCGTTTGGGGCATGAATTAGGTTTGTTGAAAGAATGAGCTTCTAATGAATGAAACGTACTAGCACAGTTTAACAAAATAGCAACAAAAACACCGCACAAAACTGACAGGAAAAAGGCCAACTTTCCAATTAGATTGGTTTTTCTTTGAGTTTAAACAGTACTAACAGAAGAAAGTTGATCTTCTAGATACTCTGGTTTCCTGTCAAATCAAGAATTCAAGATTAAGATCGCATGTTTCTTTAACATTGCATACTCCTACGTCGAAGCATCGGTTCTGAATGGAATTGCGAATCAGATGGAATATAGAAGGTAAAACAAGATACTCTAAATTATTAAGACTAAGATCAAAAGGACAAAAGCATTGACGCATTCATTCACATCCAGAATACATCAAATCTCCAGGTGAGTTGAGTTACTATCACAATCAAGACATACTAAAATCTAAACGTTTGGCATTCATCAAGTGGTTTCCTAGAAGCTCAGCTTCGTGGTTGAAACAAGGTCGCACGTTATTAAAACTTTATACTTGTTCGAGACCTCGGCTTCTAATGAGATGGCAAAATCAAATGGAACAAAAGGGAAAACAAGATGCTCTGCATTACTAACACTAAACAAAGATCAAATGGACAAAAGCATTGATCAATGAAAGACAAAGATGCCACAAAAGTAGTAAATTCCACATTACTCATTAGATCTCAAAATCAACAAGTAACACTAACTGGAAACATCAATGATCAAACCAAGTTCAAACATGAAAACTTAGCCCGAATTGGCTAATTAGGAAGAAAATACAATTATCACTCAATCGCAAAGAATCCCCAAGATATCCTCATCCCTGTACAGATGGTACCTGCACTCGAACAATAAAAAAAACTCCCGTTCAAAATACAAATCAAAATTTATTAAACCGTGTAAAGGGTTTCTAGATAAGCTGAACATGAGCTTATGAGCTTGAAGAACAAATCTCAGCTAAAAAAAATTATCTGAAATGAACTAATTTGAAGATAAAAACTTACTCTTTTTCACCCAATTTGACTTGGGTTCCGCCATACTCAGGCAAGAGAACAGTGTCCCCTTCCTTAACAGAAACCGGGATGAGATTCCCAACTTTGTCTCGCAGCCCTTGTCCAACCGAGACCACTTTCCCCGAATTCAACTGTAGACAAAAACCCACAAAAAACCCACATCAGGAATCCATAAACTCGCATCAAAACGAAGATAGCAATCACAAAATCGGTACCTTGGATGATTTTTCTGGCAGGAGTACGCCCCCGGGTGTTTTGGAGGGAGGCAAAAGTTTCTCCACGAGGACTCTGTTGAGAGCTGGGATCAACCTTTTAGCCATTTCTTGGATTCAATCGGTCCGATTTTCTTGCAGCAAATTTCAAGATCGAAATGAATATGTATCAGTAACGGAGTGGAAGCTTCTAGGCTTTCTTGACGAAGGATTTTGGGTTTTGTAAGGGTTCCAGTTTACCTTTAAATAAAAACTAATAATATTTCAGTAATATCAAATTATTTTATATAACCTTCAAAAAAACAAAATTATTTTATATATTTAAAACTAGTCTTTACATTTTAAAGAGTTCTTTTACTATTAATTTTTAAAAAATTTCAAATTTAATTTAAATATTAGAAGATTGAAAAAATACTACAATCTTCCACTACTAAAAACATACGCCGCAAAAAATACAGCGTCCGTTCATGTTGGCAAAGGACAATATCCCATGTTGCCACTTTGATTTTTCTAAAAATTAATTAAATAATTAATAATATTTTGTAAAATAATTATTTACTATTATTAATATGATAATTTTTTCTCAAAAAATATAAATTTTAATTTTAAATTTTGAATTTGATGACCAGCTAAAAAATTATCAAAAAGACAAATAAAAAATTTACAGTTAAAAAAATTAAGCTGATTAAATAAATTTGTTTGTGATCAGTTATATTTATAAAAAAAATTAGTTAACCTAAATAAACATATTCGATTAAATTTATTTTATATTATATTTTTTAATATAGATTCTATTTTCAATTAAAAATTTTGTTAGCAGAGTTATTGACTTATTTTAATTCGTTTGAATCTGTGGAGGTCCTCCAGTACTCCAATTCTACTGAAGAAAATGTGCAGACTTGGAAAACTTGTCCACAAAAACCCAAATGACATCACACTACCTAGAGGACATCAGCAAGTGGGTGACAAAATTCATCGTTACATGCTCTCACTTCCACTCTGGAATCTCCAAATTCTGCATCAAACCACCCGGACGTTGATGCTCAGCCTTAACCTGCTGATAAACCAGACATCGAGATACAAACTGATAAACACTACGCTTCATACCTTTTGACCAAAAATTGTACGTAGATCTTTGTACATCTTTACACTGCCCAAGTGCACAGTGAATCTAATACGATGTGCCTGAGACAAAATATCATCACGCAAAGTCGAATCGTCAGACACAACTACTCTACCAGACAAACACAACAATCCATCCGTCTGAAAATAGAAACCAGAGGTGTTGTTTCCCTAAGCAAGTCTGGCTAACTTCTGCACATAATCCTTGAGAAGATCCATCCAAAGATGTTGCCTCATGTTCAACTCGGCCTGAGTGAACAAATAATTCAAACTCTTATGTTAAGAATATATCTCAAAGCGCTCACTATGCAAGTAATGACGTCAAATCTTGAGCACAAAAACAATCGTTGCAAGCTCTACATCATGCACTGGATAATTTCCTTCACGGGTCTTCAACCGTCGGGAAGCATAGGCAAGCACATGCTCATTATGTGTCAACACACTGAAGAGATGCATCTGCGTACACTATTTAACCTCCGGAAACCGATGGTAAAGCAAGTACAGGCGCGGTAGTTAGTTTACTCCTCAACTCATCAAACCTCTGCTCACACTCGGCCGACCAGAAAAAAAGAACATCCTTCCTCATCAACTGCGTCAGTGGTCTAGCAATTTGTGAGAAATTCTCGATGAATCGTTGATAATACCCTGCTAAACCCAAGAAGCTACGAATCTCTGAAACTGTCATAGGAAGCGAACAGTTCAATATAGCTTCTGTCTTACTCGTGTCCACTGAAACTCCATCCTGAGAAATGATATGACCAAAGAACACTACTCAGTCAATCCAAAATTCGTACATATTGAACTTGGCATACAACTGCTTCTCACGAGAATCTGCAGACTGCGGTACGATCCTCAAGTGTTACGCATGCTCATCAACACTGCGTGATTAGATCAAAATATCTTCAATAAACACCACGATGAACTTTTCCAAATAACTACGGAAGACTCTGTTAATCAGATCCATGAACAATGTAGGTGCGTTCGTAAACTCAGAATGTATCACTAAAAACTCATAGTGACCATACCTCGTATGAAACACAATCTTCTGAACATCCTCATGATCTCGAACTCGCAACTGATGATACTCTGACCTCAAATCAATCTTTTAATACACAAAAGTACCCTGAATCTGGTCGAACAGATCATCAATGTGCGGTAAAGGTTACTTGTCTTGATTGTCACCTGGTTCAGCAGCTCAAGCGTCATGGTTCGACTGCTCTACCAGCAGGGACAATTATTGTACCCCAACATGCACCTTATACTATTGGAGCCTATAAATAGACTCTCAAAACTTCAAAAAAATCACACCATAATTTCTCTCAAATTTCGTGTGACACAAGAGGGAAGAGTAGGCGAAACACTGCAGAGATTTTCTTCAAGTTCGAAAAATCAGCTTTGGCCTAGAATTCTTCGGCGATGCAAATGAGATCATAATCTGATCTCCACCGTTCAGATTGTAATATAAGATGTTATCAATTTTCAGTTCAAATTTCAGCTCGATTCAACGGCTAGAACGTTTTCTACTATTTTTGCAATAATTCTGCACAGATTCTACTCGGGAATGAATCAGCTTCTGTTTGTGGATCATAAATAAATTCAAACGACTTCCAAACCAGATCTACACCGTTATAAATTTACAGACCATATTCCATGTCGATCGACGATTCAATATATCTCTGACCTTTCTGAAAGTTGACTGAATTTTTGGTAAGTGGGCTTTTGTTTTAAAATCCTATGTATGCTTTAAAATTTCGATCGTTCATATATATTTTGAAATCCTTGTTATGTACTTCTATTCTTGATATGATTTTGTTAAAAGTATGCTTTTAAGGGCACTGTTTTGACTCGAATTAGGAGTGGAAAGGAAATTTCTGAACCATGTTATGTTAAGGCTCTGTGCGGTGGGCGATAATAAACGATCAATGGCCTCACCCCTTAGATAAATTACATATAGGGGACTGATCAGTTAGCCATGAATAAGAAGATGAATCTTAGTACCAGGTCAAGTCAAGTTTCGTTATGATGTTTTTTTGTCATGCTATGATATGAACATTTTTTGAAATATGTTGTAACACCCCGAATTTATCTAAATTGAGTTTATTTGAGATAACCGGAGATTTTATTATTCGATGGTCGTTTTGATTTATATCAGGGACCATTTTGCAATTTTCAGAAATTTCAGGGACTTAAATGAAAATATGGATTTTATTAGATATTTATACTTGGTTTTGACTTTTTCACTCCATTATAATCTTCTTCATCGCCTCATCCTCCATTGAAGACGTGTGAAACGTGACTTTGAGCTTTCAGATTTCAGTTTATGTTCGATCCGTTCGTTAGAAATTAAATCTGAATGTATATTCGAGATCACAGCATTGAGAGCTTCGTTCTATCGTAAGTATTTCTTCGATCAGATATATTTTATTTTTTGAAGGTAGTTGGAATTCGTTTCTTTTTGGGTATGATGTTCTTGAACTAGTTCTTATCGTTTATTTCTCAGTCGGATCGAAAAAAGAACGTCGTTCGGAATTGTTATGATTTTTCTTGTGATTTTTGAAAATGAGGCTTTGGAATAGTTTTGAATTTGAGTTGTTTTGATGATATTGAAGTTGTTATGAGTTGAATGAGATAATGTACTGTTTTCTGTGATTTTCGGATAGTCGATTTATAGCCGTTATGCTGCCGGTTTGAGTTTGGGATTTTCGATCGATTGTATTGTTGAACGTATTTGAATTGAGTCGTTGAAATGATATTGATTCGTTTACATCTCCGTACAGATTGGTTTGAAGGCCGATATCTTGGAATTAAAGAGTTTGAAACTCGAGATATTGAAGACGGTATAGTATTGTACTTCTTGACTATTTGATTTGAATTCGAATAGCTTTTGAATCGAATTATCTTTTGATTGTTCAGGATTGGAACTTTTGATCAAATAGAGGTATAAGACGACATTGGATGGAATAGGACGATTAATTCGAATCCGGATTGATTTGAGTGTCCTAGAGAAATCACATACTTGCATGTCTATGTGAACTAATTGATTTATATGATTGAATGTTTTATTTCTCATATGAGTTCATATTGAGCCGAACGTTTCGTTTCATTTGAATTAGACGATCTGAGGATTATAGTCGAGTGGCACTGGTATGCGATTTACTACAATGACCGATCAACTCTCTATTGAATGCTCCGAAGTCTAAAGGATTGATGTATACATCGTCCACCTCGAAAGGGGAAGTCGGTGTGATTTTTGTGGTATTTCATCATCGGGATCCCAACCAAAGAATCGAGGAACTGATTTACCTTTTGATTATCCGGATTGATAATCTAGACTTTTGAAGTCATGCATTCATTTACTCTCATTTTGAATATCTGGAAGTTGGTGTATTTCATTTTGATATGTCTATTTGTTATTGCATGTATTTCTCTTTTACTGGGAATATTATTCTCACCGGATTTATCTGGATGTTGTTTTGTCTTTGTATGTGTGCTTGGCAACAGTGACGGACCTAGATGGTCTCGAAAGGGTGCGACCGCCCCCCCTAAAATTATAAAAAAATTTAGTACTATATACATAATATATTTTTAAATATAAATTAAATTTTGCGACCGCCTCTTTGAATTTTTTTTTAAAAACTTAGTTCTATATATAATATATATTTTAGAATATTGATTTAATTTTATATTGATTAGAATGATATTTGATGAATAAGATAATAATAAATTTATTTTAGACTATAATAGATTTGATAGTATGATTTGTATTGGCTCATATTTGTTTTTAGAAAATGAAATGTTTTTTATGCTTGAATGTGACATGAGAAATTTGATTCTGTTTACTCAATTTTATCCACCTGATTTCTTCTTGATGGATTTAATGCATCTTGAGTATCAACTTCATAACTTTATTTTTTACATGCGAAGTAACAATCAATTCTCTAAGGCTGGGGGATTAGCGAGATTGCTAAAATGATGTTCCAATCAAATAAAAATCGATTATATCATTTGGGATATTTACTTGTTATTACTTGTTGCAACTGCTACCGTAGAGATAGTGTTTTCAACAATAAAAATAATCAAAATACCACCTTGTAATCGGTTGGGAGATGATGTGTTAGATGATGGTTTGATACCATATATTGAGTGTGATGTGTTTGCAGTTGATATTGAAATTATTTTTATTCAACATTTTCAAACTATAAAAATTTCGGAGTGTATTGTAAAATCATATTAAGTTAATATATGACTTTTTATTATACACTTTGTAGTGTAATATTTTTTTTAATTTATTGAATTCGCCCCTCCTAGTTGAAAATTCTGGGTACGCCACTACTTGGCAACAGGTAGGGCAGGACCGAGTCAGAGATCGCATGGCTAGTTGGGATGTGAAGATAGAGTGAGGACTTGGTGTTAGAAGTCGATTATGTAATCGAACTTAGATTGTACTTGTATTGTATTGAATAAACTAGAGCGAAGCATGTTCTACTAGATTGATTATTGTATAACTCTAAAAATACCTTGTATTGGATTATGCATGTTGATTGGAGTGAGTTGTGCATGTTGAGTTGATATTGTTTTGGAGATTGAGCACTAGAGCAAATTCTGGATTTTCGTTCAGAGTTGTTCTCGCTCGATCGGTTGAGTTTTACCGATCGAGCGAGGATGACTGTAATGCTTTTTTTTTAGGCAGAGTTTTTTCCGCTCAATCGGTGAAGTTTTACCGATCGAGCGAGATGTCCCGAAAGCTTGGACAAGGATTTGCTCGCTCGATCGGTAAAACTTCACCGATCAAGCGAGGCCTGTAGCTGAGAAAATAAATTTTTTTTTATATGGTTCTTCTTTATTTCTTTGAACCTTTAATTACCGATGTATGATTGTATTTATTCGAGATTAGAGAATTAGAACCGAGGTCTTTACATTAAGTGGTATCAGAGCGATAAGTTTCTTGGACTGAATTAGAGTGAGCGGGGTAGATCGAGTCTTCTTGAATTGATTTCTCGCATGTGTTTGATTTATTTAATTGATTTATTAAATACCATGCGAGCATGATTTATTAACTGAGGATTATTTGAGTTACATGATGATGAGATTTAAATTTCTAAAACATGTTTTACTTGAGATATCAATTGCTTGGATTCCTGGATCGAATTCGAATCTTCTCGAGATGGTTGAATTATTCGAGAAAGAGGTTTTGGGCACCAAGTGGAATTGATGAAATTGGATTATCTTTGTCCTAACTCTTGATTATCAGATTACGGGTCCACGAAGAATGTTGATAGGAACCCACCGCCATTTATTCCTCCGAATGAGAATCCGCCTGCAGTCACTCCTCCGAATGAACAGGGCAGTACAGTGACTGATCAGATGGATGTCACAGCTACACCAATGGAGACCTTATTAAAGAGGTTCCAATCTTTCCGACCCCCAATTCTGAAGGGTACGGAGAATCCGGTTGATTGTGAGAGCTGGTTGGACGATATAGATCAGCTTTTTGATTCTCTCGACTATTCTGATGACCGCATAACCAGGTTGGTTATTCATAAGCTGCGGGGTGTTGCTAAGAACTGGTGGATCGCGACAAAGAGAGCCATTGAAAATCGAGTTACAACTATTGACTGGAATATTTTCAAATCTGAGTTTTATAAGCGGTTTTTCCCAGTTTCGTACCGAAAGGATAAGGGTGTCGAGTTCGCAAATCTGAAACAAGGAAATTTTAATATCGAGGAGTATGTTACCAAGTTTGACAGCTTAATGAGGTTCGCACCGCACATTTCTGACAACGAAGAAGCAAAAGCCAATCAGTTCATCAACGGCTTGAATCCTGATATCTTTACTCTTGTGAATACTGGGAGACCCAATAATTTTGCGGATGCAATGGATTAGGCCAAGGGTGCTGAGGCAGGACTGATGAGACAGAGAGGGAATTGGTTTGCACCTCAGCAACAGCAGAGACAGTTTCAGGCCCAACCGTCTCATTATCAGAACCAACCTCAGAGATCAGAGGGTGGTAGCAGTGGAGGCAATAGGAAGGACTAATTTAGTCCCAAGGAAAGCAGTTTAAGAAATCTGGGAGCTGTTCTTTTAGTTCAGGTGGCTCGAAGTAGTATAGTTCAGGACAGAGTTCGGGATTCTTTGGAGCGACTTGTAACAAGTGTGGAGGTCGCCATTCCAGTGATCAGTGTAGAGGTGTGTCTGGGATTTTTTATATCTGTCAACAGTCCGGACACTATGCGAGATTCTGTCCTCAGCGTGTTCCTGAGAGATCGCAGGGGGGAAGTTCGTCAAGACAGTCAGCTTAGCTCGAGAGGCAAGCATCTGTTGTACATTCCTTTCAGCCATCACAACAGAGTCGACAGGGAGGTGGACAGAACGCAAATCAGCCTCCTAGACAACAGGCTAGAGTTTTTCTTTGAATGAGGATCAGGCTCAGGCAGCACCTGATGATGTCATAGCAGGTAACTGTTCGTTATTTGGTTATCCTGCTCATGTTTTGATTGATACGGGTGCGTCTCACTCTTTTATTTCTGAGAAATTTGTTTTGATACATGCCTTGCCTTGCGATCCTTTGCCTGCTGTAGTTTCTATTACTTCACTATTTGGGTGGAAGAATTGTTTCAGTGAGGTTAGTCAGGAACTATGAACTGCAATTTGATGAGAATGTGATTGAATTTGATTGTACTGTACTTGGATTATCCGATTTCGATTGCATTGTTGGTATAGATTTTTTGACCAAGTACAGGGCTACAGTCGATTGTTTTCAGAAGGTAGTCAGATTCAGACCGGAGATGGCAGAGGAGTGGAAATTCTTTGGTATGGGTTCTCGATCCAAAATTCCTTTAATATCTGTGTTGTCTATGACTCGACTGTTACAGAGAGGAGCAGAGGGATTTCTGATTTATGCAATAGATGTTTTGAATTCTAGCCCTGGGTTGACTATCATACCAGTGGTTAGAGAGTTTCCTGACGTATTCCCGAATGATATTCCTGGATTACCGCCTATTCGTGAGGTAGAATTCAGTATAGAACTATTGTCATGTACTCAGCCGATTTCCAAGGCTCCTTATCGAATGGCTCCGATCGAATTGAAGGAATTGAAAGAGCAGTTGTAGGACTTGATTTCCAAGGAATACATCCAACCTAGTGCATCGCCTTGGGGTGCTCCGGTACTTTTCATTCGAAAGAAAGATGGTACTATGAGACTCTGCATCGACTACCGCCAACTAAATCAAGCGACGGTAAAGAACAGGTATCCTTTACCTAGAATAGATGACATCTTTGATCAACTGCAGGGTTCTTGTGTTTATTCGAATATTGATTTGAGGTTCGGATATCATCAGCTGAGGGTTCGTGATGAAGACGTTCCTAAGACTGTGTTTAGAACGAGGTATGACCACTTTGAGTTCATTGTCATACCGTTCGGTGTGACAAACACTCCAGCAGTATTTATGGGTTTGATGAACCGTATCTTTCAGCGTTATTTGGATTAGTTTGTTATTATTTTCATTGATGATATCCTTATCTATTCAAAGAGCCGTACTGACCATGCAGATCAATTGAAGATCGTCTTACAGGTTTTGAGGACTGAGAAATTGTATGCCAAGTTATCAAAGTGCGAGTTCTGGTTGGACCGAGCCGTCTTTCTCGGTCACATTATCTCTGGAGATGGGATTTCTGTTGATCCCAGCAAGATCGAAGCGGTTATGAACTGGCGTAGACCGAAGTCTGTGCCTGAGATCCAAAGTTTCATGGGTTTAGCGGGTTAATATCGTAGATTCATCCAGGTTTTCTCTTCTATTGCGAAGCCGATTACCTATCTGACTCAGAAGAATGCACCTTTTGTTTGGACTGAAGAGTGTGAGGCCAGTTTTATTGATCTGAAGAAGAGATTGACCAGTGCTCCGATTCTTTATATTCCATCAAGTATTCGAGGTTTTACCGTTTATTGTGATGCTTCTCTTCTAGGTCTTGGATGTGTTCTTATGCAGAGGAAGCATGTGATAGCGTATGCATCGAGGCAGCTGAAGCCGCACGAGACGCGATATCCGATTCATGATCTTGAGCTCGCTGCGATTGTGTTTGCGTTGAAGATTTGGCGTCACTATCTTTATGTTGAGTCCTTCGAGATCTTTTCTAACCATTAGAGCCTGAAATATTTGTTTTCACAACCCGAATTGAATATGAGACAGAGGAGATGACTATATTTGTTGAAGGACTTCGACTGCGAAATCAAGTATTATCTGGGGAAGTCGAATGCAGCTGCTGATGCATTGAGCCGAAAACTTTGTTCCTTATCTATTTCTACCATCGATATTTCTCATTTGATTGACGACTGTTGCACTTTTGGTTTGGAGTTTGAATCAGATAGGAGGTCTATCAGAGTGTTTGCTATTCAAACCGAGCCAAAGTTATTTGCGTTGATCAAAGAAGCACAGAAATCCGATGCGAGTATCCAAAATTCGGTAGAGAAAGTCAGATCAGGACATCAGTCTGAGTTTCAGGTCAGGGATGATATCTTGTTTGTGAATAATCATATTCTTGTGCCTGATATTTCTGAGTTGAGACAGCGTATTATGCGAGAGGCACACTGCAGTCGATTCAGTGTTCATCCAGGTGGCCGGAATATGTATAACGATCTGAGGAGTCAGTTCTGGTGGAAGAAGATGAAGAGCGATGTTACGAAGTTTGTATCCCGATGTTTGAACTGTCAACAGGTGAAAGCAGATAGGAAGAAACCGGGTGGTTTGTTCCACATTTTATCCATTCCAGAGTGGAAGTGGGATCACATTTCGATGGATTTCTTCACGAAGCTACCGCGATCAGTCCGTGGATGTGATGCTGTCTGTGTGACGCCTAAAATCTGTAAATTTAAATTACATGCCTAAATTAGCTTTAATGTTTAAAATTCTAAAATTCATGGTAATTTAAATGATTTAAATCTCCTTGAATTTTAATTGTGTTGATATTTAAATTGGTGACTTCCGGCTTCGGCGCGCGGCAAATGCGGACACGGCGGGAAAATCTTTCATTTTAAATTTAGGTGATCTAAAATTCTTGAGAGATGAAGAAAACAAAATAAAATCTTTATTTTAGATTTTTCATGTAAAGAAAAATCGCGTAAGCACATTTTTACGCGTAATTCTTTAAATTTCTCAAATTAGCCTTTTTGGATCCGGACTTGTGAAATTTCATTCTTGGCATTTAAATTTAAAGATTCTAGAATTAAAAATTTAAATTAGAGGCAATTCTACAAGTCAAAGTTGTAAAACCTAAACTAGAACTTTTATTAGTCAAAAAACACTTTTTGGACTTGCCCTACACTCACACCTATACATACATACACTTATTATATCACACCACAATTAAAACCCTAGCCCTCCACCCTCATTTTTCAGCCGCCTCCTTCCCCTCTATTCTTTTTCTCCCCACACGCCATTTTCTCCTCCTCCCCTCAACAAGCACTTCGGCCGCTCCTTTCTCCTCCTCCAGCCGCTACGTCGCCGCCCCGAGGCCACCTTAGGAAGCTTCAGCAGCTGCTGTTCATGAGTCCTAGCAGCAGCCGTCCCATCTCTTTCTTCCTTCATCTTGGTTTGTAGGCTTATTGAGGCAAGATTCTCTTGTTTCTCCTTTTAAACTCAAGTATAGGTTATATCTTCATGGTTATCTTTTAATCTTGACACTTTGACAAATAATTTTGGGTAATATAAGTGTGTGTGTTCGGTTTTTTGGAGTTCAAGAGGGCTTGGAGTTGGCTTTGAGTATTTTAAACTCTAGCTCGCATTTTTAGCTCTTATGAATGACTTACTTGCACGTAAATGGAATTTTGCATGGTACCAATGGAAAATCAGATTGAAACTTGTTGTTTTCGATCCATTGTGGTGTGTGTATGGTTGGTTTTAAGCCTCTTATGTTGTTGGTCAAGTTAGTTAATGTATATGCTTTGAAATGTAGTAAATTGAATCGAGTTCGTGGCTTTGAATTGAAAATTTTGTGTGAATGGATGGAAGGAGTGGATGGGCTTCCCATGGGATTTTCACGGGGTTTATGTGTTTTTATTGAGTTTTGGGTGGATTATGGGGCTGGTCATTAGGATTTTTGGTTGGAATGTCGGTTAGTGGAGTTTGAGGGCATCGGGCGAGCGTCTTGGGAGTAAGTGATTGAACAAGATAGCGCCGGCAAGCGAGTAGCTCTAGAACCCTTGCTGGTCATTTAGGGAACCTTAGAGGATTCTTGGGTGAATTTTTGTTGTGTTAGGTCATAAGGAGTGAGTTTGGGAAGCCTTGGCATTAAGGGCGTCAAACTGAATTTTTCACCTACGCGTATAGCCTCTAAGAATCAGTTCTGAAGAAATCCTTAACAAGGTATGGGCAGGGGCTACCCCTTATTTTCATGTTTTGTGTGATGTTAGGGTCGTGTCGGTGTGAATTGGGCCTATTTAGGATAAGAATCGATTAAGTTATGTGCGTCTTAAGCTGGAGTGTCGTGAGCAGATTTTTCAATTGTCTATGGGCTGTCCGGGAGTCATTTGTTGGGATTGTTCGGGCCATTATAAAAATGTGAATACTGGTCATAGAAGTATTTTAAGGTGTGTTTGAGATTCCGGTTCGAACGAAAAGTCTTTTGAATTTAAATAGGATGAGTTATGGATCTTATGGGTTAACGGCTCGAGTTAAGCCTTTTTGAGCGTAAACTTAAGGGTAAGTAGAAACGCCTTTAAGCCGAGAGTGCTCCACTACACTCCAATCATCCATAAAAATTCATGTCATGCTATCTTTTGAGTTTTTGTCATTTAAATTATTCAACGCCCATTCATTCGCGTGTGTGACTTCAAAATCCTTTATATTCTAGTCCCGAAGTCTTATTTAAAGAATGCTTGTAAAGATAAATGTTGAAATGAGAAATTGTTGAATGAAAGGAAAAGTTAAAGAATGGAGTGAGTTGATTGTGACTTAGACGTGCAATGATGGGTCAGAGGATGTCCTGGGTCACTTGCCAAAATGAGACGTGTAGATCAGGGTCGGGAGACATCTCAACTTCCCTACCAAATTAGACGTGTAGATCGGGGTTGGAAGAAATCTCAACTTCCCTACCAAATCAGAGGGGAAATGTGGGGCCGAGAAGAACTCGGTTTCCTTGCCGGCATTGTATACTATAGTCATTGATCGATCAAAACCATAGTCACAATCGAGGATCCAAATCCAATAGTAAAAGTAAAGGATAATTGATTAATGAATGTGTTTTCCATCGCATATTGCTATTGTTCTTACTTCAGGCATGTTATGACTTTTTCCTCATCGTGTGAGATTCATAAGTGTACTTAGTACTATTTTTAGTATAATGCATTATTTTAACCCTTGCTGTATTATTTAAATCTTGTTGGGCTTTTAGGCTCACTACTATACTTGGTGCAGGTGAGTATGCAGACGAGGCAGTGGGGCATGATTTCCAGGGTCCATAGGTGTTCGGTGGCACGCCCTCGATCGTTGCCGTTCTTTTCTTTTCGCATTTTGTTATTGTAATAAGTAAGACCTGTCGTATGTTGTTTCCTTTCTAGTAGCAGGATGTGTTATTCCCTGCTAATATGTTTGGCATGTAAACACTATTTTAAAGTTTTTCTTCTGGTGTCGAATTAGTTAATGTTTATGCATGCTTTATGCATGACGTTTTCCTCGGGTTAAGGTTTATCTAAAATTGTTGTTTGTGACAGGTGGTTTATTATTCAAACAAATAGGTCATGCCAATTTTTTTTAAATTTCCGTATTTTCTTTATTTATTTAAAATTTAGAAGTTAGGGTTGTTTTATTTGGTATCAGAGCACGGTCATTGGGCTTGGGATGTGCCTACCTCCGAACGCTGGGACTCGGGAGATCTCGCCTCAAAGTCTGTAAGATTTAAATTTTTGTTATCTTTGACTTTTAAAATTTTTAGAATAAGAGTTTTAAAGTCCCTTGAGTATGTAAAAGTTTAAAGAAATCTTTTTCCTTTAGGCATGAAATTTAAGTGTTGTAATTTGAACTTGCGTACAGATGGCCCCTCGTCGCTTGCGTGATATTGAGCCGCCACCTCCACCAGTTGCGGATGTTGGGACAAAGGTGCTAGCTGGATTAGCCCGTATCCTTGAGCGGCATGTGGACACACCCAGGGCTGGACTTGGGACTGTTTATGAGTATTTTAGGAAGATGAATCCGAAGGACTTTGCTGGCACTACTGATCCGCTGGTAGCGGAAGGATGGATTCATTCGCTGGAGGTGATCTTTCGCTATATGAAGTTGGGAGGCCCAGATCGAGTACGTTGTGCTGTGTTTCTTCTCCAGGATGATGCCGCCCTCTGGTGGGAGGGAGTTGAGAAGACGATGGATCCGACTACCCTACCTTGGACTGAGTTCAAGTAACTCTTCTTTGAGAAGTATTTTACTACGGATGCGAGGGCCCATTTGAAGACGGAGTTTTTGAGCCTACGTCAGGGAGATTTATCAGTGGCTCAGTTTGTGGTGAAGTTTGAGAGGGGTTGCCACTTTGTGCCTTTGATTGGAGACGAGGAGGAGGAAAAGCTCCAGCACTTCATTGTGGGGTTACGACCCACTATTCGTCGGGATGTACTTATGGCAGAGCCAGCTGACTATGCTTCTGTGCTCAGATTAGCTTTGATATCTGAGCAGACGTTGAGGGACATCAGCGCTGAGGCAAACGTCATTATCATGTTCTTCATCGCCTCATCCTCCATTGAAGATGTGTGAAATGTGACTTTGAGCTTTCAAATTTCGGTTTCTATTCGATCCGTCCGTTAGAAATTAAATGAAGGTATATTCGAGATCACAACATTGAGAGCTTCGTTTTATCATAAGTATTTCTTCGATCAGATATATTTTATTTTTCGGAGGTAGTTGGAATAAATCGTTTCTTTTTGGTTATGATGTTCTTGAACTAGTTCTTATCGTTTATTCTCAGTCGGATCGGAAAAAGAACGTCGTTCGGAATTGTTATGAATTTTCTTGTGATTTTCGAAAATGAGGCTTTGGAATAGTTTTGGATTTGAGTTGTTTTGATGATACTGAAGTTGAGTTGAATGAGATAATGTACCGCTGTCTGTGATTTTCGGATAGTCTATTTATAGTCGTTATGCCTCCGGTTTGAGTTTGGGATTTTCGATTGATTGTATTGTTGAACGTATTCGAATTGAGTCGTTGAAATGATATTGATTCGTTTACATCTCCGTACAGATTGGTTTGAAGGCCGATAGCTTGGAATTAAAGAGTTTGAAACTCGAGAGATTGAAGACGTAGTATTGTACTTCTTGACTATTTGATTTGAATTCGAATATCTTTTGAATCGAATTATCTTTTGATTGTTCAGGATTGGAACTTTCGATGAAATAGAGGTATAAGAAGACATTGGATGGAATAGGACGATTAACTCGAATTCGGATTGATTCGAGTGTCCTTGAGAAATCACATACTTGCATGTCTATGTGAACTACTTGATTTACATGATTGAATGTTTTAGTTTTCATATGCATTCATATTGAGCCGAACGTTTCGTTTCATTTGAATTATAAGATCTTGGGATTATAGTCGAGTGGCACTGGTAAGCGATTTACTACAGTGACCGATCAACTCTCTATTGAATGCTCCGGAGTCTAGAGGATTGATGTATACATCGTCCACCTCGAAAGGGGAAGTCGGTGTGATTGTTGTGATATTTCATCCTCGAGATCCCAACCAAAGAATCGAGGAACTGATTTACCTTTTGATTATCCGAATTGATAATCTAAACTTTTGAAGTCATGCATTCATTTACTCTCATTTTGAATATCTGGAAGTTGATGTATTTCATTTTGAAATGCCTATTTGTTATTGCATGTTTATCTCTTTTACTGGGAATATTATTCTCACCGGATTTATCCGGCTGTTGTTTTGTCTTTGTATGTGTGCTTGACAATAGGTGGGGAATGACCGAGTCAAAGATCGCATGACTAGTTGGGATGTGAAGATAGAGTGAGGACTTGGTGTTAGAAATTGATTATGTAATCGAACTTAGATTGTACTTGTATTGTATTGAATAAACTAGACCGAAGCATGTTCTACTAGATTGATTATTGTATAACTCTAGAACTACCTTGTATTAGATTATGCACGTTGATTGGAGTGAGTTGTGCATGTTGAGTTGATATTGTTTTGGAGATTGAGCACTAGAGCAAATTCTGGATTTTTTTTCAGAGTTGTTCTCGCTCGATCGGTTGATTTTTACCGATCGAGCGAGGATGCATGTAATGCTTTTTTTTTAGGCAAAGTTTTATCCGCTCGATCGGTGAAATTTTACCGATCGAGCGAGAGGTCCTGGAAAGCTTGGACAAGGATTTGCTCGCTCGATCGGTAAGACTTCACCGATCGAGCGAGGCCTGTAGCTGAGAAAATACATTTTTTTTATATGGTTCTTCTTTATTTCTTTGGACCTTTAATTACCGATGTATGATTGTATTTATTCGAGATTAGAGAATTAGAACCGAGGTCCTCACATATGTCATGCTTGAAATCCAAGTATGAGTTTTCTCAAATTAATATTAATATTAATATATATATATATACATATATATATATATATATATATTAAATGTTCGTATGATTAATCGGGCCCCACTTATTGAGCGACACCCAGATCGCTCACCCCTTACTTTCCTCCCAGATGATATCGAGGAACAAGTAGAAGAGAAAGGAACGTGACGTGTTTCGGAGACAGTGATGAAGAGATTTTTTCTAGATTTTGTAGTTATTATTCTTATTTTTAAGTTGTAAGACGTTTCCGCAAGTTTATCCATATTTGCGAATTTTGAGTTGCACAGAAGATTTATTTTGGAGTTTATTTATGAAATAGACTGGTTTTAATTAAATTCAATAATAAGAGGCTGATTGTTTTCGAATTTTATTTGAAAGCAACGTCGATGTCACCCGATCCCCGGAGCGGGGCGTGACAGATAAATTTCCAAACATTTTCCTATCCACATTCCGAATTTCTCCATGGTAAAATGAAAGAGGTTATCCACCCTCCCATTTTACTTCCGAGAAACACACACACTAATTTTATTATATACTATTTTTTTCAATCACAAATATATCAATTTTCCTTATCCAATCGACAAAATATTTTTTTTGAGATGGGATGATAATGTACAAAATATTGGATGATAATGTACAAAATATTTGTTTTGAAGTGCACCCACAATTCATATATTTTCATTCATTATGGTTTATATATTATCAAGCTTCACTCATAGAGCAAAAGTGGTCGTGCCGGAGTGGTTATCGGGCATGACTAGAAATCATGTGGGCTCTGCCCGCGCAGGTTCGAATCCTGCCGACCACGTTTTTTATAATAATCATTATTACTAACAATCATACATTTAAACTGCAATCACTATGAATAAGAATTTTAATTAAGAATGTACACGTTTTTTATAATAATAATTATTACTAACAATCATACATTTAAACTGCAATCACTATGAATAAGAATTTTAATTAAGAATGTATTTGATTAATTCATTTGAAATTTATGGTTTCCAAAGAAATCAATTATATAAACTGCAATCACTAAGAATATGAATTTTAATTAAGAATGTATTTGATTAATTCATTTGAAATTTATGATTTTCCATAGAAATCAATTATATATGTTTTATATGTTATTACCACGTTTCTTGTGAGATAATCTCAAAGACACGAATATACATGATCAAAAAGAATTTTCCTATAATATATTGCATGAATGTAAAAAAAAAAAAAAAAAAAAATTATACACAAGCAACGTGACATTGTCTTTCATCAAGGCATAATGCATAACTAGTCGTACCAGCTCACTCCTTGTGTATGTTCTTAAAACATTAATAATAATTTTTTTTGAAAAGAAAACATTAATAATAATTATTGTTGTTGTTTTTTTTTTTTTTTGAATCTATTATATTTATATTTCTAACATATTTAAATTTAAAACGGAGGCATGAAAAATGAGGAAAAGAATGGACATGATAAAGTTTAAGATAGTACTAGCATAATCGCACACGCGTTGCGTGTGTATAAAATAATGCAATATATTTAATATTGTATGTTATATATAAATATTATTTTTTTAAATAATATTTAAATTTATTTTTTAACATTTATAAAATAATATAAAAATAAATTTAATTTTTTTTTATCAATTTATCTTATCTACAATGTTTAGTTGAGAAAAATATGAAAATTTGAAATATAAAAATAAAAAAATAAAAATAAAATTATAATATTTATATTACATAAGGGGAATTTCGGCAATTTAAAAAATGGTGTCTAAGGGGAGATTCTTTATATATAGGAAGAGATAAAGATTTTTGTTTTTGTTTTTGTTTTTGTTTTTGTTTTTGTTTTTTTCCTCATGAAAGTATTTTACATATTTCATATTTGTCTTTACCAATGAGGGTCACACAAATACAAATTGTGATATACGCGAACAAGATAATTAAATTCAATGAGTTGAATTTAAGAATTATAAATTTAATATGATTAAATTTAATTATGAGATAATTTTAAGTTGACGAGAAAATTGTATAAAATATTTATTTTTTAAAATTTTCCATATTTAGAAAGTCTAAAAATGGAAACATCGATATGTGGATTTTAGTATCGAGTTCGACATGCTCGTCATGAAAATAATATATATTTTTTTTTAGATTACTACATTAAAGTTATGAAATATTTTGTGGAATGTTTTAATTAATTGGTTGATTAAAATAATATTAGATAGTATTTTAAATTAATTAAACTTCATAATATTTACCATATCAAACAAGATAAAGAAATTAAAATAGAATGATTTTATTTCTTATCTTGACGAGATATATATGAAAAAGATAATAAAATATTTGATTTGTTGAAATCAAATCACGATTATCTTATTAAATAACTAAAAATATGTTAATGATAATATGATTATCATTATAGTTATTATAATTATATATATGTGTGTGTATGCAATTATGGAAATGAGAGTAGCAGGCTTTCACAATTTGAGATTTGAGATTGAGATTGAGATTTCGTGAATTGAAAATTAAATTCTCTTGACCGAAACCCTTTTTTGAAAAATCAGAATTTGTTTTTTCGTGTTCTTCATATAATATATATACCTTTTCGATCGTGGTTTCATTACAGTATTAGATTTCTTGTTTGTAGAATTTGAATAATTGTCTAGTGTCAATTATTGATGATGGACCGGATTTTTGGCGGTTGCAACAAAGTCTACAGTTAGGTTAGAGTGAGACAAGAGAAGTATACATCCACAACCAAAGTTGTGAGGTAATCCCTATTCGTGCATTTAATTTATTTTATGCCGTAATAATTTATTAATCAAAGCCAATCGATGATTGTCTCCGAGATGATTAGATCGTGCAACATTAATCATCACGACCTGTAGCTCTATTTGACAAGCACTGCAATGTGACTTGTTTTCCGACTTTTTGAGGGTCATAAGGTGACAAGTTCGGTGTATATTGCAAATTTGATAGGAGTTTGTAATTGTATTTGGAAATTCAGTTGCTCACTTATATTAGTGGATGCACTATGTGTTCGTTACATGCAAATGACATATGACATATTGGAATGTACACAGTTATTGTAATCAACTGACATATGAGCTGAAAGGAACGTCATGCATGTCAACTGTAACTGAAGGTTCTTGTAGGCACTATTATTTTGTATCTAGAGGATAATGATGCGACGTTGCTAGGCTCTAATCACAATTCAGTTGGTTAAACCAAATGAGTTCGAACATCAATAATTAAAAGAGTTTAATTAACCAATGATGAAAATTAGCTTATGTCAACAAAATATTAAATAAGTTGAATCTAAAATCACAAAGAGTTGTCATCTCATGACTAGCATATACTTGAAGGTCACACAAATACTAAGTGTGACCTATCCAAACAAGATAATTAAATTAAATGAGTTGAATTTAAGAATTATAAATTTAATATGATTAAAGTTATAAACTTATAATATTGATTATGGGCTATTTTTAGTTGGCGCGAAATAGAATGAAATGTCTATTTTTGAGAAGTTTCCATATTTAAAAAGTCTGAAAATGGAATATGTGTATTAGGGCACCCGCATTGGTAGAGATTAATCTGTATTATACCACATTCCACCTCTTCAAAAAACGTGGGGTCCACATGCCACATACTCATTATATTAACACCTTCTTATTATTAATACACACTCACATTCATTTAATATCAACACTCATTATTTATGAGTCCCACTGTCCATTCATTATTAAATAAATAAATTTCTAATTTTGTTTACAATTTTAAAATTGTATATTTTTTGTTTTGATTAAAAAAAATAGTATATTTTAAAAATATGAATTAACCGTTGGGGCTCTAGATATTACTATTTAAATAAATTGTAATTATTTAAAATAACCTTTCGTGTTAAATATTTATTTTTAAAAAAAAATTAATGAAAGAGTTGTTATTTTTTACTTTACAAACGGATACATATATACATACTACATACATTTATATTGAAGTAACCAACACCTATTTTACTTTTCTCTTTTTTTTTTCTTTTTTTTTTACATTTTTTTATTAATTGCAAAATATGAAAAAGTGTGAATGAGACATAGCTTTCCTTTCATGAATTTTAATAATACATGCACCCACATTGGTGCAATAATATTAATAAGTGTTAATAATCACCTATTAATGCACCAATGTGAATGCTCTTATAGTAACGAGCTCAACGTGTCCGCCATAAAAATAAATTTGATTTATTTTTCTGGACTAGAATATGAAATTTATGAAGTAATTAATTGATAGACTGAAATACTATTTAGATAATATTTTAAATTAATTAAACTGTCATAGAATATACCATATTAAATAAGATAAATATAATAGAATGGAAGGATTTTATTTCTTATTTCGACGAGATATATATGAGAAGATAATAAAATATTTGATTTGTTGAAATAAAATATTATATTATTTAATAATTAATAATTAATGATAATATGATTATCATTATGTTTATTATAATTATTAATATATATGCATGCATGTAATTATCGAAATGAGAGTAGTAGACCTTCACAATTTGAGATTGAGATTTTGTGAATTGAGAATTAAATTCTCTTGACCGAACTCCTTTCTTGAGAAATCAGAATTTGTTTTTTCGTGTTCTTCATACAATTTATATACCGTTTCGATTGTTGTATCGTTATGGTATTAGATTTCTTGTTCATATAATTCGAATAGTTATCTATTGCCAATTATTCGTGATGCCAATTATTCGTGACAGATCCTTTTGGTGGTGGACTGGATTTTTGACGGTTGCAGCAAAGTGTACCGTCAACGTCAGAGTGGGACAAGACAGGAGTATCCCTATTCGTGCATTTAATTTATTTTATGCATGTTATTTTTAATGAATCAAAGCCGATCTAGGATTGTCTCCTAGAATCCCAATAGTGATATCAGAGCCAGATTGTGCTTTGATACCGCGTTCTATGTGTTTGATGATTAATTTTATTATATTAATTCCGTCAAAACTAATCGTGTATAAAAACTTTTAAGAAATTTTCAAATCCGTGCGATGGGGCTAAGAATTCCCTTGTGTCCCGGCGACCTTCCTGGTGTGGTCGTCGGGACTGTCTCGGTCGGTGCTGCAATTTTTTATGTTGGTCCAATTATTTTAAATTTTGAGCAAATTTTGATATTTTGTAAATCCGGATAAAATTTAGAAATTTAGAAATCATAAAATATTAATTTTTATTTATTAAGTGTAAATAGTGATTTTAAAAATTAATAAAAAATTGATTAATGAGAAATTAAATGAAATTTTTTATTGAATTTATTGATTTATCTTTGATTAATTATATGATTAAAAGTAAAATTATTGATTAATATATTGATTAGAAATTAATTTAAATTGTTTCATTTAATTTTTTAATATATTTTACAATAAATAATACGATTAGTGGAAACGATGGAATAAATTAATTGTTGTTATTTAAATTGCATGTGATGTAATTAATTTAATTTAATTTTTTAAATTATGTGATATTGTTGGGTTAAGCGTGCAAGGGTGAGAGTAGTACAAGGATGAGTGATCTCTTGGGAAGCTCTAGTACGTCAAGTTGTTGATGTTGCGTTGTTTGATCTGGTTGGCTAGGTGGACCGTAAAAGAGGGACATCAAATCTTAACGGAGATAGTCTCTTGGGGACCGACAGTAGGAAAATAATAAGACTGATCTTGAAAGGGATATGAGACAATATCAGCAGTAAGACACGCCCCTCCCTATAATCATAGGCTTAATTAACAACCTTACCCATCGGCGTTGCCACAAGTATAAAAAATAAAGTTGCGCCTTGACTAACATCTATATTTTTTGGCCTAGTGGTATGTACATGATCCTAACAGATATGATTGCAAGATGAATGATTACGGGTCTCGACCAATATGTTTAGGTGAATGTTTAGGTTTTAGTATTTCATCATAGTTGTGATTTTTTGTTAATGGACTTGCGAGCCTACTCCCTCTATTTTCTTACATATCTCTCCTAATGATGTATCATCATTATCCTGGTTGAATTATTAAAATGTAAATCATTTGAATTAGTGGGAGACTAAGTTTGAAGATGGAGCACCAAAAATCAAGACATGTATAATGAAGGCTTATATGTAATAAGATAGCTTCATACCTGCATGGCTGCATTACCCTAGACAGACCATCGATCCATGAGATGACTCACATGGATCACTTAAGAAAAGGCCGTAAGCATCCATATTTATTTTATTATTCATATGATGTACGATGAATGTTGTTTATATGTTTTATTTATATATATAACATTTCATGAATAAAACATAGTTGCATGAATAAGACAAACAAAAAAATTAACACATGATGAGATTTTTATTAAAATTATAATCCCTCAAATTTAAATATGATTTAAAATTAATAATCAAATCTAGAAATGGAAATACAAAAGAGTTTGTTATTTCATGCATTTCATCGACGGTCAATTACATGATGATGCTATTACTGGTTAGTGCAACATGCCACTGAAATTGGGGAGTGCTGATCATCATAAAGCTGTGATTATGGACTGACATATGATGTAAATAGAATGAGATGCTCATGACAATTCATCGTAAAATTGGGAACTCATGGGCCCGCTCATTGCTGTTTGATATCGATGGGGTGATTTGACACAAGATGAAATTAATCGTCATAAAATGGGGTTATGCAGATTGTGAGACGAAAAACTTGGGGATTACATATGATGTAATTTTTATCTACATTAGGGCTTGTTATAATCGGCTGGTGAATTTCGGGACTATAATGGGCTCATTGGACTCCAAGCTCACTAGAAAGTTTGACTTTCCGTTTTTCAAATAGAGAGTCAAGGAATTCGTTAAATTTAGTGGTAGTAAAATTCAAAATCCATTATTTTGAATAAATCATACTTGAATAATCTACTGATATTTATCTATTTTATTTTTCAGTGTATAAAATATCTTCTAGAAATCCACTAGCTGCTATTCTTGACCAAAAAAAAATTTACCAGCACTAACCAGCCTGATTGGCTACGTAATTTGAAAATTGTCCTGACCTCTGAAAAACTTATCTATACTCTTAATGGGAAGCCTCTTGCTGAAGCGCCTCTCGGCTCGACTGAAGATGAGCTCAAAAAAATTGAGAAGTGGTGGGATAATGATTTCACTACTAAATGTTATATGATCTCATCTATGTCAAGTGAGTTACAACGTCGATATGAGGATGTTGCATATGTTGTTGACATATACGATCATATGCAAGTATTATTTGTTGAGAAAACAAGGTCACTTAAAATTGCCACATCGAATGAGCCGTTTTCATCAAGCGTGCAAATGGGGCCTCGGTCAATTGGCATAGTGTGAGAATTATATCTCTAATAGAGAATTGGGAAATTTTGAAGTGACCATACCTCATGGGCTAGTTTTGGATTTGAACCTTTGATCATTACCGAGCTCGTTTGAAGCATTCGTAACAAACTTTACAATGAATAAAATGGATTGTACCCTAAAGGAGTTGGTCAATATGATGAAAAACTCAGTAAGTCGGAAAAAAAAAGTCATGATGCAGTTCTCATCAGATAGAGCTACAATAGTGTATTGGGTTGTGAGGATTAATGGTGCACTATCGTAACTGCACCACTGTAGCTCACCACTGTAGCTCTATCTGACGAACACTACATTGTTACTTGTTTTCCGACTCCTTGAGTTTTTCATCATATTGACCAACTCCTCTAGGGTACAATCCATCTTATTCATTGTAAATTTGGTTACGAATGCTTCATGCGAGCTCGGTAAAGACCAAAGGATAAAATCCACATCTAGCTCATGAGGTATGGTCATTTCTAAATTTCCAAATTTCTTGATTAGATATATAATTCTCACACCATGCTCATGAACCGAGGCCCCATTTGCAGGCATGATGAAAATAACTCCTTCGAGTTGGCAAGTCTAAGAGACCTTGTTTGCTTACCAAAAAAACACTTGCAGTTGATCGTATATGTCAGCAGCATATGAAAAATCCTCATATCGATGTTGTAGCTCACTTGACATAGATGTCATCATATAAAATTTAGCAGTGAGATCATTATCCCACCATTCTTCAAGTGTTTTGATCTCATCTTCAGTTGATTCGGGAGGCGCTTCATGACAGTAGCCTTCCCATTAATGGTGTAGATAAGTTTTTTTTAGAGACAAGGACAATTTTCAAATTACGTAGTCAATCAGGATAGTTAGTGCCGGTAATTTTTTTTGGTCAAGAATAACATTTTTATATACTGAAAAATAAAATAGATAAATATCAGTCGATTATTCAATTATGATTTATTCAAAATAGTGGATTTTGAGTTTCCTACCACTAAAATTTACGAATTCATTTACCCTCTATTTGAAAAATGGAAAGTCAAGCTTTCTAGTGGGCTTGGAGTCCAACGAACCCATTGTAGTCCCGAATTTCATCAGTCGATCATAACAATCCTGAATGTAGATAAAAATTACATCATATGTAATCCCCAAGTTTTTCTCTCACAATCGGCATAACCTCATTTTATGACGATTAATTTCATCTTGTGTCAAATCACCCATCGATATCAAACAACAATGAGCGGGCCCATGAGTTTCCAATTTTACGGTGAATAGTCATGAGCGTCTCATTCTATTTACATCATACGTCAGTCCATAATAACAACTTTCTAATGATCAGCACTCGCCAATTTCAGTGGCATGCTCCGCTAACCACTAGTAGCATCATCATGTAATCTACCGTCAATGGAAGGCAGGAAATAAAAACTATTTTTTATTTTCCTTTCTCGATTCGATTATATATTTTAAATTAAAATTGATGGATTATAATTTTAATAAAAATCTCATCATGTGCTAATTTGTTTGTTTGCCGGATTTCATGAAACTATGTTTTATTCATGCAATGTAATAAATATAAATAAAACATGCAAACAACATTCATCATACATCATATGCATAATAAAATAAAAGTTGATGATTACGACATTTTCTTAAGTGATCCAGCTATTTGTGGATTGATGGTCTTTCTAGGGTAATGCAGGTATGCAACGTAATATTATTACATATAAGCAGCCATCAAACATGTCTTGATTTTTTGTGCTCCATCTTCAAACTATAGGGGTGTATTGTTTCTAAACTTTTAAAGACTTTTATGAACTTTAAAAGTTTAGATGTATTGAATATAAACTTTTGTAGACTCCATAAAAGTAAAGTGATATTCAAAATAGATTTCCATGGAGTTATAAAAAGTCAAGTTGTATTCAATCTTGAATTTTTTAAACTCTATAAAAGTTGAGTGGTATTGAAAAATTACATATATTTTCAATGATTCTTATAAAAATCTTTATGTACAAATATTGAAGCATTAGGTACCATAAAAAAACTCCATAATTTTCTTCCCACCATACCAAAGATTTTGATAGACTTTTTTTTTTCTCTCAAACGTCTAGGGTTCTTGGGGTTTCTCTTCTCTCCGCAACTTCTCGTCTTCTTCAATCCAAGGTATGATTTCTTTTTATTTTCACTTTTTACAATATTCTAGGTGTTGAAAATTATTGCGTACCATCTGTTAGCATGATGCAAATATGGATTGATTTTTTATTAAAACACTTGTGAATCGTGATTTCAAAGTGAAGGTTGAAAAGAAACAGCACGAGGATTAACAGGTCTTTGAATATTTTATATCCTAGGAAAAAGAGAAACAAATCAAAGTAAAAAGTGGAAACCGGTTCCTAGTTCGGTGGCCATTAAATTAACGTATATGCATTCTTCGTGTTTTTGATAAAAAAAAATGATTCCGTCACAAACAAGCGTATATGCGTCCATATATAATCAATTAGTTCAACTAATTAATCATATTGATGTTTTATATAATTCCATCAAGGAATTGAAAGTATCCAACTCGCTGTTATAATTTTTAGGTTGGTCCACCTTGCTTATCAGTCATCACTTGTGTGTGTGTATATTCACACCTATAATGTAATGTACTAGTAACCATGATTACGTGCTCATATATGTTCCATGAATCTGGATTTCATTTGCAAATATGGATTGATTCAAGTTCTAAAGATGTCTCTATTTACTTCAGTTCTGTGAATTAAAGCCTTTATAATGGGAGCAAATTGCTTTTGATAAATCACTTTTTTTTTGCTCCAAACAATTTGCTTTTGAAGAAGCCATGGAGTCTGTAAAAGAAAGTCAAAGAGGTCGAAGATTACACTTGCTAATTTATACGGTCTACAACCCTTAGAAATAGAAAATACAAAATTCCCCATCAATGCATGAGACAAAAGAGTGACCACAGAAATATATGATTGAAACACTGAAAAAATGCAGACCCTTTTGTTTGTTTGTTATGTTTTCCATTTTTAAAGGGTATTAGCTAATGGATATGATCCATGTGTAGTTTTGGTACGAATTTTTTTGTCTAATTTCTTTAAAAAAACACGAGTTTTTGAGGTGGGAAATGGGAACAATGGAGAGTGGATACGATGGAATACAAATTAAATTTTGTCGTCTAATTTCTTATATTTGTTTTAAAAAATAGAACGTAACTGAAAAAGTAGGAACTTGGGGAAATATGGGCACTGACCATTTGCAGAGAAGAAGTATTTTATAATTCATGCCTCTTATTTTACATGTTTACTAGTGCCCTTAATTTGTCAGTATATCATGGAAGCATGTGTTATAATTAGTGTCCTTAATTTTAGATCGAGATATTTTCTATCATAGAAAATGGGAGATTCACAAGCTAAATATAATTTGTGGACGACTGAAGAGAGCAATGAATTGCTTAAACTCATGGTTGATGCTACCATGCAAGGGTAGCGTGATAAAAATGAGATGTTGAACAAAAGAACAATAGAAAAAAATATACTTCCCACTCTTAAGGAAAAATAGGTTGTGAAAAACCTTTCGCACATTATTAAAGCCGTTTGAAGTGGTTCAAATAACGATACAATAACTATTCTAAGCTTATACGTCACAAATTTGGATTTGGATGTGATCCTGTGACAAAGAAATTCACGGCTAGCGATGAATTATGAGATAATTATTTTAAGGTGAGGATCTTTCTAGTTAAAATAATAAATTTTTGCATTGCTATTATAATTAAAACTAATTTTTAACATTCAGCTAATTTTGTTTTTCTTCAGTCTCATCCTAGACATAAGCATTAATAGTCCAACACTTTTGAGGATTATGAAGATTTGAGAATTGTAGTTGGAAATGGAACTGCTATTGAAAAATTCTCAAGTGCAGTAGGAGATGATACTGATGCGAGAACATTTGAGGCAGAACAACATAGGGGCACTAGTTTATTAGATGGAGAGAGTTTGAAAAATGACCTTGGTCAACCAAATTTTTTGATTTATGACCTTTTTTCAAAAAAAATTTGTAAAATGACCTTCAAATACAAAGGAAATGCAAAAACAAAATAAAGAAAAAAAATTGAGAAGGTTATATTTCCAAATCATGGTCAAACGGAGGTTATTTAGTTAAATAAATCCTTATTTATTAGATGATCTTGTGTTTGATAGTGATAATGGTGCATTCATCCAAAATGATGGACAAGAATCTTCATATCAGCCTACATTTCTTGAAGACATTACTCCACCATTGCCTTCTCAACTAATGAGCTCAGAGGTTCCTCCGAAAAGAAAAAAAACGAGATAGGACTGATGTTGAATTAAAATCAAGAACATCAAATAATATTGACCCTGATATTATGCAGAAGCTCTCTTGCAACCATGAGAAGGTTGCTTCTAAGATTGAATCGATTGGTGCTGTAGATGATAATTGTTGGGATGCAATCAAGAAAGTCCCAGATTTGGATAATCGCACTCGGTTCATGATACTTGACTTGTTTGATAGCAGAGCAAAGAAGATTGCTTTCTTGAAAATGACAATTGAAAAACGTTTGGAATGGATAAATTATAAATTGAAGTAATCGAGTGCTTTTGGGGGGTGGGGCATAAGTTAATAATAAACACTACCAAGTTTGAATGTTTACTCATATTTTTTTGGATTGTTTTTTAATTTACTGAACTCGTAAATAATTTTTAGATTTTGAATTATTTATATAATTTTCGATTGTTTATTGAAAAATTTTTATATTGAGTATACATGTGTTTTTTTCCATCATAGAGCTTCTTTATTTAATCATTTTCTTATGTCAGAAAATTCATTTAAATGTCAAATATCAATACACATACGCAAATGAAAAAATGGAAGAAGACAAATCAGAAGAAGAACTACATGAATTCATTGAGTATTTGTTGATGCAAATTTCCAAATATTTTCTATGTTACATGATTATATGAGTAGCATGTGTCCTGAACGTATCCAACACCCATTAACTAGAAAATCAATAACTGCAAGTGGATAAGATTATATTTATAAAATATTAAAAAAAGACCCGACAAACTTTAGAGAAATATATAGGATGTACCCAGATGTTTTTTTAAGTTGTGCAATATTCTTAGGGAGAAAACACACTTACAAGACACACGATATATTTGTGTTGAATAAATATTTCCATGTTTTTACTTATTGTTGGTCATAATACTCGATATTGCATGATTCGTAAAATATATGGTCGGTCCCAATACAATACTAGCCAAAATTTCAACAAGGTGTTGAAAGCATTAAACATCATTGCCGTTGATATGATGGTAAAAACTGGATTTACAGTGCTAGAAGCCTAGAACGAATAAAAGAGATCACAAGATTTTATCCTTACTTCAAAGTAACAACCTTCTCAATTATTGTTGTTTTATTATTATTTTTGTTGTTGTTGTTACATTATTAATATATTTGATATTATTATTTTTCTGTAAGAATGCAATGGAGATATTGATGGTACTCATATTCCAGCGACAGTGTCTTTACGTGATGCTAACAGTCTCAAAATATTTTAGCAGCTTGTAACTTCGATTTAGAATTCATATATGTACTCAGTGGGTGAGAGGAATCTGCTCAGGATTCACACGTGTTGACAGATGCTTTATCAAGAAATAATGGGCTAAAAGTGCCGCAAGGTATGTTTCTTTGTAATATATATTACTTAATTATTTATATTCTTGTACTTTTCAAAGGGATTATGTATGTTATTCATAGTTATATAAATATGGTTTTATAGGTAAATATTTTTTAGTGGATGGTGGATATCCAAATCGACGTCAATTCTTGGCTTCTTTTCGAGGTGTACGTTATCATCTGCAAGGATTCATAGGACAAGGTCGTCACCCTGACAATGCAAAAGAGTTGTTTAATCTTCGCCACACTTCATTGATAAACTTTATTGAGAGAATATTTGGCATATTAAAATCGCATTTCAAAATATTCAAGATAGCTCCTCCATTTAAATACAAGATCCAGAAAGACCTTGTTTTGGCTTGTGTCTGGTTACACAATTTTTCTCGCAGGGAGTGTCGTTCTGATGAATTTCTGATTGAATTAGATAATGAAGCTCCATCATCTTCATCGGAACAAGTTTATGAAGAAAACTTTGATCAATTACTTGATACTCAAGAACAACGACGCGCAAATGCTAATGCATGGAGGGATACTATGGCCAATCAAATGTGGATCGTTGTTGATCATGGTCAATAATTATTAGACTTTTTTCAATAAAAAACTACTAAAAGTTAAATATCATAATTTTCGGTATTTTGATTGTTAGTTAATCTAAAATTATTTCATTCAATTATTTATCTAGTATTGATAAAAGTGTTATTATATATTAGTGAAAAAATATTACTCATTGACTATATATTTGAAATTGACATGACAAAAAATTTTGATTTCAAGTTAGTGGTTGATTAATTGTTTTTGGAAATTAAAAAAAAATTAAAAAAAAATTTATAAACTTAAAAATTTATAATACAAATTTTATATGAAAAATGTTTGAATTGATTCACTAACCACAAAGACTCAAATGTCAATAAAGTTCCCAGAAAACAATGAATTGGAATCCAAAATAGCTGACAATTTCAACCGGCATTCAACATTAACACAAAATCATCAATGAATCAATACATCCAACTACCGTAATACCCTTTAACCAAAAACATCTAAATGCAATTGATACATCCATCCAGAAGGCAAAAGATCACAACTTAATCTAAATAGTGATAGAAAAGATAACTGAATTTGGTACCGTGAGAAGAGTGAAAAGATTTGAGCTTTTGCAAGAAAATATCTGGGTTTTGGAGAATTTCTTGATATTCAGCATCGGGTTTGCTGGAAGAAAATTCCTTTGTACGAGGCTTTTCAAATGGTGGGTCGCTTGCCATTTTAACTGTGAGAGTATTGTGCTCGTAAAAAAGTAAAGAAGAATCTATGAAAAAAGTTTACAAAAGTCTACAAAAATCTTTAAAATAAGTTAACTAGAGTCTATAAAAATCAAAGTCAGTAAAAGTCTATTAACTCCACAAAAGTCTACCACTTTAAAAAAGTCATTAAAAATCTTTAAAAATCTAGAACCAATACACCTCTGCTCCCACTAATTCTAATGATTTAGATTTGAGTAAAGCAAACATGAGAATTAGGATACATTATTGAAGATGGACAAATCAGAAAATAGAGGGAGTAGACTCGCAGACCCATTAACCAAAAATCACAACTATGATAAAATATTAAAACCTAAGTCCCGCAATCATCCACCATGCAATCATATCACATATACTTACAACAGGATTAAATTAAATTAATTACATCACATGCAATTTAAATAACAATAATTAATTTATTCCATCGTTTCCACTAATCGTATTATTTATTGAAAAGTATATTAACAAATTAAATTAAACAATTTCAATTAATTTATAATCAATATATTAATCAATAATTTAGTAAAATTATAATTTTAATTTTAATCATATAATTAATCAAAGATAAATTAATAAATTAAATAAAAAATTTCATTTAATTTATAATTAATCAATTTTTGATTAATTTAAAATCACTATTTTACACTTAATAAAATAAATTACAAATCATAATTTTAATAAATTAATATTTTATAATTTTAAAAAATTCAAAATTCTTTCCGGATTTACAAAATATCAAAATTTACCCAAAATTTAAAATAATTGGACAAAGATCAAATTTGGTCCATTTAAAATAAATAAATTCTTAATTCTATCCGAATTTACAAAATATCAAAAATTTTCTAAATTTAAAATAATTGGTCCAAGATAAAATCTGGTCCATTTAAAATAAATAAATTTGTAGATAGGCAGAGTCAGTTCATTAAAAACAATTGGGTTTTCTCAGTTTGGGCCAGGGTGTAACCTTAGCCCAAAACTGCGCCGACTTTGTGTTGCCTCTGCGTCCATCTTTTTCAGCGGCTGATCGAGATTTTCTTGCACCGTAAATCTATAAAATGAGTAAACCCCTTACGATCGAAATTATCGCAAGTGCACGAATCAAATTATAATATAACGTATGAATACAAGTATCGTCCACAGAGATTGTATTGTACAATTTCTACTTTAACGCACTTCTTCGGTAACCTTCACGAAAAATGAGATTTGTTTCTACCAAACTAATAAAAATAACTAATTATTGAAATGGAAAATCAATTAACACCAAGAACAATATTCAAAGAATTGTAATTCAAATGTTTAATAATTATATTGGGATTTTGGTTCACCTTCCCTTTAATTGAATTGAATAATTAACTTCAACAATCAATTCATGCTTTTGACGAGACCCCCTAATTTATTAACACGTTCTTTCAAGCTATGCTAAACTAACTTGACACTATGAAATAATTAAACACCTATTCAATTATTTATCATAGGTGGTTGCATGAACGTTTCTTGGAATCTCCTAGCTTTCGATCTATTGGACTATCATTATCAACGTGTATCCAATTTCATATGTCTATATAAATTGTAAATCTACGGACTATGTTATTTGTTCCTATCATGAAATTTTATTTTGGAACAACTCATGACACAAGATATTGAAGAAGTTAGCTACACTTCAACAATCCAAATAAGATCAATAACGATTAAAAGACGAAAGTAAAACATTCATGATTCAAAAGGTAGGGTCGGATCCCTAAATCCTAACAAAATAAGTCTAGCTACGCATAAAATCCATAAGAATCTAATCAAAACTTAGTATTTGACAGTACAAATTAAAGAGAATATGATTAAGATTGAGAATGTTAGGATAAGTTTTGGTGTTTGATAAAACACGAAGATACATTAAAGCAGTCCAATTGAAGATCAAGTAGTCCAGTCAGATATTGTAATTATGCAGTCCAAGTCTCTTCACTCATTTACAACCTATTGAAGAACAAGTTCACATGACGAGTCCAGAATCAAGATTGCTCAGAGAATTAGTTGATCAAACAAACTGGTACATAAAGGCCAACTGCCTGATGTAAATAAATTACCCGACTGCTCGAACATCTACGAAAAATGGAAAACTCATTTCAAATAAGAGAGTCATTGTGCAACACATACATTTTTATCAAAATATGTGCAACATAATTTAAAGTCCTCATAAAGACATGCTGAAGATTAAGAGGGAATGGAGACAAGCATTAAAGTATATCAAATCGAACGTTTCAAGATACATGCATATATATTTGAAGAATGAAAACATGATACAAGAAGATGCAATAAGAAAGAAAAATATACACAGAAAGATACAAGCTGTCAAGCCATCAAAAAACCATTCTTCGAGCACCTTGAAAGAATATCTTACTTGCTCATCTTGCCTACTCATCGAGATATATTAGATCTCTAAGGATTATCAAGGACTGAGAGACAATTCTCAACTGCCTACTATTCAAAATGAGTTGCTCAACTGTCCGAATCTAAGGATAACCCTGTCTCGATCCACCCGCTATGTCCAGCTTCAGACCTGCCTTGTCGAATGGGATGTCCAGAATATAACCCGGACATGAGCGACTAATGCTCAGTGCGTAAAATTGAGTAAACATACAAATATGATGCATGCAAGTGTGATGACTGGGTAACTGATCATCTATAAAGTCACGCTCATACTAAGCGTCATAAGTGTAGTACCATCTGGGAATCAGACCACGGGGTACATCCACACTCGCCTAGATCACCGTAGTATCAGTCTCCGCTCATGCGGTATCTCCCGGTGTCAGAAAATATAAACAGGTGTAGAGCAGAGCGACTCTACTATCATGGCTATCTCAAAGAAAATAAGCTCAACGTGTATGTGCACATGACATATGAATATGAAAGAAATAAAACATATCTCATACCACATATTCATGCCACGTAAATGCAACATATAAGCATGCATACTCGCTGGATATCTCAGTCAGTACTTACGTACCTCTATTAGTATATCAAACCTATCAGAGTCTGGGTTCCAAGTATGCAGTCAAATATATATCGTATCACTAATCATGCTCTACAAGACTTAACTAAGCTAACAAATACTCCTATAATTTAAATAGGATTCTCGGACCATACCTTCGTCCGTTGTTAGTCCGCTGATGTCGAAACCCTAGTTTCTACTCTTATCTGGATGATATTATTCCAGTACATCACTTATGTCGTCGGGCCCTCAATATAATACTGATCAAAGGAGGGAAACTCGGAATTTGTGATTTAAATTATCACCCGAATACCCCTATTTATAGACCCAAATTCAGAGAAGTTCGGAGGATCCGATCTAGGGTTCGGATCGTTCGAACTGTGCATACTTGACACATCGTAAAATGCTGGAGATCGAACGCTCCAATCGGGATTTCGAATCGTCCGAATGTTTGCATGTACTACACTTATCAAAATTCATGGCTTAGTCATCGAGACAACTCATCAGAAGCTCCAATTTTAGCCTTCGATCGTCTGAACTAGTTCGGATGCTCCGATCCCTCACTTCGGATGGTCCGAACTATGCTACGTGTAATTTCACCCTATGACTATTCATGCACAATTTGACTGCTAGAGTTCGTATAGTCCGATCATGATATCGGATCGTCCGATCTTTACAAGCTTCTGAACTCCTTCGTTGCCTCCGAACTGGGTGTAGTTCGGATAGTCCGATCTCTGGTTCAGATCGTCCGAACTCACCAAAATATTCAAAGTCCAGAAATCATATTTTAATCTAATTTAGTCCCTTGATCACGTGCTTAGTAGCCCCTTAATTATGTTTACCATTTAATTAAATTAAAACAGGGTACAGGTTACTACAACAGTTAAGTCTCTGAACATCCATAAACATATTTGTGTAAATTACATTTCAGTCGAGTCACTTTATATATATGTTCAATCTGTTAGTTGATATGTTTTCGCACATATATTGTTGGAAAATTAACATTGACACATGAAAAAGATTAGAGTCTATTTGCTAATAACAAATGAACTCACATTTGAAGAAACATATCTTCAACTGCTCAGCGAGATATATTTTAGGAGCAGTCCAATTGATCCCCAACAAAGAATAAATGTTGCACGCAAGTTCTTTCGCTTCAGTTGTTCTTTGTCTCTCCCCTTTGCTTGCTTGCATCCGTCTTCCAAAAGATATATATATATATATGTATATATATGCCCTCCAAACCTAATTCTCGGTTGTTTTTATCTTCATAGAGTCCCCACTTCTCATACTTTTTAATTTTAGAGAGAAATTTTCCTTTTTTAAAATATGTGTATCGTGCTTAGATGCAAGAAAATACCGCCTAGGCAGAAATTTTTATGTTTTGTCCCATTCAAATTTTAACTTGTCCTTCCTAGGTGCAATAAATTACCGCATAGGCGTGACTCTCTCTTAATTTTTTCCGCCTTTTTTGTCGTGGCGGAAGAAATAACCTGCCTAGGCGAGAAATGTTCTGTCCCGATCTTCAAAATAGTCCTTCCCGAGCTCTGATTTTTGTCATTTTTCTACAAGAAGTCTTAAATATATGAGTAGAGATCATAATACTCAAAAACTTAAATTTTAGACAAAAATATATAATTGATGAAACTTAAAATTTGTAATTATTTATATGTTAAAAAGTGTGTTTTAAAATTTAAGTTTAATTAAAATTATGAAGTTGTATTATTTCAGTGTTATGTGTTTATATTTAAATATTTTACTAAAATGTTGTATTTTACGGTTTGCGCAGGTTTGGTAAAAATAAAATTACTCAAGCTACAGAGGTCATAATGGAGTAATCTCAAAACCTGTAGAATCACAAAAGAGGCATCTTCAACTTTTTAGAAGACAAGAAATTCCAAAAACTTCATTAAGATGATCAAAATAATCAAACATCAAAATGGAGACAGATTTACTTTTACTATGACCAGCTTGGAGTAAAAATATCATAAGTATTTCATATTTTATCCAAAAGGGGTGAATGAGTTGTCAAAACACATCTACAGACAAAGGGCTACGTGTTATATGTTTTGTGCAGAAGCAAAATCGGAATTCTAAGGCATCAAACATGCCAATTAAAGTTGGGTCAATGTATTGACATTCAAGGAGACAAGCACCCACCAACTTTACTATTCCATATTTAATGAGTCTTGGACCCTTGCTCTCATTTGACCTATAAATAGATGTGTTGTATAAGCTTTGTAGTGTGCAAGAGTGTAGAGAATTCCTCATTTGTAAAATAAATATTATGTGTGTGAGAATAAAAGTTTGAGTGTGCAAGTTTCTCAAGTTCAAGTATGAAATTTCTTTTATCTTTATTCTTGAGTTTCATGTTCATGGAAAGCTAAATCTTTTTATGTCAAGGTGAAAAGGTTTCATTGTTGGTCAAGTAAGATTGTTTATATTTTGTATATTCTTCTCTTTTTCTATTTCTTTTTTTTTTTTCTAATTGATCCTTATTTGTAGGTATAATTTTGGAAGATTTGTTGTTATCTATTTACATCAAATGCTTGGTACCTTGAATGTGGTTACCTTGATTTGTTGTCAAATATGATACAATAAATACTACAATAATTATATACTATAAATATAAGTATCTATTTATAATAAAGTCATATATATTATTTAGACGATAGCGTGACACTGTCGGTTGTTCTAAATAATATATTGTGATTTGAACTAACATTTACTTTCTCGCATCTAACTTTTACTTTATCGCAACTAACATTTACTTTTTCGCAACTAACATTTACTTTCTCGCATATAACATTTATTTTTCCGCAACTAACATTTACTTTATCGCATATAACATAAAGTCATATATTTTATTTAGACGATAGCGTGGCTCTGCCGGTTGTTCTAAATGAAATATTGTGATTTGATCTAACATTTACTTTTATGTCAATTTATATTTATGCATTTATATATATTATGGGTACCATGTATTAAATATCGGCTGATATTAATATAGTGGGAACTATATTATATGATATACTTGTTTAAATATTTCATTGTTCTTTTATGTTTATTCTTATTTTAGTTTCTTTTATTTATTTTTATTAAGCAATCTTAAATAAACCAACAATGAACCTTTGAAACCTTGACAATTTTATAATTTGTGTATTTAAAGTTTTATAATAATATTTTCATCTATAATATATCATTGCTAAAATTAAACTTACAACATACTCTCCGTGGATCGATCTCGTACTCATGAGTATATTACTTGCAGACAACCTACACTTGGGTGAATTACAATTTAAGTTGTAGCAAGTTTTTGGCGCCGTTGCCGGGGAGATATAAATTAAGTTTAATTTTATGTTATTTATGTAAATAGTATGTTGTTTTTAATTGTATGATTGTTTGGAGTCGTAAACAAAGTGGTAGACTTGTTCGAGTATCTAAAAATATTTTAAACATGGATGATAATTCTAATAATCAAGATGATAATAATAATAATAATCAAGAACATGAACAACCAAGAACACTTAGGCACCATATGAATCCAATAAGAACTAGTACACCATCTTGTTTAGTCTTTCCTCCTGATGCGTCTAATTTCAATTTTAAACCTCAAATCATTCAACTTTTACCAAATTTTCATGGCCTAGATTCTGAAAATCCATATTTGCATTTAAGAGAATTTGAGGAGGTTTGCAACACTTATAATGATCAAAATTGTAGCATGGATATTGTTCGATTAAAGCTTTTCCCTTTTTCTTTAAAAGATAAAGCTAAAACATGGTTGCAAAATTTGAGATCAAGTTCAATAAGATCATGGGAAGAAATGCAACAACAATTTCTAAAAAAGTTTTTCCCTTCCCATAGAACAAACTCTTTTAAAAGACAAATTGCAACTTTTTCTCAAAAACAAGGGGAAACATTTTATCAATGTTGGGATAGATATAAAGAGTTACTTAATACATGCCCACATCATGGTTTTGAAATATGGAGAATAGTTTCTCACTTTTATGAAGGTTTAATACTTAAAGATAGGCAAATGATAGAATTCATGTGTAATGGAACTTTTGAAGATAAAAACCCAAATGAAGATATGGAATATTTGGAGTCATTAGCAGAAAATGCTCAAAATTGGGATAATATAGGCTCAATTGAACCACCAAGTAAAACCAATAATTCAACAAATGGGGGTGGTATTTATCATCTTAAAGATGATGTAGATGTTCAAGCTAAACTTGCATCTTTAGCAAGAAAAATCGAGTCATTAGAAATGAAAAAGAGTGATCAATTAAAAAGTGTTCAAGAAATTGTTTGTCATATATGTGACACACATGATCATCTTACAAAAAAATTGTCCTACTTTGCCTTCATTTAAAGAATGTCTTCATGAACAAGCCAATTATGTTAACAATTTTAAAAAACCAACATTAGATCCTTTTTCACAAACATATAATCCTGGTTGGAGAAATCATCCCAATTTTAGTTGGAGGAACGATAATAATGCATAACCTTCACAACAATCTTTTCAAAATAACCAAAATCATCAAGGTTATGCTCCTTATATCCCACCTCCAAGAAAACATTTTGAAGATGAAATTCATGCATACATTCAAAAGCAAGAGTCTATCAATATTCAAAACATTCAATCTATGAATGATTTGAAAGAAACTCTTGCAAAATTTGCATCTGCACTTAATATTCATGAAAAAGGAAAATTTTCATCTCAACCACAACCTAATCCTAAAAATCAAGATAAATTTGATCAAGTAAAATCTGTTATTACTCTTAGAAGTGGTAAAATAGTTAATGATCCATATAGTGATGAAAACAAAGATCAATTAAACTCAAAGAGTAAGGATTCAAATCCTGATACTTTTGAGAAAGATGATGCTTTGAGTACTAAAAATAAGAAAATTGATGATAAAATAAATAAACATGTTCCTTTTCCTCGTGCATTAGTAAATAATAAAAAACAAAAAAATGATTCTGATATTTATGAAGTTTTTAAACAAGTAAAAATAAATATTCCATTATTAGATGCTATTAAACAAGTGCCTTCTTATGCAAAGTTTTTAAAAGATTTATGTACTGTGAAAAAACAATTGCATGTAAAGAAGAAAGCATTCTTAACGGAGCAAGTAAGCTCTATTATTCAAAATAATTCTACCTTGAAATATAAAGATCCCGGTTGTCCAACAATTTCATGTATTATTGGAAAAAATAAAATTAAAAAAGCTTTGTTAGATTTGGGAGCAAGTGTGAATTTACTTCCTTATTCAGTTTATGAAAAACTTAAGTTGAGAGATTTAAAGCCTACATCTGTCACTCTTTTACTAGCCGATAGGTCAATCAAAATACCTAGAGGTATCGTAGAAGATGTGTTAGTTCAAGTCGATAAATTCATATATCCTGTGGATTTTATTGTTTTGGATACACAACCAATAGAAGTGCATAATGAAATTCCAATAATATTGGGACGTCCATTTCTCGCAACTTCAAATGCTTTAATAAATTGTCGAAATGGAATAATGAAATTATCTTTTGAAAACATGACTTTGGATAAAAAAAATGTCATATTCAGGTTTGGGGGAGGGTTTATCCTTAAAATTTTTTTTTTTTTTAAAATTTAAAAAAAATATATTTCTATAATAATATTTATTTTTCTTTTTCAATGGCAGAGTAAGGAGTCAAAAACTCCTGACACGCATTAGTTTTTATTTATCATCTTATCACAATAGATTAGATTTTAATATTCTGTATATATTTAAATTGCAAACTACTAAGAAAATGAAGTCTTTTTGTATAGATGTTTATTTATTCTTCTTTTTATCAATTTAATAGAAAATATATAATTGATGGGATATAAGTTATAAATAATATATAATTGTGTGTTTTCAAATACATATTTTCTAAAACTTTTATGAGTATATAATTAAAGTGATATTGATTGAATAAATAATAACATGTATAATTGAGGGAATTAATTTGTAAAAGTGCAATAATACCCAAAATTTCATGCCGATAATGGACTAAAAATGTACTAACTTACATGCAATTTTTGAATTTTATGAACCCCTTAATATTAATGTTTTGTTCTCCCTCGAGCAAAATAAGTTATAAGCTAAAGAATGGGAAAACAAAATTCATGAACAATATTTTTTCTAGGAGCCTCAAAGAAACAATAACAAAATTTTCTTTTTGAATCAATACAAATCAAAGTTAAAGCACTACATTAATTTTTTTTCACATTTTACCCTTGAAAATAGAGTGAAGGGGACGTGTGTGATATTGCTCTTACTATTGTGTGTTTCATGCAAATCCAGTCTCCATAGATGAATCGAACAACATGTAGATATAAGTATAGTTTCCACGTACATATTCTCCGCTAATCACTAACCAAAATCACAAATTAACAAGGACTTGCTCAGCTTTTACTAGGGTCTGTGTGTGGGCTAAAAAAAAAATTGGACTGACTAGCACAATCAAGGGAGTACAATGATCATGCAATTTCACAATCAGATTTTTCATCTGATGTCCTCTACTCCTTACATTCCCATCTTTTATCCTTGAATTAATCTTTGATACATTATTCAGTGTTTATACAGGCTCCCCCTCACCTTATATTCTCAATTTTTGGTTTTGTTTTGGATTTTATTATTATTATTATTATTATTATTATTATTATTATTATTATTATTATTATTATCAAGAAACCTTCCACTGTACTCTCTCAGGGTATGCAATTAATTAATTTTTTGGTTAAGGGTAAGATTATGAGGTTTAAACGAAAAATCTTATCGAATGGAGTTTTAAAATTGTACAGAACGCACTCCATTCTTTATCATTAAGCTCCAACAAGAACTAATAGATTACTGTTCAACATGAAAAGTTCAAGAGTTCTAAAGGGTTCAAGAAAAAATGCCTTGCTTATATTTATGCAATCAGTCAAATAAGTTTTGAAGAATGTATGCTTAGTTTCTACAAGCATCTAATATCACAACAGTTTCTCCAGTTAAACTTATTCATCACATTCCACACACTTTCTAGTTACAAAGTTTGTGCAAAGGAAAAAAATTCACTCGTAATTCTTGGGTTTCATGCTTTGAAATATAGGAGTGCCTAACATATGAAGTACTAAAATATTAATGTGTGTTCGAATTAACCCAATATCATCATTCGATCCTATTTTTTCAATTTTTTTTGACTCGACAAATAAATATGCACCAATGAAAGTAACTAAGCAACTCAACAAATTTATGAAGTACCAATGCAGTGTCCCCACTACGACCAACATAAAAACACACTGAACTAAAACACATTAAGATGAAAAAAATAAAAACAAAAACATAATGAAATGACAGAATAGTAAACAAAACTCCCTTGGTCAATCTTCATCCTCATCATACTCAGGTGGTGGGACTCCTGCATCTACTGGTGGTGGTGGAACCAGTGCACAAGGGAACTGAAATGCAAATTGGTAAGGTGGTGGCCTTGGATAGAGAGATTTGTCCATGCCCAAATGGTCAGCAATGTCGCGCATCAGAGAATCAACGGATGTCATGTACTTGATGTTCAAACTTTGATAATGGCTCTGATACTCAGCCCAAGCACACAGATCATCAACCTTGGCAGTGACAGGATGACGTCTCGAGGGTGGCGATGGTACAACACTGGAACTCCTTTTGGTCTAAAAATGGGCTCGATTGTTCTTTTTTCCTGCGAGAATCTTTTCGTCGATGGCTTGCTGAGGCTGAATCCACTCGTCATCAGCCCTGGTGTTCACCCCAGCCAACACACACAACTCAGTAATAATCGTCGGAAAGAACAATTTGATGCAGGGGCTATGGGCACATTGCAAAATATGAGATAAGATGATGCGTCCCTCATTGATTGAATCCCTTTCATAAAAAGAAAAAGTAGGATGGACCTGTATTTCTGAACCACACTGACGTGCGAAACCGACATCAATCGATAGATTAAAAATGCATACCATAAAGCGGGTACCACTGTCATGCCCCGAGATCGAGACGCGACACTGGCATTGTTAAAAAATTTAATGTTGTAACAATAAGCCTTGTAGTTCATCAAAAGACCATAAATCTAGTCTATTACACAAACTGAAATGTCTTTTACAACTCAAAATAAGAATGTGGAAGCGATAACATAACGAAAATCAACTAAAAACAAATCCAGTAATATTCTTGTCTTGAAAACCTCATCACCAACCCAAAACATATCTTGTGCGTCCTCGTTTCTTCTAAATTCCTATCTAGGGAGGAAATTAAGGGGTGAGTGTTTTGAAAAACACTCAGCAAGTGGGGGACGTTCATTGTAGTAACTCAGTTCTATTTTACAAGATCAAGTGATTTAAACATCTTTAAAATGGTTAAAACATGATTAAGGAAATTTCAATTGAGTTATTGGAGTTGAAAATCGGATTCAGGACGTTCGAAAATGGTCCGAAAGGGTCCAATTATTCGGGTGGATCAAATGATTTAAACCCAAGTTCGGACGATCCGATCCTAAGATCGGAGTGTCTGACCCCAAGCAGTTAGGTGTCTGATGTGTTGTGAACTCGTGATTGACACGTGGAAGAGATTGGACAATCCGAAGTTCATGATTAGAGAGTCCGAAGTGCTGGCGAGACAGATGGCGTAGATCTTGACACCTAGTGATGCATGTGTAAGATCGGACGATCCAAAGTACAATTCGAAGCGTCCGATCAGAGAAATTAGACACGTGGTTGTGCATGCAAGATCGGATGGTTCGATCCACAGTTCAGACAATCCAGCCTCTGCCTATAAAATAAGGGGTCTGAGATTAAAAAATGTGCACCAAAATCATTTCTTTACCTCTCGTTTCAGAGTAGTTTTTAGGGTCTTCCAGCCTTCTTTGGCAAGGGGCGAGCCTTGGAGTGGTGTTCCGGAGTCGTAGCGGAGTTGTGACCAAGTTCTGGGCAATCAACATCAACGGGCTGACGACGGACGGAGGCATTCTCGAGTTCTTATAAATAGTTTGGGAGTATTTAATAGCTTAGTTAATACTTTTAGAGCATTATGAGTAATGCATAGTTATCCTGATTTGTAGTGATGGACTGTAGATGGTTGGGCATCTAGGACAATTATTGAGGTACGAAAGTACTGTTCGAGATATCCAGACTGAGTAGGCATGTATTATGTGTTGCATTGTTGATATGACATGATTTTATCTGCATATTACCTGTCATGATATTATGCTTCACACATTAGAATATTGAGCTTATATCCTTGAGATAGTCGATAATAGGACGCTCACCCTACGTGTAGTGGATGGTTGGACACGTGGACTCGTGATCGGATCACTATATCCACATTGGGTATATGAGCCACCTCCTGGTGCGACGGCACATAGTGCTATATACCTGGGGCCCGAGTTAGTGAGCAGGATTTCTTGACCTTGTGTCTTGGTACCCGTACACTTGCATTCGTTCTCATATATTATTTGTATACTCATACTCTCATGCTGAGCGTAGTTTGATCACGTCCATGTTTTTATGTTTCTTGGACACCCCATTCGATGGGGCAGTTGCAGGTAGTTCTTCCATGGATTTGGAGATTAGGTGGTGACCAAGGCAGGATTGCAGGGTTAGCCGTTAAGTTCTACTTCATTTGTATTAAGTTAATTCGATTGGGTTGTATTATTTGAATTTATTCATCGGTTGTTTTCTGTCGGTTCATTATTTTGACTTAAATTCCGCTATTACTCTGATTATTCTTATTTACAGTTTAATTGCATGCTTAAGTTTTTGATTACTAGGTGATCACAGTGTGGGTCACTACATTCGTACACCGGATAAACAGAATATATATATATAAATATATATATATATATATAAATATATATATATAATGATTCTGGAAGTGACATGTCTCATATAATGTCACGACATGAGTCAAGACAGGACATAAGAAGTATTCAATCGGAGCATGGGAAATTGTCGGAAATGAAACAGAACGTAAATATATAATACTGTAAGTCATATTGATGTACATGATATCAAAATACATATAAATACGATTTTGGATGTGAAATGTCTCAGGACGTGTCACGACATGAGTCAAGACATGATAGAAACAGAATTCAAATCAGAGCATTTAATCGCATCAGACACAGAAAAAATACATATGGAAGGAACTGAAACTTCATTTCATTATTCATGGTTCATTTTATGTCCCCTATATGTTACTCCTCTAAGGGGCGAGTCCATGGTTTCGGTTTTATATCCACCAAAGGGGACCATAGGAACGGTTTTATACCCACCGTACGGGGCCATAGGTATGATTTTATACCCATCGTACATGGCCATAGGTACGGTTTTATACCCACCGTACGGGGCCATATACACGATTTTATACCCATCGTACAAGGTCATAGGTACAGTTTTATACCCACCGTACGGGGCCATAACATATCATATTTCTTTCCACTTCAAAATCAATTCATAACAGTGCCGTTTCAAAACTCTCAAAGCATAACAAACGAAAGGAGTTGCTGAACATATATAAATCAGAGGACTCAAAATACATGATGTACAATGGATTACAAAACTGAAATATCATTGTTCAAAGTGCAGAAAAATCCATTTACAAAATAATAAAGCATATGAAAGTGCCATAAAGAACAAAATGAATTTATACATATCAAGGCATGAACGAGACGGTGTACGACCAGATTTTAACGCAATACATAACATTTTAAAATACATGTAAGCCCACTTACCGAATCTTAAAGCAAATTAAGGGATCACATGGAATAGAATAAATCTTTTACATAGCAAAACATGAATCAAACGGTGTACAATGGATTTTAAAGAAATTACATAATATTTTAAAGCATATATAAGCCCACTTACAGTCTTGGTAAGTAAACAAGAGGGGGTCCTAGATGGTCGACAGTTCTTTGCTTCACGTGTGCTCCTCATTGAAGAACGGTAGCTCAAACAAGGGACGTACATGTGGGTCACAAATATTTCTTGAAAATGGAAAAACCTAGGTTAAAAAGTTTAGGAAATTATGAAGTGTTTTTCATACTACTTGATATGTCACAAGTCACTAAAAATAATATTGGAAAGAAGGAGAGTGGAAGAAATTTCTCGGATTTGCATAAGTCGGAAAATTATTTACCTTCCAGAAGCGTCAGAGATCGTTGAACCGTTGGATCGCTACAAAATTTGGCCAGAACGTTTAGGAGAGATGAACTAGAGTTTGAACGGTGGAGATTTTGTTTGGATATCATTTGAAGCAGAAAAACAACAAGGAACAGAAGCTGCTGATTTCTCGCATGAAATCTGTACAGTATGCTTGTGGGGGATTTTTCCAGAAATATAACCGTTGGATTGAGATGGAATTTCTACAATATGTTTAAAACATATTTTAGAATATTCTGAACGCTGAAGATCGAATTTTAAGTTCAGAAGAGGTACGAACAGAGGTTCTGGTTCTGTGGCTTTTGGGTGTGTTTGTTGTGCATAATTCTAACGTGAATATAGGCTGATGGGAAGGCAAAATCTGTAGCTTATTTCGGAGCTGAAATCAGCCTTGATTTCTTCCAAAAAGAGGTGCAAATAATGTGCAAGGATTAGACTTGATTATTTTTTATTATAGGCGGATTCGGACCCTTAATTTTGGTCATTACAAGCCTTCAACATGGTAACAACGTGGCTGATTACTCACACTTGATTCTCTTTCCAAATTATATTATACATGGGGAGCAATTTCGAAATTAGGGCTGCAACAATTATGTTTGAATGGGCCGAGAATGTTCTAATACTTGGGTTGCATTAACTCAGATTCTATGGGCTTTTCCAAAAAAAAAAAAAAACGGGTACTCACAACTACTTTGAGATACTTGGTTTGAAAGTGTAAAAATTTAACGGGGTGGTCGCTCAACATCGCCCCATCATGACACAACTTGCTAATGATCAAATTGCAGTCCGGCTCCGCACAAAGTGCATCATATGCCACAGTATCAACTTCGGGTAATCCAAACATCTCATTAATTATATTTTCACCATATGATACCCACTTTCCCCGAACGAAAGCTTTTCTCTCATTGCCCTCTCCCATATTTGCATATAATTCTAGCACCAACGGAACAATCCCTCTTTTGGTTGTGCACAAAATGACATTCGTTCCTCCATCATCACAATAAGAGAGAGGCTTTGCCGCTTATTAGGACTAAACCTTCCCTCAGATTTTGCTTTGGTGCTATATTTTTGAATTTGAGGGATTTGGTACGTGCGTAGACGAGTTCCTCCGCAAATTTGAGCCTTCGAGTATCTCTTGGTGAAGGAAGAGACCTATAAATCTGTAGTGACCCAACCCGGAATCACTAACTAATCAGAGATAAAACATGAAATTAAATCTTAAAAGACATTAAATAAATCCAACAGAAACTTGAACTATAAAATACAACATACACCGGAAGAACAATCGGGCTAAATAATATATTATAGAACCCCATCGAACGGAAGGTATTGAAAGTCCAACCTAACAACCTGAACAAAAATAATATCTCCACGTAACCACTGCAGCTCAACGACGCTGCCGCCGGGTCCCTCCAACCTAAGTCCTGCCTCATCGAATAGGGTGTCCAACACAAACACTTGGACGTGAGCATAAACGCTCAGTACAGAAGTATGAATATACATATATCATGCACGCACATGCAATATGAAGGGTACTGGAAAACCTATCCAGAATACTGCTCAATCAAGGCTTCATGGTATGTAGCACGCTGGGCCGTCGCATCAGGAGGTGGCTCCCATACCATACAACCGTGGATAAACCAATTTCCAAATCCATGAAAATCCATCCACTAAAATACGGGGCTGAGCGACCCCTACTACAGGCTATGCAAATCAAGACAATAAGCTCAACATGTGAATGCATGCCATATAATATAATGCACATAATAATGTCATACATAACATGCAATCATAATACATGTATATCTAACCTGGTATCTCGGATAATACGTCCGCACCTCTAAGTTAGGGGTGCAAACGAACCGAACCTGTTCGTGAGCTTTACGAGCCCGCTCGATAAATATTTGATTCGTATTCGAGCTTATCGAACTCGAGTCGAATTCGTACATGTTTGAACTTTTTTTTCGAGCCGAGCTCGAGCCAAAATTACTCTGTTCGATAGTTCGCGAATAGTTCGCGAGCTTTAATATTTAATTAATATAATATAATTATATAATAAATATATATACATTTCGAACTTTTTCGAACATTTCGAGCTTTTTGAACCATAATATCCGAATAGTTCACGAATAGGTTCGAATGTTTCGAACCGAACTCGAACTCGAACTTCATTTCGAGCCGAACTCGAGCCAAAATATTTGAAATTATCGAACTTCGAATCGAGCTCGAACTCGAATATACTCTTATCGATCCGAATTCGAGCCTTAAAATTTTACCATTATTCGGCTCGATTCGGTTCGTTTGCACCCCTATTCTAAGTAGAATCCCCGAGCACCATAGCAACCTAATAGTCCAGTACTCACAGCCCAAGCCTATAAGCAATAATTACCATATCACTTATAATATTCTAAAAAACATAACTAGGCTATCTCATACTCCTTAATCTCTATAGGGACCCAAAGTTATACCTGCGTCCGAAGTCAGTCCTTTGATGACGACTGCCTCAAAACTTAGGCACAGCTCCGCGGAAGTTCCCGAAGCACTCCGCCACTCTCGGCTTCCCAATACGACGCTTAGAAACCCCTAATATTGACTAGAAATAGCTAAGAACGAGAGAGAGGATTTTGGAAGGTGCAAATGCAACTGAGCCAACGGCCCTCTATTTATAGACAGGGAGGATTGGAGCGTCCGATCCCGATTTTGGAGCCTCCGATCCTGATCGGAGCGTCCGATCCATGAATCCGAACTCCCTCAACCATACACGTGTCTAGCTTCCAGAGGACGCATGCCGACACTCGTTTGGAGCCTCCGATCCACCTTCGGAGAGTCCAAAGTCCCTTCAGTGATGTCATGCATGATGTAATACTTCAGACAGCTGGACTTGTACACGATCGGAGCCTCCGATCTGAGTTTGGAGCCTCCAAACTCAAAAGAGCTTCTGATCCTAGGCATTGGCTCCGATCTTAGTTCGGACCCTCCGAACCCCGTTCAGAGCCTCCGATCTCTTCGAACCCTCGGAACCTTCCCGACTATTTTTAAGATCCTTTAATCAAGTTTTAGCCATTTAAACATAATTAGGCACTTGATTACTTATTTTGGAGACGGGTTACTACAAAATCTAGTGGAACAGAGGGTGAGGTAGTAAATTTTTGAGTGAGAGAGGATAAAGATGCATAGGGGACGAGAGGAGAGAAGTGGGTGAATTGAAATAATGAGACTGATCCGGGTTTTTAAAACTCAGATATGTCACGCCAGGGCGGAAAATATTTCCGCCTAGGAACAACATTTGGTCTTCCCAAGGAACGCAAACCAGTGCACTTTGCGCCCTGGCGGCAATATTATCTGTCAAGGCGCGATTGTAAAAAAAATAAAAATAAAAATTTAAATAAAACAGTAAATCTTTAAAATAAAAAGAACTAATGATAATGAGAGAGAAATAAAATAAAAATGTCTGACTGAATTAACTAAAGTGAGGGATAAATAGGTAGTTCTCAATTTATATTCTAGAGCTCGACTGTGTTCACTGCATGCTCATGATTTCTCTAACTGGAAAAAAACTGTCCCAATTTTCCGTTAGAAGTGTTCACCCAGGTAGTGCTTGAGGTGTTGTGCATTGACAGTAAAATCATTTTCTCGTGAATCCTTCAATATCGGGATCAGTGATAGTTAAAAATAGATACATTGGAAGTTGTATCACGACCTTTTGTCGGTATCCCCAGATGTTGGTTAGATTCAGACGACTTAGAATATGTTCTCGAAATCTTTAGTTTTCTGGTTGGATTAGTAATCAGTTGAGAGTAGATAAGACTCGTTTGTCTTGTATCTTGGAATGTTTTAGTGCAGCAAGAGTTGCGGACGACCAACCCTTCTAGGTGGCATTATTCTCTCAGTGTAAGCGGATTTTTCAATTTGATTGAAAGTCTTGTTGTACTTTTAGGATTTGATTAAGTGTGGAAGGATAGTCAAAACTGCTAAGTGGAAAGAGTCTTTATTTCGCAAGAGTAGAAACAAACTTTCCTATATATTTGACAATGACTTCAGTTTTTGAATACATTCAGTTATACAGATTGTTACTGTTAATGGTTTCAGTTTAAGTGTCGGACATGTTCATGATTTTCAGTGTAAGTCTGATGTCATGTAAGAGTATTTTTCACAATGATTTGATTACATTCTCAAGTGATACATAGACCTGATTTCGAGGACGAAATCTCTTAAGGTGGGGAGAATGTAGTAACCCGAATTCTGTTTTACGTAATTAATTTGGTTAAACATGCTTAGAATAGTAAAACATGATTAAAAGATTTTAATATGATCAAACGGACCGAGAAATCGACTCCGGGATGTCCAAAAATGGTTCAAGGAGCAAAGTTGGCTCGGGTAGTTCGGAATGTCCGAACATAGACCAAAGAGAGTTCGGAATGTCCAAAGTGTTCGGAACAAGCGATTCTGTTCGGAAGTTGAATGTGAAGATTGAAACTTCCAAAGATTAGGTCATGCGCACTATCGACGTGTCTGGTGTGTGTAAACACGTGAAGAAACATGCAAATTGGAACTTCTGAAGTAGGAGTTCGGAGTTTCCGAAAATGATCGGAACTTCCGAAGAGACAGATCGGAGATCAAGGTCATTTTGAGACATGGCAATCAGGCAAGATCGGTGCTTCCGAATCGGGGATCGGAGCTTCTAATCGAGGTCTATAAATTGGGGCCGAAAACTCACAATTCAATGTGTGATTTAGTGTTTGAGTGTGATATGAATCTAGGAGGCGCTCAAAGATTCATATTGTTCCAAGATTTGCTTCGTGATTTACGGTCGAGAGTTGAAGGATTTGGAATTCATGGGAATCAAGTTGGAGTTCTTGAAGATCAATTTGGAGGATGCTATAATGCTATAGAAGTGGAAAAAGATCAAGAAATTAAAGATTTTCACGTCAGGATGGCGCCCCAGCGCTTGAAAATAGGCGCTCCAGCGCCCTAGTCACGCATCCAGCAGTGCTCCAGCGCTGACTTCTTAGCGCTCCAATGCTACCGCACTTACACACAGTACAACATGTAGTGTGTGTTTTCGGATTTTTGAGTATTTATGATATTCTTTTCTATTTTTGAGAGTTTTATTACTACTAGGAAACTCTTAGGAGATATTATTATATCTTTAGATATATTTTGTGATATATTTTATTATTTTTGTAGTTGTATTATAAATACAACAAACATTCATTATTGAATAACAATTAAGATTTTCAGATTATTGATTACTCAATACATAAAATTCTCTCTAGAATTTTATTGAAGCTTTGTGCTTTATTCAAAAATCAAACTTATCAAAGTTCTTCAACTTTGTGGCGTTTGTCAATCGATTTTTTCACTTGAGTTGTCAAAGACAAGTTCCTTTGAAGATCTAATTGAATTATTGATTGTTTTCTTTTGTGATTCTCTGTTGCTAGTTACGGGTTCAACTAGAGGTGGAGATCCAAATCTGTTACTTGTTTCAAAAGTCGGGACAAAATATTTGATTTCTTTTGTATTCGAATTGAGGGTGCGATTCGCTATAATTGTTCTTGTCTTTCATTCATGAGAATTCATATCAGTTGGTATCAAAAGCCAAGGTTTTGAATCAAGTAAGTATCATATCTTTTCGTTCTTCGTGTACTTCGCTCTTCATCTTTCATTCTTCATTTGAGTCTATTCTATTTCAAATTTCTAAGTTGTTTCTGTGTCAATCTTGTTGCCCAAGTTTGTCGTGTCTTGTGCTACAAGTTATCTAAAAAAAAATCGGTCAAAAAAAAAGGACCGAAAAGGCTTCAAAAAAAAAATTATTATATTGAAGAAGCAAGATATCTTGTGGTCAATTAATTATTTTGCTCTTGTTCATCCTTGGGTGCAAATCAGAAATTCAAGTCCATAAATATCTTCTTGTTTTTGTGCAACCCGTGGGAGTCAGTTTTCAAGCGTCTACAAGTTGTGGATTTGTGAGTTTGATATTTAAAATCACAAAGCATAAGTTATTCCATATATTTGAGTGGAAAAAAATAGTGATTAAGTGATTTTCTTTGGAGTGACTAGTGAGAATTTGGGTGAGGATATGTTATTACTAACCTTTTTCTTACAGGTACAATGTTTGAAAGAAAATTCAATGGGTATAGGGAGAGTGAAAGGAGGTTTGATTATGGGAGTAGGAGAGAGAGAAAAATTTATGTGTATAGAGATGATGATAGTTTTCATGGAGAAAAAGATTTTGAATATTATTTGGATAGGATTAAGAAAAATAAAATTCCGTCGTTCCATGGAGATATGGATTCGGAGTCGTATTTGAAGTGGAAGAAAAAGGTAGAATTTTTATTTGATGTCGTGATTTTTCTGAAGCTAGGAAGTTTAAACTTGTTTTACAAGAGTTTACCGACTATGCTTGCACTTGGTGGGATAAAGTGGTGGTGAACAGGAAAAGGCATGGAATGTGTCCTATTTCTACATGGGATGAGATGAAGAGAGCTATGCGGACACGTTTTGCTCCTAATGAGAAGAAAAGTGGAGTTTCCAAACGTGAACATCAAGGTACATCTAAACTTTCAAATTCTAGTACCTTTGATATTGCATGCTTATGGTGCCGTAGAAAAGATAAGCATGATATGAGCCAATGTTTTAAGGAGGCTATGATGAAAGTATCGGATTCTCGTGTAAAGGTTGAATCTAAATGTGAAGTAGAAGTAGTTGAGAAAATTGAGGATGAAACTTCCTTGATTGATAATGAGAGTGTTGAAATTTGTGTGGTGGAAGGTGAATGGCTTGATGAAAAATCTTCTATTATACATGGTGTGGTTGATAGCATTGTAGGTGTTGAAGAGTCATCTAATATTTTTGTGGTAGAAGAGAGTCCTATTGATGTTTATAGTGGGACTAGTAATTTTTTGTTGGATGAGTCTTGTAATCTTTCTCTTCAATTGAGTCCAAAAGAACTTTTTGAGGATCAATTAGAAATTGAAAATTTGAGTGATATGGCTGAAAAAAAGAGTGATGAAAAAAGTGAAATAGCCATAGAAAAAGAAAAAGAAAAAGAAAATTTAGAGGCCGAAAGAAAGAGAGTTCAAAAGAGTGAGATGACCTTTGAGGTAAAAAAAAAAAGGAAAGAAAATAGAGGAAAGAGACCAATAAAAAAAAAATTATGGTCCAAAATTGTGAGGATAAAAATTTTGTGCAATTGAATAAGATCCTTAAAGTACTTATATACAAAGAGGTTTTATCTCATTGTGATGATATAGCCGGTTCAATCCCGAACATCGTTTGTTCTTCTTTGCAGGATTTTGGAGATGTGTTGATAAAGAAGCAAAGGAGATACAATACTAAAAAGCTTAACATGTTGGATCCATGTGGAAGTGAGGTTAGAGGTTTGAGAGTTGTTCCATTCGAGAGGTATGATTTAAATGTTGAATACCAATCAAATGTCTACTTTCAAAGATATGCTCTCAATTTTCAATTGTTGGGATTTAATGATTTTGTTGAGAGATTTGTGACTATGATATCTATAAAATATGCTTTAATTTCAAATTGTGATTTTAAGTCTCTTGATATTTTGCATACTACAAGAGTGATTGATTTGGATCATATTGATGTGTTGAAGTCACTTTTTGATCTCAAGGTATTTGAATCATGGTATGTTATGAGATTGAGTGATTTGGTTTATGTTGTTGTGTGCGAGTGTTGCATGAATAGCATAGGTGAAAAGTCCTATTTGCTTGAGTGGCTAGTGATGACTTTTGAGCTAACTCATGTGCGTAATACTTTCATGGGATTGATGGGTTGTGTTTTCCATGCATCTATGGGTAACTTTGTTGTTGTCTGCTTTGATTATATCTTAGTATATAGAAAAAAATTTAATGTGCATGTTGAACATTATCGAGTTGTGTTAATCATGTTGGAAATGAAGTTTTTGAGTCATGAGCATGTTAGAAAGTTGAATGTATTTTGTGCAAGAGAACTTGTTGATTTTGGTGTAAGTTCTCACGGATTTAGAGTTGTTGGTGAAGCGTTGATCACGTACCAACGAGGTAAGAAAAATATGGTAGTTACTACACTATCACAAAGGTATGAGTTCTTATCTCTTTTGGTTATAAGGTGCTTATGGTTTGAAAATGTTAATGAATTGCATGAATGTGTTAATGATTTTAAGGATGTGTTTGAAAAATACTTGTGCAATGTTCATGATAAATTTTATGTAAGCACGTATTTGTTTAAAGAAAATAAGTTTTTCTTTATGTGTTCGTCATTGCATGATTTGCTTGATGAAAGGGTATGTGTCTTGAGATTGAAGTGTAATTTTGAGATATCCAAAAGAATGAGTCTAATGGATGAATATTTGTTATGGTTGCACATGAAAAGATTTATTGAGTTGAATTGTGAGTGACATATTGCATGTGCAATTCTTATTTCTCGAACACAATGGTTATACTTATCTATGAATTTTGTGTTGGGGTTAACTAGGACTAAGAAAGGGAGGAATTTGATATTTGTCCTACTTAATGGAATTTTAATTATGTTTATGTGTGTTAGTGGTTATAGGGTGTTTAGTTTAAGCATGAAGAATTTTGTGTTATTTGATATGGTTATGAGTATGCAAGGTACATTAATGCATGTGAAAAATAATTTTAAAGTTTCTAATTCTTGCGTGGTTTTTGTTGATAAGGGGCAAGATTTGAGAACAAATCTTTTTGAAGAAGGGGAGTCTGATATGAATCTAGGAGGCGCTCAAAAATTCATATTGTTCCAAGATTTGCTCCGTGATTTATGGTCGAGAGTTGAAGGATTTGGAATTCATGGAAATCAAGTTGGAGTTCTTGAAGATCAATTTGGAGGATGTTATAATGCTATAGAAGTGGAAAAAGATCAAGAAATTGAAGATTTTCACGTCAGGATGGCGTCCCAGCGCTTGAAAACAGGCGCTCCAGCGCCCTAGTCACGCATCCAGCAGCGCCCCAGCGCTGTCCTTACAGCGCTCCAGCGCCCATCTTTCGTGTCAAGCAGCTCTCCAACGCTGACTTCTTAGCGCTCAAGCGCTACCGCACTTACACACAATACGACGTGTAGTGTGTGTTTTTGGATTTTTGAGTATTTATGATATTCTTTTCTATTTTTGAGAGTTTTATTACTACTAGGAAACTCTTAGGAGATATTATTATATTTTTAGATATATTTTTTGATATCTTTTATTATTTTTGTATTTATATTATAAATACAACAAACATTCATTATTGAATAGCAATTAAGATTTTCAGATTATTGATTACTCAATACATAAAATTCTCTCTAGAATTTTATTGAAACTTTGTGCTTTATTCAAAAATCAAACTTATCAAAGTTCTTCAACTTTGTGGCGTTTGTCAATCGATTTTTTCACTTGGGTTGTTAAAGACAAGTTCCTTTGAAGGTCTAATTGAATTATTGATTGTTTTCTTTCGTGATTCTCTGTTGCTAGTTACGGGTTCAACTAGAGGTGGAGATCCAAATCTGTTACTTGTTTCAAAAGTCGGGACAAAATATTTGATTTCTTTTGTATTCGAATTGAGGGTGCGATTCGCTATAATCGTGCTTGCTTTTCATTCATGAGAATTCATATCAGAGTGTGTATTAGTGTATATTCTTAGTTTTTGGGATTATAATCGAGGGCCGGGCGATAACGAGGTGCTACGTGTCTTGAATCGGAGCTGTGCCAAGGTCAGGACCTTCGACATCAGCGAGCTGACGACGGACTCAGGTAAAGTCCGAGATCCCTAGTAGTATTAGGGAGTATCTATTAGCTTAGTTAAGAATTTTAGATCAGTATTAGTGATGCATAATTATCTTGACTTGTAGTGATGGATTGTAGATGCCTATACATCTAAGACAGTTGTAGGTACCTAAAGTATTGACTAAGATAACCAACGAGTATGCATGCTTATGTGTTGCATATTATGGACCATGATCCATGTTTACTATTTTGATATATTATTCTGTGGGGACCTCGGGTGCTAATCTAATTTTGCAGGACGATTAATAACTAGAAATATTCAATCTGAATATTAGTCTACTGAATAATCAAATAAATAATACAGGACATTTGGCGACGCAAAACCTTACATTTGGCGACGCCAAACACGTCGCTAAATAATTTTTTTTAAAAAAATTACACGGACCTCGGTCCGGACCCTGAACAGCCAAGGCACGGGGTCCGTGCCTCTTATTGAACTGGGTCCGTGCCCATGGCTGAAATCAAAATTGAAGGATTTGCAAGGCAGAGTCCACCCAGACCCTTGCACGGACCTTGACACGGGGTCCGTGCCCTGTACTAAAAATTCAGAACTCAAGTTTTTCAAGTCTGAAAAATGATATAATCTATCATATAAGCTTTTCAACATGAATCTACATAATTGACATGCATTTAAACATCAATCTACATATCTGTAATACATGAAATCTCAAGTATAAATCAATACTCAACAACAACATATACAAAGGTGCTTGTTGTTCTAACATGTTTACCACATTAAAGACTACATGTCATCTTCTTAAAAACCCGAGTCTCCACTTCTAATCTTTCAATCTCATGCTATCCAAGCCAAATCTGACTTGCTTATGTCCCAACCTGATGCAATGCACACATACAAACAAAGCAACAGCCGGATAACTCCGGTGAGAATAAATCTCAGTATGAACGACATGCATATACCTCATTTAAGCATATTAAATCTATATGCCAAATTAATCTTAAATCTCAAAACATGTAATAACAGGTAAAACATGAAAGTATATTCGTTCATCTATAATAAAATAATATCAAGCATATAAACTCATTCAAATCTTGAATGTCATAAAATAACATGCTAGCATTTATAAACGCATATTCTAAACCATAAAAATCTCTAGGTTAATGCATAAATGCAATACATGTGCCAAGGAATAAGTTATCAAATCTGATATCAATAAATTGTAGTTCTGGGATCCCGAGGAAATAAAATCCTTAACTAACCACCAACTCCCCCAATCGAGGTGGTGTTAAATATCTCAATTCCCCTGACTTTGGTGCAACTATAGTGAGTCATCTAGCTCTGGAAATAAATCTATATTCCGTTCCATGAGTCATCTGACTCTGGAAGTAAATCTACATTTCATGCCACTCAACTACAGTTCTCCAAACGTCATCTGCACTCTAGGTCATTCAGCCCTTTGTGCTTATCAAGGTATGGTTCAAGATGAATGCAACAATATCTTGATGCATCAAATCATACATAAGCTAAAAACACATCTTGAACACATCAACCATATAATCATATGATCATATAATCACTCAAGGATACCGACAAATCTGTAAGCATCATATGGAATACGTAAAAAATGTTCAATACAGAAAATAATATAAATCAAAGAAGACAAGTAAACATTTACATAAATATTCTGGGAATTCAAGAAGATATCTATCTTGAATAATCTATCCCATTTATGTAAACGTAAACAAGAACATATATTAAACATGCATGTATGTGATTTTAGGCAACTCGATAATCAGAAACAATCTCGAGTTATTCTGCCCATATTATTAATGTCTATTCATACCTTTCGATCTCGAGTTTAGATGATCCAAGTCTGGACAAATAACCTCAAAGAACTTCTATCAAAATCTGCTCAAATCATTACAATCCTTCAAGGCAAACTAGCTTCAAACCTTCTTCAGTCTTTCTCGATTCAAAGGCTAACTTCTCGAGCTCGCCGACTCGAAATCGATATGTTGCAATTCAAATATGAAATGCATTGATATATACTTCAAGATGAGCTTTCAATATCATTTAATTCTTATTTAGGCGCAAACAATCTAACAACTTGATCACGTGACCGGAATTCAAACCGACGGCGTAACGGATCAAAACCGGAAATTCTAAACACATGAACATCGTCAATAATATAATCCCAACATGATATCATCTTCAATTCTTCAGCTGAATTTCGAAATATGCAGCCCCTAAATATCAGAATTGCAAGGAATCTTCAAAATTCATAAACAGGTCCAAACGACGATCTTTTCTCAATCCATCTTAGATATAATATCGTCGTATATGCTAGAACATGTTTACACAATTAAATCTTAATTCTAACAACAACTTAAAATTCAAATATGGTAGAATTTCATAAAACTTACGTCAAAACGTAGCACTCGGAGCTGTGATCGCAAATATATGGTCAATCGAAAATTCTACCGGGCGGATCAAAAGATATGGAAGGTTAAAAGATCAAAAATGGACTTGGAACCCTTGTTTCCTCATTCTCTCATTTGCTTCTGGATTTTTGGGCTGCAATCTGATCATTTTCTACAGATTACACGTTTAAAAACACAAGTTGCAAAGAAAATTGCACTTTGGCCCCTAAACTTTGGCATAATTGCAAATTAGTCCCCGCACTAGCGATTTAATTCAATTTCAATTCTAAATAATTTAAGAATATTAGAATTTAATTCTAAACTCTAAATATTCTAAAATTAAATATTTTTGAATTAAAATTAAATATTACGGACCTTATCGCATTTTAGTCCTTGAACTGCTCAATATTTGCAAATTAGTCCTTGCCCGTATTTCATCTTCAAATTAAATATTTGATATTTATAATCTTGGAATTTACATCTTAAATTTCATAAATATCAATTTAAATATTTTTAATCTTTTAATTTAAGAATTCCGGATATTAAAATCTTAAAATCCAAAAAATCCTCAAATTAAATATTTTTGACCCGAAATTGAAATCTCTAATTTTCATAAATTCTTAAATTCATCTTTTCACTCTTATTCGGAATTTAACTCTTAAATCCCGTCATTAAGAACTTAATATTTTTGGGCCCAACATATTCTGTATGTGTATATATCATGTTGAACCTGTATCTCTTTCGAGATAGCCTGTTAAGTAGGGTTGCTCAGCCCTATTTTTGGTCGGATAGATACGGAGAGTTACAGTGACCAACAGGTCGAGTGGACTCTAGTGTTCTTGAACATTGTAGATCCACGTTCGGTTTGGAGTGAGGGAGTTTACCCAGTGGTTTGAGTCCCCGATTATACTACTCACACTTTGGCGCCAATCTGAGCAGGATTAGACTTGTATACCAAGATACCCAGTGATTCATTTTGTATTCATCATGTTAGTCTGTATACTCGTGCTTTATGTTTTGAGTGTAGTCCGCTCACGTCCATGTTGTTGTGTTTTCTTGGACACCCTATTCGACAGGACAGTTGCATGTAGTTTACCTTGGACCTGTTTGTAGTTGGTGACCAAGGCTAGATTGCAGAGTTAGCTACTAGGTTGTTGTTAGTTTACTTTATTTGATAATTCGATTGTGAATTGTATTATTCTTTTGCATTGAGTTTTATTTACCAGTTGTATTATGTCGATTTAGCATTTTGGTTTAAATTCCCGCATTATCTCTGATTAAGCTTCTGATTATTATTTTGCACGCTTAAGTCTCGGTTAGCAGGTGATATGGTTGAATTACTACAGACGTACATCCGTAAAATGGTATAGAAATGATTGAAAGAAGCCTTTGAATAAAAGCACAAAAAGAAGACAGAAGAAACACCAACAATCAACATTGAATTCTCACAAACTCTAAGCAAATCTGAAATTTTTTTTATCAACAATTTCAATCTTAGATTTAGTCCTTGAGCTAAGTATTTTCCAATGTTCATCTTCTAATTTTTAGCTAGAATTTTCGCACTTCATTTCAAATTTCTACCAGTCATTTTTATTTAGTTCCAATGTAAAAACACATACATATTTCATTCAATAATGACGGAATTAATTTCGATTATCATCGTTGAATTTTCGTTTAATCGCAAGATTATAAGCAACAAACGAGAGTTGAACCAGGATCACATTAAATGACTTAAATTACAAAAATTTAGAAGTATGCGATTAGAATTGAAAATTCGACCAAATGAAAAACTATAGATATAAAATCACAAAAATGGCAATTTTCTTGTTAATAATAATAATAGATAATATTGCTGTTCATGTTTATATATATATATATGGAAAAACATGAACAGCAATATTATCTATTATTATTATTAACAAGAAAATTGCCATTTTTGTGATTTTATATCTATAGTTTTTCATTTTATATATATATTTTCTAACGTTTCAGTAGCTGAGTAAACTTGGATCACAAGCCGAAAGCCCTCCTCTCCAAATTCCGACGATGGGAAACGGCGACAAAAACGACGAGGAATCGAGCAAGAAGTATGGCGTCCCACTCTACGGAGCCGCGTGGGCTCCACTCGCCGCCGGGGATTCGGATTCGACCGCTTCCTCCAAGGTGAATGGCCACGTCGTCCTTGCCGGAGGCGGTGGGGAAGGACGCAGCGGCATTCCTAACGCCCTCCTCGTGTCTGCCTTCGATTTTGATTCCAATTTTCTCTCTGATCAGCCGGTAATTTAGCCTTTCATTTTTTAGATGCAGATTTCGTTAATTGAGTTTGTCTGAGCTGATTTGAAGTTTGGCTTTGTTAAATCTGGAAAGTATTTATATCTTTTCAGTGAATTGGATGCATCAACTGCATTTGTTTGATCTGATCCAAGTAGTTGGTGTTGTTTTGGGGGTTGTTCCTACGGATTTATAAGAATATTATTTGATTTTTATCTCCAATATGTATATTTTTTGGGTGATCCTATGCTCCTTTTGTCTCTGTAACCATCTTATTTTATAATATGGAAACTGCTATTCTGATTATTTGATTGGTATCTGCTGTTATCTTTCATTTACCCTTTCTTCTGGGTTTAACTACCAGATTTTTTTGGTAGGTATCTGTTTTTCTCTTTTGTTGTCCTTTTTTGTTTTGGGTGTTGATTGTAAATGTGTTACTTGGACACTTACAAGGTGGCAAAACTTGGAACTGGCAGTGATTTGCCATACAGGATTGCTGTTCATCCTGGAGGTGAAGGTGTTATTTGTTCATTGCCTAAAAGTTGCAGGTACATTGTACCATATAATATTCATGAACGGGCATTCATTTAATAGCTTAGAGTTTTGTCTTGTTGAGTCCTCGATCAATTGTGTGTAAAAATCCAAACAGAAAATTCTTACTTTGACCCTACTCGTGCGAGGGTCGAGAATATGCATAGTGGTACTTGTCTGCATGGCTCTTCCATTGATATTTGTGTTACTTAAACTTGTATGAAAGTATGTTTCACACATAATATTTCTTTCAAAACTTTTCATTATCGTATTTTATTTTGGTTTCTTTAGAGTGGTATAGAAGTTCCTTCTCGAGGAACAGATAGAAGTTAATGATACACTATAGGATCTGCGGTTGGCAAAGTTATTCTATCTTCTGAATATGCACCTGAATCTCCTGACTGTGATTGTTTTTTCTGTATATCAGCTTATGGAGTCAATAGAATGAGTTGAACTGAAACTCAAATTCAAAAATGTTATACGAATAAAATAACTAAATGTAACAATGTTCTGACAAGCCCTTTGCATTCAATTTTTGGCAGATGTTTGTTGCTGAAGTATGTGTTATATTTAGACAATCATATGGTCTATCTTGTAGGTGGTATGAATGGGAAGAAAACACAAACGAGGACAAGCATAGTTTGAGTCTAAAGTCATCTGACAAAGTTCTCCAGCAATTAGAAGATGTTGGACAACAATTGGCAATGACCTTTAACCATGAGGGAAATTTACTAGCTGTTGGTGGTGAGGTATGGACTTAGATATTTTTTGATACCAATCTTTCGAAACAGTATAATGCTGACCATCTGTATACTGCAAGGCGATTGATTATGAATTAACTCTTTTGGCTTGAGAAATATAAAAAAACTTTGTTGATAAATATCAGCAATCAATGGAGCATAAAAGGGCCCTTTCTTTTTTAAACGAAGAATTAAGAAATCAATAACAAGAAAAAATGATTTTTGAAAAAAGTATTTATCAAAAATGTATTTTTGAAAATCTGAGTAATTGTACTAATTCGTTGTGGCAGTTTGTTCCTCCCCTCTTTCATTCGTCAGCATATAATTCATTAAGTTTTACAGTGCAACATTCACTGTATATTCATCTCTGTGTTGATTTTTTATACCAACATTATCATTGTTGTTTTTTGCTTTCTTCATCTCATAATGAGCGAGATATGAATCTTGATACAGGGTGGTGACTTTTTTTACCAGGACTTGCCTTTACTTATGGCATATTTTTCTTAAGAATTGTGATTAGCCAGTGATAACGGACTTCATTTGGTGGATTCTCTTTTTATTATGACATGAGACATTGTGGTTTCCTTTTACTTTATAGGTTATCAGATTTCAAATTTTATATGCTTATGTTTCAAGAATACAAAGTGTCATTACAGATTCCTATTTATGCAAGAAAAGGTGTTGTTTTATGGCTTTTGTGGTTAACAGTTAACTTATATTGGTGCTGCATAGGATGGCAAGTTAAGGATTTATAAATGGCCAAGCATGGAAACTACCCTGGATGAGTCCAGTGGCCATTCTTCTGTGAAAGATTTAGATTTCAGGTTCTACGTACATGCTTTATTGCTTGAGTTGGACATTGCATTTGAATTGCGGAAAGAAATTGTACCATAACATGAGCTTGAATACAATGCCCTTGATTAAATAATGCAGCCCGGATGGGATGTTTCTTGTCTCTGTGGGAAGCGGCCCTGGAAGGATCTGGAATGCCACATCATCAACATCCATAGCTTCTCTGCCAAAGGAAAATGTATTATTACTTTTAAGAAGTTTTGATAGTAAACAATATCCGTTTTATTTATAATCCACTCTCAGAATGTTTTTAGCCCTTTTTGTGGGTTGATGGCGTGTGTGAGCAAAATGTGTTTGGAGATATAACATGACAGATCAATATATCTGCTTGCTCTTTCTGTTCCTTCAACTTCTGCTGTAATTCTTTGGATGTTAAAGTATGCTGTGCTGCAGATGGACATGTGTGCATTTGCTCGTGATTGTTTACCTTTCATGTTGTTTTACTCTCCCATCTCAATTCACCATTCTCAATAATCTTTCACCTAATACAGGATGAGGTTTTTGGCTTTTGTCGGTTCTCACGAGGTACTGATGCGGATCAGGTTCTGTATGTCACAGCAATGAGAGGTGAGAATCTTCTACCAATATATTTACGTATTTAAAGGATATGTCAGTAACACAAAAAACATTGTTTTTATTTACTCATAGATAAAGGTGGCAGTATTGTGAAGTGGAACACTTCTTCATGGAAAAGGATGGGTTCTAGACATGTTGTCCGGGATCCTGTTTCCGCTTTTAACGTGTCACCTGATGGAAAGCTCCTTGCAGTGTAAGCCTGTCTTTTGTTTCTTTTGACTTGATACAATCATAAATTGAAACTGCTGATGGGCTCTGTACGTAATTAATGGTCTTGGACTACTAGAGTTGGTTGGATCATATAGGTGGCTATGTTTTTTATTAAATGATTGAAAATACCTTCTGTTGTATATAAATTAATAAATTGGGTTCTCATTTATTCTTTATGAATTGCTAAACTGCAGAGGAACAATACAAGGGGATATTTTGATTTTAAGTTCCACCAGTATGCAAGTGCAGACCATTGTCAAGAAAGCACATCTTGGCCTTGTAACTGCATTGGCGTTCTCACAAGATTCAAGGTTGGGAGATCTTGTGCATCTCATTATACAATTTGAACAGTTTCAGCAAACCTGAATTTGTTAAACAGATACTTAAGTATGTTGTTTTCAACAGGGCATTGATATCTGCATCTCTGGATTCAAGTGCAAGGGTGACATTAATTAAGGATAAAAAGAAAAAAGGTATGATCCCATTATGTTGTCATAAGCTCCATTCTGTTGAAGTTTTGTATTAATTGAATGCGAAGTTCTAAATGTTTTTCTCCTAGTGTTCGATTATATGAAAATGATATGTTGTGGAAATATTTTGAGAGGTAGGAACAGAGGTGTAAGCGTAATTTTTAGAATGGTTTGAAATTAGTTTCTTATGTTGTTTGAGGCTGGAAAAGGTATTTTTTTCCTCTTGCTCATCACCTGATACAATTTTTACAGGATTGAACTTGTGGATAATTCTGTTCGTCATTGTACTCGCTGTAGCTGTGTATTATTATGCTAAAAACAAAGGACATCTCCTTTGAGGTCGTGATTTTGAAACCAAGTTGCTACGACTGCCTTGTAAGTTTACGATCTCTTGTTCCTCATCCTCAACACATTTAACAGAAGGCATTTTTTGGTGGTGTATGATATTAAGTAGTTGCATAGTTTATACAAATATTCTTTCATAAGTTGAAGATTAAGTTCAATTTGTGCATGGTAGAATAACTGTTGCAATGTAATTTGCTCATCCCGAATAGTTTCTTGGAGATATATGTGACAGGTAGTGTTACCGATTTGTTTGTTACATTTAGGTTTCTTTATCATCATTACAACGGAGGTATGTTAGGTCAAAACCTTTGTACAATTATCACACCACCATTTAATACAAGCACGAAGGAAATTGATAGTTACCCAAAGATTCTAAAACTGAACTAGCATGTTCTTAGCTAATGCCCCTTAGGTAGTTCGAACCATAGTTCCGAATACAGCCTATTAAGTTGTACCAGGACCCGCTCTTAGGCAATTCAAGAGAAGATCGCGAACACACCATTTCTTCTATCTCCTCGTCAGATAATTATAAGATATAACTGACATCGAGACAAAGGCATTACTCTCTCCATCTCCAGTTCCAAATCCTTGATATCTTCTGAAGGGACTCCGGAGTTGAGAAGTCTTCTGAATTTATGAAGTTGGTCTTAGTTTTGTTCGAGTTTTGAACAATGTTTTCATCTGACTTTTGAGTTCGTTATTTTTATAGGACACAAACACTCTTGCATGTGTATATATATTTCCGTCGAATCATCAAAACATCAAGGAAACTCAGCCAAGAGAGTGTTTGCAAAAGATTATGATTTTGTAGAAGTGATTAAATTTATATATTATAAAAAAGTTAAGAAAAATCAAAAGTTGGTTGTGTTTGGAAACAAATGTGAACATTTAAAAATCAAAGTTGGGTAGTGTTTAAATAAGTGATTATTGTGATTTTAACATTGAATTTTTTATTAGGATCATTTTTGGACAATCATAATCATCATATAACTAATTTTTGAATTTCAATTAAGTTAAGCATAAGCTAACACATAATTTGGGTTTCTTAAACACACAAAAGTGATTTTTAAAACATCAATTAACTCAGTTAAGGGAGTGTTTGCAAAAGATTATGTTTTTGTAGAAGCGATTAAATTTATAGATTATAAAAAAGTTAAGAAAAATCAAAAGTTGGTAGTGTTTGAAAACAAATGTGAACATCTAAAAATTAAAGTTGTGTAGTGTTTGATAAATAAGTGACTATTGTGATTTTAACATTGATTTTTTTTTTATTATAATCACTTTTGGAAAATATAATCATCATATGACTGACTTTTGGATTTCAATTAGAAGGTGTTTGGAAGAGCTTAAAAGCTCTTTCAAACAGCTTATAAGTTGTTTTAGAGCTTTTAAGCTCTCAAATTTTGTTTGGCAAAATTTTTTAAAAACAACTTATAAGCTGTCAAAATAAGCTGTTAAGCTGTTTTAAAAAATTAAGGGGGAGATATTTTTTTTAAAAAAGATCTTATTTTAATATTCTCTATCTCTAAAATATCCTTAAATATTTTATAAATCTCCATTATATTCTCCACACATTAAATATTAAATATTATTTTTAAAAAATTACAAATCACAAAAAATTTTCTAAAGTAAAATTTTAAAACAATTTTATATTTTAATAAAGTTTTATTCTAAAACTATTTGCGTATATGTATAACTCGAAACATTATTTTCATAGAATTATATCCTTTTTGGTAATTTTGACAATAAAACGCTTATAATACCAAACATATCAACATCTTTAAATTGTTTAAAATAAGTTTACCCAAACAATTTATCAATTTATTTTTAAAATAAGTTCTAACCGTTTATAAGCTCGTAAAACAGATTTTAAACTCTAGGAGCTTATAAGTTATTTTTAATAACCTTAGCCAAACATCCTCCAAGTTAATTATAAGTTAACACATAATTTGGATTTAAGAAACACACAAAAGTAATTTTTTAAGTTCAAATATAATAATCATTTTTTTAGTTATTGCAAACACTTTCTAGGATTAATGACTATGTTGCATAATCCACAACTGAATTTACAACAGAAAACATATATGGTCCATTGTGGATCATTCGATTTACAGTGAAGGCATTACCCCGACCGAGTTTCCTTCCTCCATGTTTTGATGTTTGGGCAGAATATTTACGACTTGCAATTGTGTTTGTCCTATAAAAAATAACGAACTCGAGTCTTACATGTGGAACCACATAATTAATGAGTTTTGATATTGTGAGCAATGATCATGTGCACTTATATGTGTACATCTACATTCAATAGGTGAATACCAATCAACCGGTGCACACATAAGTGCACATAATGATTGCTCACCATATCAAAAATCTTAATTAATATATATATATATATATATATATATATATATATATGAATTATGTGGTTTCCTATGAATCTATGGATCTACGGTGATGGCAAAACCCACCATTGTGGGGTCGAAGAAACTTACTTTACATTACCACCCCATAAAAACTGTACGTTTTCTACAACATTTTTTTTGAGTTGGAGGATGAGATTGTCACAATTGGACTTAAAGGACCTTGGTGGCAAATGAGTTAAACGTCATCGATACGTTTTCTACAACTTTTAGGCACCGTTCTGTTTACCATATTACTAATATATGTATAATTCATCTCATCTCATCCCACGTTCTTCTCATCATATTATTTATCCATATATTAACTATTTATTTACATCAATCAAATCATTAATTATTTATCCCACATCAATCAAATCATTGAATTTAAATTATTATATTACCCCTTATAAATAATATAATTTTTATTTTATTTATTGTTAAAAGAACAAAATAGTTATTTAACATTTTTATATAAAATTTGATTCAATCAAATCAAATAAACTATAATCAATCAATCAAATCCAATACTATTTTAACTATCATTTTTTATTTATTTTTTATTACATTACACTATTTATCTATATATTACTTATAACATATCTCAAACCAAACGGTGCCTTACAGTTCATATTTGTAGTTTGATTTATAAAAGCTAATGCAAGTTTTTGGTGTGTATTCTTGATAATAAAGTAGCTATCATTGCATACATGATGATGTGTAATATAATAATAAAACAATTAATAATAATAAATTGAAGAATGTTAAAAATAAAGAAAAGATTTATCGAGTAAAAATAAGTTGATAAGTGGTTATTTTAAATTTTATATTAGAGATGACAATGATTCTACACATAATAGAGAGGGGATAATTTTGATATGTAATTTGATTTTGTTGTCATCTTAACGGACCACATCAGTTAATATATGTGCTCACGCTTGATATATAAAATAGGTATAATTTTGTTTTAATTTTTTAAGGGTTAATTGCATACATAATGTGAAATCTCGTGATTGTTGAAAACTCTCTATAACTCTTAAATCAACAAGGGGAATTAATATATTATTTTTTTTCATATGAAGTTTTTAGCAATTTTGGAATTTTATGAGGGGTAATGTATGCGATTAACTTAATTTTTTTAATCATAATTTTATTATTGAAAAATAAAAATAGGTGGTACAAATTTGAATTTAAGCGCAATTTAGATTTTAAAAATATATGACTTTTTAGGAAACACTTCTGTTTGCTGATAGTTAGAAGTCGTTTATTAAAAATTCTCTCAATTACAAATTTTATTGAGAAAAAACCGAAAAATTCTTTCTAAAGTTATCCTAAACATTACTTTGTTGGATCGAAAAGCTGAGAAGTAGTATTTTTTAGGGCATGATTGGTATAAGGGAATGAAGTGGGAATAGAATGAGCATTCACATTTCATTCCCTATATTCATTTTTGGTTTGACATGAGAATGAGAATGAGAATGATCATTCTCATTGGAATGACTATTCCCATGAACTTGGGAATATCCATTCCATTCATTTTTGGATGGGATGGTCATTCCCACCCTCATTTTCATATTTATGTGTAATCTTTTCCATATTTAAATTATTTAATTAATTAATATTTACTTATATAAATATAACAATATATTATTATATATATAAAATAATTATGTTATTATTATTTTAATAATGATATTTTTTAATATTAATTATTAGTATTATGATTTATTTATTATTATTATTATTATTAATGAAAGTATTTATAAAAGATATTTTTATTTATTTATTACAAAAATTTATTATTATTTAATATTATTTTGAAAATAATAATTAATATTATTTATCTATAATTATAAAAATTAAAAAATAATATTATAATTGTATTTTATTATTATAATAAAATAAAAATTATTATTATAAAATAAAAATTTAAATTATTGAAACTATATAATGATAATTTTATAATAATTGCTACAACTTCAATATTAATAATAATAAAAAGTTTATGAATTATTTTTATTTTGATATATGTAGTTAAAATATGATTTTTTATTAAAAAATATTTCATTCCATTTCTTTTTCATTTTAATAGTACCAATCGTTGGAATGGAATAAAACAACCATTTCATTTTCAATTTCATTCCATTCCAAAATCGATTCTATTCCTACCTTATTCCTTTTCAACGTACCAATCATACACTTAGAGATTCTTTCAATCACAAATTTTGTTAAAAAAAAATTGAAAAGTTCTTTCTAAAACTTTCCTAAAAATTATCTTAGTTAGAACGATGTTATCGGCCCCGAGTCGTTAATTGGACTTGGCTAGGATACTCATCTTGAAATGTGTACATAATACCACCGCAAATTTTGTATGTATTCGGTGTCGTCGCAGGAGATACGCGAGTACAGGTGAAAAAAATGTTAAATAATCTGATGCGTGAATACATATTAATTTATTTTTAAATAATCTTTTCTTAATTCAAGAGATTTTAATTTTTTTTAAAAATTTCTGTTATATTAATTTTTTTAATGTTATGAGTTAAATGATTATTTAATTTTATTTAAAATTCAAAATAGATGAAGATGTAGAAAGATTAGTTGGAATATGGAGATAAAGATAAGACGTAAATTTCTTAAAATGAGTTTAATGACATTTTTTATTAAAAGAAAATAGAAGCTGAGGAGAAGAAAATATTTTTGGATTATTAAAAAATAGATCAACACAAGAGTTAGATTCTTAATAATATAATAATATAATATACGCAATTAAATAAATAATCTTGTTTTAAAATTTTGATCTATAATGTAAAATTTTTTTTAAAGACTAATCTATAATGTAATTTTTATTTTTTAGGAGAAGATATATTTTATTAAAAATTTGAAGGGTTACAATTTTTATTCAAAAAATCGTAGATGAACTCTGGAGGTGAACGATATAATTAAAACAATTAAATAAGTAATATTATTTAAAATTTTTTTTTATCTATAATGTAATTTTTTTTTTCAAAACTAACCTATAATGTAATTTTTTTTCTTTTCGAGGAGAAGATACAATTTCATTTAAAATTTGAAGGGTTACAATCTTCATTTAAAACATCACGTTTCAATTTTTTTTAATAATGTGAATTTTTTTTAAAGAGTAATCTATTTTTTTGTTTTTTTTAAGAGAATATATAATTTTATGTAAAATTTGAAGGGTTACAATCTTCATTACATCGTAGAGGAACGCTGGAGGTGAAATTAGATTCTTAATAATATAATTAAAAAATAAAGATATAATCTTGTTTAAATTTTGGGGGATTTGGAGATAAATCCCCAATAATAAACTCACTTTTAAGTTTAGTCCCCATGTCATACAATGTTATTCTGCACTCCCTATTACATTGAAAACTTATTTTTCACTCCCGGTTTCACATATTTAATTATTTTACCTTTAATTTTATTATTTCTCCAAATTGCCAACTGTTTTTCATCTTTTCTTTACATTTTTGTAGTAGCCCGAACCCAGTTTTAGTGAGTAATTGCTAGTTAATCCAATTAACATGATTAAGAGAACTCTTAATGGATTAACGAAGTCCGGGATTAGACCCGAAATGATCAGGAATAGTCCGGAGGGTCAGAAGGAACGGACGCAACGTCCAGGGATCAGACGCAACGTTCATGCCATATGAAATGCGTCATTTCTTACGCACTTGATGGGACATCGGAAGCAACGAAGGAGAACGGAAGCAACGTTCGTCAGGCAGAACGGACGCAACGATGAGGAACGAACGTTCTGTTCGTGGTCTATAAATAGGGGTGTGGAGATTCACATTTGAGCACACCAATCACCTCTTCTCTCTCGTTTCTTCAGCCTTCTAGCTTAGATCTAGGGCATTCTAGGCGTCCCATTTGGAATCCGGAAGTGGCATAGCGATCCAGACGTCGTAGCGGAGCTGTGGCCTAGTTTTGAGGCAATCGACAGCAAAGGGCTAACGACGGACGAAAGTATAACTTTTGCTTCCTAAAAATATTTAGGAGTATGAACTAGCCTAGTTAAGGCTTTTAGAGCACTATAATGATATTAGTATCGTTTGGCAGTGTAGTACGTATTATAGGCGTAGACCTAGAGCTGGTAGAGCGTGCCTAGTATTTGAGGTACGAAAGTACTGTTCGAGATATCCTGACTAAGTATGCATGTATTATGTGACTGCATGATTTATATGACATGATTTTATGCTGCATACATTTGCATCTTGAGTTATCTCTTTTGAGATGTCTGTTAGTAGGGTTTACCCTATCCTGTCAGTGGATGAACTTCCATCGATTTGGGTCCCGCGTATCCACTGGTATTTCGGTATGTGAGCCACCTCCTGAAGAGACGGCACAATGTGCTACATACCAAAGCCCGGTTTGTCTTTGTTATCTGATTCTTGACCTCCAGTCAGTAGACGGTACACTTGCATGCATGTATACTCATATTCTAGTGCTGAGCATTTTATGCTCACGTCTCGTACTCTATGTTTCTGGACACCCTATTCCATGGGGCAGGTTTGCGATTGGACGAGGCGGGTGAATCCAAGAGGGGCTAGGCAGTGGTTGGCCAGTTGGAGCTTCGTCTAGGTTTATTCTTTTGTATTGGGTTGATACAGCGTTCGATTTGGTTGTATAACTATTTGGGTATTTGCAGTTTCCTTTCCTTGGGATTGTTTATTGTTTATGGTTTCCGCAGCTTAATTCTGGTTTACTGTTTGTTTATGTTAATTGCATGCCTAAGTTATGTTTAGTAGGTGATCTCGGTAAGGGTCACTACATTTATGGTATCAGAGCATGCATAATATTTTTGGGATTTAGATTCTGCATAAGATAACCGTGAGGTAATTTTTGTAGATGGCAGACCGCGATGATCATAGTAGCCATGTCAGTGTTGGTGGACGTTGGGGCGATGCCGATCGGGAGCGTCGTCGAGAACGCCATCATCGTCGCCATGATGATCAGCATTTCAGTGTGCGCCGATTCTTGCAGATACCTAAGCCCTTGGTCGGAGGCGAGTCTCCGGAGGATGCGGAGAACTGGTTAGACCGCATGGAGACGACTTTTCAGACGTTTCGCTGTACTGAGTAGCAGAAGATGGAGACACTTGGTTATCTTCTGGATGGGCGAGCCCGGAAGTGGTGGAGATTCACTTCTGCACCTTTTGTTGCGGCGAGAGGAGTGACCACCTGGGCCGAGTTCCGCACAGCTTTTTAGAAGCTGTATTTTCCTCCTGCACTCCGTCAGATGAAGGCGCGTGAGCTACTGAGTCTGTGACAGGGAGCCATGTATGTTGACGAGTATCAACAGAAGTTCTTCGATCTGTTATCCTATTGCCCCGAGATTGCCGACAGCTCTGAGATGAAGTATAATCTGTTCCTTCAGGGCCTTAACCCTGAGATTCATGACCGTGTGGCGGTTGGTGATGACATGACCTACGAGGGTTTGGTGAGCCGTTGTCATCAGGCGGAGGATAGCATTCGGCGGAACAAGTCTTTCTCTCAGTCTAGGCCTGCGAGTTCTTTGGGTCCCCGTGCTCAGACTTTCAAGAAGTCCGGATCTACTTCTTCTTCCTCTAGTTCCACTGGTGTTGTTCGTTTTGGGAAGAAGGAGAAGTGCGACCATTGCGGGAAGAACCATCCGACCGACAGATGCCGAAAAGCTTCTGGAGCTTGTTTCCATTATGGAGAGGTGGGTCATCTCCGGAGGGATTGTCCACTATCTGGGGGAGGCGGTTCTGGTTCTGGGTCGGGATCGGGTTCTCAGGCCACCGTTCAGCAGAGGTCGCAGGGACAGCCTGTTGGGAGTTCTCACTTGAAACCGCGGGCTTCTGGCCAGGTGTTTGCCTTGAGGCATGATCAGGCAGTGGAGGAGAACGAGAAGGTTATCGCAGGTATATTTCTGTTATATGGTATACCTGCTCTTGTACTTATTGACACTGGTGCATCTCATTCCTTCATTTCTGCACGTTTTGTTAAGAAACATAAGTTACCATGCATTGCACTAGACGTAGTAGTTTCTATTTCTACTCCGACGGGTCAATCTTCTTTGGCTAAGCGTCTAGTGATGGGTTGCCCTTTAGAGTTCGAAGGGAACATTCTGATAGCGAATCTCATGGTTATTGCGATGGATGACTTCGATTGTATTTTGGGGATTGACATGCTGACTACCTATCGAGCTTCAGTGGACTGCTATCAGGGATTAGTATGCTTTTATCCAGATGGGAGTGATAGCTGGTTTTTCTATAGAGAGGGAGAGCGACCTCCGATACCTTTGGTATCAGCTTTGAGAGCCTGTCGAGCTCTAGAGTCTGGCGGGGAAGGCTACCTTATCTATGCAGTTGATTTGTCCGCCGAGAGTGTTGGGATACAGAGTATTCCTGTTGTGGATGAATTCCCAGATGTTTTTTCAGATGAGATTCCGGGTTTTTCTCCTGCTAGGGAAGTCGAGTTTGGCATATAGTTGATGCCGGGTACTTCGCCTATTTCTCGATCACCGTATCGTCTGGCTCCGTCAGAGATGCGAGAGTTGAAGAATCAGTTACAGGATCTTTTGGATAAGGGATACATTCGTCCTAGTGTATCTCCTTGGGGAGCTCCTGTTCTTTTTGTGAAGAAGAAGAATGGGTCTATGCGGTTGTGCATTGACTACCGACAGCTGAATCGAGTTACTGTGAAGAACAAGTATCCTTTGCCTCGTATTGATGACTTGTTTGATCAGTTTCAGGGTACTTTGGTTTACTCAAAGATCGACTTGAGATCTGAGTATCATCAGATGAGAGTCTGAGATCAGTACTTAGCCAAGACTGCATTCCGTACCGCTATGGGCATTACGAGTTTCTAGTGGTGCCATTTGGATTGACTAATGCGCCGGCTATATTTATGGATCTGATGAACCGTGTCTTCATGGAGTATTTGGACAAGTTTGTCGTGGTCTTCATTGACGACATCCTGGTGTATTCGCGTAATGCAGACGAGCATGTTTCACACTTGCGATTGGTACTAGACTCTTCGGGATGAACAGTTGTACGCCAAGTTGAGTAAGTGTGAATTCTGGATGGATCGAGTGGTTTTTCTTGGCCATATCATATCCAGGGAGGGGATTGATCCGAGCAAGATTGAGGGTGTGCTTAATTGGTCGCGTCTGATGACGGTTGCTGAGATCCGTAGTTTTCTGGGTCTAGCAGGATATTATCGTCGCTTCATTCTGAACTTCTCTCAGCTAGCTCGACCGTTGACATAGCTTACCCGTAAGGGTGTTGATTTCGAGTGGTCCTCAGAGTATGAGGAGAATTTTTGTGAGCTTCGACGACGGTTGACTTCTGCGCCGGTGTTGGCATTACCGTCAGGATCTGGAGGGTACGTGTTTTACACAGATGCTTCTCTTCAGGGGTTGGGTTGTGTCCTAACTCAAAATGGAAATGTGATCGCATACGCTTCTAGACAGTTGAAGTTGCACGAAGACAATTATCCAGTTCATGATTTGGAGTTTGCAGCCATTGTGTTCGCTTTGAAGATCTGGCGTCATTATCTGTATGGCGAGAAATTCGAGATCTTCATCGACCACAAGAGTCTCAAGTATATGTTCACTTAGGCGGAGTTGAACATGAAGCAGAGGCATTGGATGGACTTGCTTAAGGACTATGATTGCGAGATTAAGTACCATCCGAGAGCTGCTAATCTCACTGCTGATGTCTTGAGTCGCAAGGTGCGACTATCCGCACTTCAGACTTGTTCTATGTCTAGTGCAATCGGAGAGTGTTGTTCATCAGGGTATACCTTCAAGCACAAGAAAGGTATGCAGAGTATCCAGATGTTTGCGATATTATCTGAGCCAGCTTTGTATTCGCGGATTCGGGATACTTAGATGTCTGATTCAAAGACCCAGCGTTTGGCTCATCTAGCTAACGAGGATAGCACGTCTGGATTTCACTATCAGTCAGATGGTCTTCTGTGTTTGTCTGGTAGGCTTGTGATTCCGTAGGATGAAGAGTTGCGAGAGGAGATCTTGTCTCAGGCACATCGCACTAAGTTGAGTATTCATCCAGGGAGCAACAAGATGTACAAGGATCTACGTACTCAGTTTTGGTGGAAGGGTATGAAACGTAGCGTGTGTCAGTATGTTTCGAGATGCTTGGTTTGTCAGCAGGTCAAGACAGAACACCGACGACCTGGAGGTTTGCTTCACAGTCTGCCTATTCCTGAGTGGAAATGAGAGCTTATCATGATGGATTTTGTGACCCATTTGCCGGTATCCTCGAGGAATTGTGATGCTATCTGGGTTGTGGTTGACCGACTCACCAAGTCAGCGCATTTTATTGCCTATAGTCGAGAGTACTCTGTAGATCGTATGACGCGGTTGTACATTCAGGAGATCATTCGAATTCATGGAGTGCCTGTGAGCATTGTCAGCGATCGAGACCCCAGGTTTACTTCTAGGTTTTGGGGGAGTGTTCAGCGTGCGATGGGCACTACTCTCAATTTGAGTACTGCTTATCATCCGGAGACAGATGGTCAGTCAGAGCGCACTATCCGTACATTGGAGGATATGCTTCGAGCGTGCACTATGGACTTTGGTTCAGCCTGGCAGGATCATTTGCCATTAATTGAGTTCGCGTACAACAACAGCTATCATACTAGCATTGGGATGACACCTTTTTGAGGCATTGTGTGGGCGACGTTGACGTACTACACTCTTCTGGGAAGAAGTGGGGGAGAGACAGGCTGAGGGACCGGAGTTAGTTCAGCAGATAGCAGATATTGTTGATCAGATCAAGAAACGGATTAAGATTGCACAGGATCGTCAGGTCAGCTACGCTAATACTAAGCGTAGGCCTCTGCAATTTGATGTTGGGGAGAAAGTGTTTATGAGAGTGTCACCTTTCCGCAGGATTCTCAGATTTGGCCTCAAGGGCAAGTTGTCTACCAGGTTTATCGGTCCGTTTGAGATCTTGGAGAGCATTGGCGATTTGGCTTATCCTCTGGCCTTGCCATCGTATCTGTCCAGTATTCACGACGTGTTCCACGTATCTCTGTTGCGACGGTATGTGGCAGATCTGTCTCATATTCTGCAGCCGTCTGAAGTTCTGGTGGATTCGGGTTTGACCTATGTTGAGAGACCTATTTGTATCCTAGATCATAAGGATAAGGTCTTGCGGAATAAAGTCATTCCTCTGGCTTTAGTTCAATGGCAGCGCCGAGGCACTGAGGAAGCCACTTGGGAGCTCGAAAGCAGGATGCATACAGAACATCCTGAGTTGTTTTGATTTCCTTTTCGAGTTGTATTCAGTTGTAAACTCTGTAAACGTGTGATTTGAATAAAGAATGAATAAAGAATGTTTCTGCATTTTGTTTTACATTCAGTACTTAAGATCTGATTTCGAGGAAGAAATATCTTAAATGGGGGATAATGTAGTAGCCCGAACCCAGTTTTAGTGAGTAATTGCTATTTAATCCAATTAACATGATTAAGGGAACTCTTAATAGATTAACGAAATCCGGGATTAGATCCGGAATGATCAGGAATAGTCTGAAGGGTCAGAAAGAACGGAAGCAACGTCCAGGGATCGGACGCAATGTTCGTGCCATCTGAAATGCGTCATTGCTTATGCACTTGATGGGACATCAGAAGCAACGAAGGAGAATGGAAGCAACATTCGTCAGGCAGAACGGACGCAATGATGAGGAACAGACGTTCCGTTCGTGGTTTATAAATAGGGGTGCCGAGATTCACATTTGAGCACACCAATCACCTCTTCTCTCTCGTTTCTTCAGCCTTCTAACTTAGATCTAGGGCATTCTAGGCGTCCCATTGGGAATCCGGAAGTGGCATAGCGATCCAGGCGTCGTAGCGGAGCTGTGGCCTAGTTTTGAGGCAATCGACAGCAAAGGGCTAACGACGGACGAAGGTATAGCTTTTGCTTTCTAAAAATATTTAGGAGTATGCACTAGCCTAGTTAAGGCTTTTAGAGCACTATAATGATATTAGTATCATTTGGCAGTGTAGTACGGATTATAGGCGTAGACCTAGAACTGGTAGAGCGCGCCTAGTATTTGAGGTACGAAAGTACTGTTCGAGATATCCTGACTGAGTATGCATGTATTATGTGACTGCATGATTTATATTCCATGATTTTATGCTGCATACATTTTCATCTTGAGTTATCTCTTTTGAGATGCCTGTTAGTAGGGTTTACCCTATCCTGTCAGTGGATGAACTTTCATCGATTTGGGTCCCGCGTATCCACTGGTATTTCGGTATGTGAGCCACCTCCTGAAGCGACGGCACAACGTGCTACATACCAGGGCCCGGTCTGTCTTTGTTATCTGATTCTTGACCTCCAGTCAGTAGACGATACACTTGCATGCATGTATACTCATACTCTCGTGCTGAGCATTTTATGCTTACGTCTCGTACTCTATGTTTCTGGACACCCTATTCCATGGGGCAGGTTTGCGATTGGACGAGGCGGGTGGATCCAAGAGGGGCTAGGCAGTGGTTGGCCAGCTGGAGCTTCGTCTAGGTTTATTCTTTTGTATTGAGTTGATACAGTGGGTATTTGCAGTTTCCTTTCCTTGAGATTATTTATTGTTTATGGTTTCCGCAGCTTAATTCTGGTTTACTGTTTGTTTATGTTAATTGCATGCCTAAGTTTTGTTTAGTAGGTGATCTCGATAAGGGTCACTACATTTTTTCTTTCTCCCAAAACTCATGGTTCCTTATCTCATCTTTGAGAACCCACGCCTCCCCATGTGTTAATTGAAAAAATCTCTCAATAAAACGACGACCGATGGAACCGATCTACTAGCCACTGCGATACGATGAATGAAAGTTTTGAAGCGAGCCGTAAAGAGGAACGAGCAGAAGCAACGTGGGAGATGAAGGCAGTGAGTGTCTTTCTCCAAGTTTTGATATTTTGGTTCGATTTCTCCAATTATTTCTCCGATTTGTGGTGATTGTTTTATTTTGTGTCGATTTTGTGTTTAATTTTACGTCTATTCTTTCTTCTCTTAAACAAAAATCACACCTCCTCCTCCTTCTTGAGCGAAGAAAATTCACCGATCCTTCTTCTCTCTTAAAAACCCACGCCCCTATCTCACACAAGAAAACTCATGGCCAAAAACCCACGCCTCTATCTCACATAAGAAGCCCATGGCCAAAAGAATTAATCCATACACAGGTGACGACAAGGGACATGGGTTTTGAATTGGCGCGAGCCATAGTAGCACAGACGACAGCAAGGGACGAGCCAAAGCAACACAAATTGAATTTATTGTCGATTTCTTGTTGATTTCTTGTAGTATATTTAATTTGTGTTGGGTTCTTGTTGTCTTTTTGTGTGGAGGAATAATTTATTTTTGTTCGATTTCATTGTTATCGTTGGGTTGATTTTGAGATACCCAGTTGAATTTGATATCTTTCTTCGGAGCTTTAGTGAATTCTTCTTGCAAACAATAGTTTAATTTTAGATTTTTAGATTATATGCAATATATCGGTGAACAAGAATTGAGATATAGTTGCTATTAACATTGTCAAAATAACTAAATATTTTCTGATATTGGTCTTGTTTGTATTGGATATATTTTATTGAAGTCGTTTTATGATTTATTTTTTTGCATTATATACTTTCTGAAATTCTTAAGCTTGTACAGTTTGATTGTTAGTGTGCTATACAAGGCTGTGCTCTAATCCATCTATAGATTAATGTTAGGATCGAAAATACGTATAGAGGGGGGGGGGGGTGAATACACTATTTTGAAATTTAGAGTTTCTTCGATCTGATTTGTGAAAATTAGATAGAAGCTTTGTTGCTTAAAACTTTGATCTGCTCGAAAGATCTGAAGTTCTCAAGCGGAAGAAATCTTCCTCGCAAATTGAATACTTGTAAAGCTAAGGCGGATAGAATAATGTAAGTGCAGTAAATAAAGAGATATAGTTGTTTTTGGATGTTCGAAGATGAATCCTCCTACGTCACCCCTTCTTCTGTTTCCATAAGGATTCCACTAGAAGACTTTGATTTATACGAGGCTTTGTACAAATCCAATCCAATCAATGCTTTGAAAGGAACTCCTAGCAATACTTTCTCTCGAAGCAGAAAAAACTCTCTGCTTTGAGTTACGCAATGAAGCTACAGAATGTTCTTCGGTGATTTGATCTGGATAGTTGTGAATGACTTTGATCTGGATCGATTTCGTATGTGCTTTCTTTGGACTTGATCGATATTTGAAATATTATCTAACTCAGAGTGTCGAAACTTTTATCTGATGATATAGATATCTGAGTTATGCTGAGTGAAGGCTTTTCAATTTGAATGAACTTCGATTTTGATAGCTTGTGTTTTTTACTCTTGGTCTCGTGTTTGAATCTTTGAAATGCTTGAGTATTTATAGTCTTCAAAAGTAGCCGGTGATCCGCCAACAATTTCTGTCAATGAGCCACCAACATATCTATGTCAATGAGCCGCCAACATATCTTATTAAATAGCTCACAAATCTTGACTTTGATGGAGGCAGATCAATGTTCAAAATATCATTAAATGATTTTGTCTTTTTCTTCAACAACCTCAGCAACGGTTACTTAGAAGTGAGACTTTGATCTGGTTGATAGCTACTTGTTCTGTTTTGGATCGATCTGTATAATCCGTGGAAAGTCTGCTTAGTTCATCCGAAAATCGGACGTTTGATATGGCAGTTTATACTTCGGATATTGGGCATTTGATCTGGCTCATATTTGATCCGTTTGATATCTCGGACATTTGATCTGGATGAATCCGAATAGATTTAGTCCTTAAATTATTTTATTATGATGTCAAAACCAAGTTCATATTCGGATCAAATTTCGATAAGGATGATAGATCAAAGAGCTTTCCAAAAGTGTTTTATCATAGATCGAATAATAATTTTGGACAAAATAAATATCAAAAATGAATTTTCCAAGATAATCATTTCATTGATCTGATCTACTCTGCTCTTCTTCTGATCTGATAGTCCTTAATTCTTTCCTTTGCCTTTGGATTTAGATGAGATAGCCTTTTCCCCCTTTTTGGCATCACCACTCTCAGATAGAAGGTCCAGAATAACTGTGAGTTGGGTACCAAAAGTGTCATGAATCTGTTTGTTGTGAGCTTCAGTAGAGGCTTCGAAGCTGTCAAGCTTCCGAAGAATATTTATATATTCTGTAGCTTGTTGCTTCCGAACACTCAGAACAGATTCACTAATGTTATTTACTATTGTCAGCACATGTGACTTGAAATCACGAAGTTCTGCAGAGGTCTGTATTTGATTAACGTGCAATTCACTGATAATAACAGACAGCTGAGCCAATGATTCAGACAAAGAGTGATCGGGTCTGACTTCATTCGGACGAGAGGAGGAAGGTGCTGCAGCTTCAGATGAAGTGGAGGCACAAAGTTGAAGCAGTGGAGCAGAGACAACCGGAGGTGTAAGAAAAATATCTTCCATAAGCCTTGACGATTCATCTGGATCTGTAGTGGAGATCGCTGAGAGAGTTGCGGATGGAAGATCCAACTTGTGTTTGAACATGATGGTAATAGGCCTGAATATACCATGAATAAGATCAGTCCTAACTATCTCAAAGATAGGAGGCAAATCCATTACCATGTGTTCAGAAGAGTCTATCTTCATATAATCGTCAGACAAGTGATGACTTGGTTCTTCCACTGGAACAAATGGTACCATTGCTGTGTGCGGATCAATAGCAGAGGTCTTTGTTCGTTCTAGAGAATCCATGATCATTTCTTCAATAAAGAAATCTTCTTGAGCAGAAGTATTAACTGGCAATTCATCTGCAGCCTGTTCTTCTGAGAAAATAATGGTTTCATCTGGTAAGGTGTTGAGAATAGTTGATGCAGCCAGAGGTACTTCTATTTCACTTTCATTGATTGAAAAGTCAGGAGGTACAGAGAGATAAGTCTGTTCTGTATTGACGAACTGATCACTTGACGCATCTTCAAGGTGAGAAGAAATCAGTGGTTCCTCAGATAGAAATTCCTGAGCAGATTGATCTGTGGGAGCAACATCAATGATCAATGACTTCTGTGGAGGAGGAGCAACTCTAACAGGTGAGACGGTTGGTGAAATTGGATCAGCATACAGACTAATTTCATCAGATAATGTTAAATTAGCTATTGCATAATGCATATCAGATGAAGAAGCCTGTGCTTTGATTGGAGCTTCCAGAGGAAAGTCTTGTCTCATTGAATTAGCATTTGTAGCCAACAAATGAGCGTCATTCTCCAGTTGATTAAGTGCAGCAGTTATATCAAAAATATTCAAACTTGTAGGATGGAGCTTTGCTCTCTGTATTCGGATGTGAGATCGAAGAATGCTTTCCTGAAGCCGTAGTTTCACAAACTCTCTTCTTTCCAGAGCTCGAGAGATGACTTGAGTTTCAGCCCATTCAAGAATTCTCTCCTCAATAGATACAATGCTCTCCAGTTTTTTCAAGTTCTTGATATTCGAGAAGTGATCCTCAGTGCGATGAAATACCCATTTGTCAAAAATCTTCATCTTTATATCGACATGATTGATAATGCGATCAACAGTCAGATCAATTAGTCGTTGGACCTTTGATTGTGGATTTGAGACATCATCAGGCTTTTTGAAAAATCAAGAGCAAATAGTAGTGATATTCATCTGAGTTACTGGAGGGATAATACTTTAAAACCATAGAAATAGGAATAGCGGGAACTGGTCCAGTTTGGATAGGCATAGGGATCCGAGGAGGAAGTCTAATTGTCCTTCTTCTCTTTTGAATATTTGGCTCAATGATGTCTGCAAGAGTCATTTGATCTGACTCTGAAGTCTCTGAGTCAGAAGAATGAATCACCACCTTTCTCTTTGCTGAAGATCTTCTCCTTGATGTAGCCTTTTTGGAAGGTGAAACTTCTCTAGCTGCTTCGATTAATAGTGGCTTGGTTTCATCCGGAAGAGTAAGGTCTTCAATTTCATCTAATTGAGATGAACCACGTTTGAAGACTATTAATTGCTTAGCCCTGTATACTTCAATTGCTCTCTCATTCAGAGTCTTGTGCGGATGAAGTGCAGAGGAGGGTCCCAGATGGACATTCAGATCATTCAAGATATCTCCGATCTGAACTACGAATCCCTGGGATTGCTCTGCAGGAGAAGTTATCATAGCATATAGGATGTTCAACAGAACAACAGACCAATTCACAGTAATACCAACAGAGATAGCAACCATAACATCAAATTTTTCAGATGTAATTGCATCAAAAGAACCTACTTTGGCCAGAAGAGACTTGGCCACAATGTCGTGCAAAATTCTGAATTCCATATTCAATTCCTTCTTCTTGCAAGGAATGCGGACTGGTTTGTCTGTCAAGGAGTACATGCTCTTCATCTGTTGCTTCGTTTTGGCAGAGACTGTCGAGAAATCAGTTATGCCCTGTCGAGGTAGATTGAATGAAGTGATGAATAAGGCGGATGTAAGTTGGACTGATTCTGTAGTGACCCTTACCCGGATCACCTACTAAACAGAACTTATGCATGCAATTTACTTAATTAAACAGATATCAGAATAAAACTGCGGAAACCATAAACAAAATACAATCCCAAGTAAAGGAATCTTGTAATTTATCCAATAATATACAACCAAATCGAATAGCTGTATAAATCCAAACAACAGTAATAAAACCTAGATGAAGCTCCAGCTGGCCAACCACTGACTAGCCCCTCCTGGATCCACCCTCCTCGTCCAATCGCAAACCTGCCCCATGAAATAGGGTGTCCAGAAAATACAAAGTACGAGACGTGAGCATAAAATGCTCAGTACGAGAGTATGAGTATACATGCATGCAAAGTGAACTCCCTATAGACTCGAGGTCAAAGATCAGATAACAGAGACAGATCGGGCCCTGGTATGTAGCACGCTGTGCCGTCGCTTCAGGAGGTGGCTCCCATACCGAGATAACCGTGGATACACCGGACCCAAATCGATGGAAGTCCATCCACTAACAAGATAGGGTACAACCCTACTAACAGACATCTCGAAAGAGATACAGCAAGATGCAAATGAATGCAGCATAATATCATGACATATAAATCATGCAGTCACATAATACATGCATACTCAGTCAGGATATCTCGAACAGTACTTTCGTACCTCAACACAGTGCAAGCTCTACCAACTCTAGGTCCACGCCTATAGTCTGCTCTACACTGCCAAATGATACTACTATCATTAAAGTGCTCTAAAAGCCTTAACTATGCTATTGCATACTCCTAAATATTTATAAGAAGCAAAAGCTATACCTTCGTCCGTCGTTAGCCCTTTGATGTCGGTGCCTCCAGAACTTGGGCACAACTCCGCTACGACTACCGAATGCCTCGCCGACCTCCAGACCAAGCCTAAGAAGACTAGAACAGCTCCAAAAGAACTAGAATGGAAAGGAGAACTCGGAATTGGCAAATGAAAGTAAAGCCTCGGCCTTCTATTTATAGACAACGATCGGAACTTCCGATCCTTGATCGGAACGTCCGAACCTCGATCGGAACGTCCGATCCTGCCATCGGAGCTTCCGAAGATCCTGATCTGCCACGTGTCAAAATATCACTAGTTGACTTCGGATAGGGGTGATCGGAGCTTCCGGTCCTGATCGGAGCTTCCGATCTAGCCAATCGTCATGGATGACGTAATATGATCGGAGCTTCCGATCCTGCATCGGAGCTTCCGATACTGTTCGGAACTTTCGAACCTACCTTCGGAGCTTCCGAACTCTATTAAAGTAATTATGATTAATCCCTTAATTACTGATTTCGGGTACGGGGTACTACATTCTCCCCCACTTAAGATATTTCGTCCTCGAAAATAGATCTTAAGTACTGAATGCAATACAAGGTTACAGAAACATTCTTTATTCAAATCAAACGTTTACAGAGTTTGCAACTGAATACAACTTAAAGAATGAAATCAAAACTACTCAGGATGGTCTTTACGCATCCTGTCCTCAAGCTCCCAAGTAGCTTCCTCGGTGCCTCGGCGCTGCCACTGAACTAAAACCAAAGGAATGACTTTGTTCCGTAAAATCTTATCCTTATAATCCAGGATACGAAGAGGTTTCTCAACATAAGTCAAATCCTTGTCTACCTGAACCTCAGATCGCTGCAGAATATGAGATTCATCCGCCACATACCGTCGCAACAGAGATACGTGGAACACGTCGTGAATACTGGATAGATGCGGTGGCAAAGCTAGTCGATAAGCCAAATCGCCAATGCTTTCCAAGATCTCAAACGGACCGATAAATCTGGGAGACAACTTGCCCTTAAGGCCAAATCTGAGAATCTTGCGGAAAGGTGACACTCTCAGAAACACTTTCTCCCCGACCTCGAACTGCAAGGGCCTACGCTTGATATTAGCATAACTGGCCTGACGATCCTGTGCAGTCTTAATCCGTTTCTTGATCTGATCAACAATGTCTATCGCCTGCTGGATAAACTCCGGTCCTTCAGCCTGTCTCTCCCCCACTTCTTCCCAAAAGAGTGGAGTACGACAACATCGCCCATACAACGCCTCAAAAGGTGCCATCCCAATACTAGTGTGATAGCTGTTGTTGTACGCGAACTCGATCAACGGCAAATGATCCTGCCAGGCTGAACCAAAATCCATGACGCACGCTCTAAGCATATCCTCCAAAGTACAGATAGTGCGCTCTGACTGACCATCAGTCTCCGGATGATAGGCTGTACTCAAACTGAGAGTAGTACCCATCGCACGCTGAACACTCCCCCAGAATCTAGAAGTAAACCTGGGGTCCCGATCGCTGACAATGCTCACAGGCACTCCATGAAGTCGAATGATCTCCTGAATGTACATCCGTGCCATGCGATCCACAGAGTACTCTCGGCTATAGGCAATGAAATGCACTGACTTGGTGAGTCGGTCCACCACAACCCAGATAGCATCACAGTTCTTCGGGGATACCGGCAAATGGGTCACAAAGTCCATTGTGATAAACTCCCATTTCCATTCAGGAATAGGCAGACTATGAAGCAATCCTCCAGGTCGTCGGTGCTCTGCCTTGACCTGTTGACACACCAAACATCTCGAAACAAACTGATAAACGCTGCGTTTCATTCCCTTCCACCAGAAACGAGTACGTAGATCCTTGTACATCTTGTTGCTCCCAGGATGAATACTCAACTTAGTGCGATGCGCCTGAGACAAAATCTCCTCTCGCAACTCTTCATCCTGCGGAATCACAAGCCTACCAGACAAACACAGAAATCCATCTGACTGATAATGAAATCCAGACGAGCTACCCTCGTTAGCTAGACGAGCTAAACGCTGGGTCTTCGAATCAGACATCTGAGCATCTCGGATCCGCGAATACAAGGCTGGCTCAGATAATATCGCAAACATCTGGATACTCTGCATACCTTTCTTATGCTTGAAGGTATAACCTGAAGTACAACAGTCACTGATCGCACTAGATATCGAACAAGTCTGAAGTGCGGATAGTCGCACTTTGCGACTCAAAGCATCAGCGGTGAGATTAGCAGCTCCCGGATGGTACTTAATCTCGCAATCATAGTCCTTAAGCAAGTCCATCCAACGTCTCTGCCTCATGTTCAATTCCGCCTGAGTGAACAAATACTTGAGACTCTTATGGTCGGTGAAGATCTCAAATTTTTCTCCATACAGATAATGACACCAGATCTTCAAAGCGAACACAATGGCTGCTAACTCCAAATCATGGACTGGATAGTTGTCCTCGTGAAGCTTCAGCTGTCTAGAAGCGTATGCGATCACATGCCAATTCTGAGTCAGGACACAACCTAACCCCTGAAGAGAAGCATCCGTGTAAACCACATACCCTCCAGATCCGGACGGTAATGCCAACACCGGCGCAAAAGTCAACCGCCGTCGAAGCTCACAAAAATTCTCCTCACACTCGGAGGACCACTCGAAATCTACACCCTTGCGGGTAAGCTGTGTCAAAGGTCGAGCTAACTGAGAGAAGTTCAGAATGAAGCGACGATAATACCCTGCTAGACCCGGAAAACTACGGATCTCAGCAACTGTCATCGGACGCGACCAATTAAGTACCGCTTCAATCTTGCTTGGATCAACAGAAATCCCCTCCCTGGATATGATATGGCCAAGAAAGGCCACTCTATCCATCCAGAACTCACACTTGCTCAACTTGGCGTACAACTGCTCATCTCGAAGAGTCTGTGGTACTAACCGCAAGTGAGAAACATGCTCTTCCGTATTACGCGAATAAACCAAGATGTCGTCAATGTAAACCACGACAAACTTGTCCAAATACTCCCTGAGGAAACGGTTCATCAGATCCATGAATATAGCCGGCGCATTGGTCAAACCAAATGGCATCACTAGGAACTCGTAATGCCCATAGCGAGTACGGAATGCAGTCTTGGCTACGTCCTGATCACGGACTCTCAACTGATGATACCCAGATCTCAAGTCAATCTTGGAGTAAACTGATGTGCCCTGCAGCTGGTCAAACAAGTCATCAATACGAGGCAACAGATACTTGTTCTTCATAGTGACTCGATTCAGCTACCGATAGTCAATGCACAGCCGCATCGACCCATCCTTCTTCTTCACGAAGAGAACAGGAGCTCCCCAAGGAGATACACTAGGACGAATGTACCCCTTGTCCAAAAGATCCTGTAGCTGATTCTTCAACTCAAGCATCTCTGACGGAGCCAGACGATACGGTGCTCTAGAAATAGGCGAAGTACCCGGCATCAACTCTATGCCAAACTCGACTTCCCTAGCAGGAGGAAAACCCGGAATCTCATCAGGAAATACATCTGGAAATTCATCCACAACAGGAATGCTCTCTATCCCAAAACTCTCAGCGGACAAATCAACTGCATAGATAAGGTAGCCTTCCCCGCCAGACTCTAGAGCTCGACAGGCTCTCAAAGCTGATACCAAAGGCATCGGGGGTCGCGCTCCCTCACCATAGAAAAACCAACTCTCACTCCCCTCTGGATGAAAGCGTACTAATCTCTGATAGCAGTCCATTGAAGCTCGATAGGTAGTCAACATATCTATTCCCAGAATGCAATCAAAGTCGTCCATTGTCAGGACCATGAGATTCGCTAACAGAATGTTCCCTTCGAACTCTAAAGGGCAACCCATCACTAGACGCTTAGCCAAAGCAGATTGGCCCGTCGGAGTAGAAACAGACATCACTATGTCTAGTGCAATGCATGGTAACTTATGCCTCTTAACATAACGTGCAGAAATGAAGGAATGAGATGCACCAGTGTCAATAAGTACAAGAGCAGGTATACCATAAAGCAGAAATGTACCTGCGATGACTTTCTCATTCTCCTCCACTGCCTGATCATGTCTCAGGGCAAACACCTGGCCAGAAGCTCGTGGCCTCAAATGAGAACTCCCAGCAGAATGTCCCTGCGACCTCTGCTGAACGGTGGCCTGAGAACCCGATCCTGAACCAGAACCAGAACCGCCTCCCCCAGACAGTGGACAATCCCTCCGGATATGACCAGTCTCTCCACAACAAAAACAAGCTCCAGAAGCTCTACGGCACTTGTCGGATGGATGGTTCTTCCCACAGTGATCACACTTGTCCTTTTTACCATAACGGACAACACCTCCAGAACCAGAGGAAGAAGAAGATCCAGACTTCTTGAAAGTTTGGGCACGGGGACCCAAAGAACTAGCAGGCCTCGACTGAGGGAAAGACCTGTTCCGACGAATGCTGTCCTCCGCCTAGTGACAACGGCTCACCAAACCCTCGTAGGACATGTCATCGCCAACCGCCACACGGTCATGGATCTCAGGGTTAAGGCCCTGAAGGAACAGATTATACTTCATCTCTGAGCTATCAGCAATCTCGGGGCAATAGGATAACAGATCAAAGAACCTCTGCTGATACTCATCGATAGACATGGCTCCCTGTCGCAGACTCAGTAGCTCGCCTGCCTTCGACTGACGGAGTGCCGGAGGAAAATACCGCTTTTGGAAAGCTGTGCGGAACTCGGCCCAGGTGGCCACTCCTCTCGCCGCAAAAAAAGGTGCAGAAGTAAACCTCCACCACCTGCGCGCACGCCCATCCAGAAGATAGCCAAGTGTCTCCACCTTCTGCTCTTCGGTGCATTGGAAAGTCTGAAAAGTCGTCTCCATGCGGTCTAACCAGTTCTCCGCATCCTCCGGAGACTCACCTCCAACTAAGGGCTTAGGACCCATAGCTAAGAATCGACGCACAGTGAAACGCTCGTCGTCATGATGACGATGACGCCGTTCTCGACGAGGCTCCCGGTCGGCATCACCCCAACGCCCACCAACACTGCCATGAGAACTCCGGTCGTCACGATTTGCCATCTACAAAAATACCTCATGATGAGACTAAATCCCAAGGATTTTTTTGCATGCTCTGATACCATAAATGTAGTGACCCTTACCCGTATCACCTACTAAACAGAACTTATGCATGCAATTTACTTAATTAAACAGATATCAGAATAAAACTGCGGAAACCATAAAAAAAATACAATCCCAAGTAAAGGAATCTTGTAATTTATCCAATAATATACAACCAAATTGAATAGCTGTATAAACCCAAACAACAGTAATAAAACCTAGACAAAGCTCCAGCTGGCCAACCACTGACTAGCCCCTCCTGGATCCACCCTCCTCGTCCAATCGCAAACCTGCCCCATGGAATAGGGTGTCCAGAAAATACAGAGTACGAGATGTAAGCATAAAACGCTCAGTATGAGAGTATGAGTATACATGCATGCAAAGTGAACTCCCTATAGACTCGAGGTCAAAGATCAGATAACAGAGACAGACCGGGCCCTGGTATGTAGCACGCTGTGCCGTCGCTTCAGGAGGTGGCTCCCATACCGAGATAATCGTGGATACGCCGGACCCAAATCGATGGAAGTCCATCCACTAACAGGATAGGGTACAACCCTACTAACAGACATCTCGAAAGAGATACAGCAAGATGCAAATGAATGCAGCATAATATCATGACATATAAATCATGCAGTCACATAATACATGCATACTCAGTCAGGATATCTCGAACAGTACTTTCGTACCTCAACACAGTGCAAGCTCTACCAACTCTAGGTCCACGCCTATAGTCTGCTCTACACTGCCAAATGATACTACTATCATTAAAGTGCTCTAAAAGCCTTAACTATGCTATTGCATACTCCTAAATATTTATAGGAAGCAAAAGCTATACCTTCGTCCGTCGTTAGCCCTTTGATGTCGGTGCCTCCAGAACTTGGGCACAACTCCGCTACGACTACCGAACGCCTCGCCGACCTCCGGACCAAGCCTAAGAAGACTAGAACAGCTCCAAAAGGACTAGAATGGAAAGGAGAACTCGGAATTGGCAAATGAAAGTGAAGCCTCGGCCTTCTATTTATAGACAACGATCGGAACTTCCGATCCTTGATCGGAATGTCCGAACCTCGATCGGAACGTCCGATCCTGCCATCGGAGCTTCCGAAGATCCTGATCTGCCACGTGTCAAAATATCACTAGTTGACTCCGGATAGGGGTGATCGGAGCTTCCGGTCCTGATCGGAGCTTCCGATCTAGCCAATCGTCATGGATGACGTAATATGATCGGAGCTTCCGATCCTGTTCGGAACTTCCGAATCTACCTTCGGAGCTTCCGAACTCTATTAAAGTAATTATGATTAATCCCTTAATTACTGATTTCGGGTACGGGGTACTACAGATTCTCCACCCAAGATTGCAGAAATAACACCATCTTCAAATTTGGCTGTCTGAAAGAACTTGGGCAACGCCTGCTTGTAGAGCGATTTCCCTCCTTCAAGAAATTTTCGCAGCCCAGATGCTTCAATTTTTCTGAACATGTCTACCATACCTTGATCTGTAAGATCGAATATGGTGTGGAAATCAACTAGAAAAACGTTTTGTGTAATGAGTGTCATTTCCTTCCTGCTAAAATCAAAGATACGAATGCGAGTAATCTGTTCTTGCAAAACCAAATTTAGGGCTTTGTAGAAATGTTAAGAGTCTGAAGAAGTGTAAATCCGATAAGTTTAAAAAGCCCAAATATGTGGCAAATGACGTAAGCAACTATTCAAATTCAAATAAAATGCGGCTGATGGGATATGTCAAGCACGCGGCAAATAATAATAATATTTTAATAAAGTCTCTGTAGTAACCCAGAAATCATTTTAAGATAATAATATGTTAAACATGATTAAGGGTTGGTATTTAACCAATTTCGGAGTGTTATTGGACTTCAGAAGTAAAATTTGGGCTTTTTAATTTTGGGCCGGATAGTATGCTCCGATCCCAGATAGTAAGCTCCGATCGGAACGGAAGCTCCGATCCTGGAACGGAAGTTCCGATCCCCAGCTGCCAGCAATGATCGATGACTCAGTCGCGAGTTTTGACAAGTGTCGATCATAGAGCAGATCGGAAGCTCCGATCGTAGATCGGAAGTTCCGATCCTGGCATGGCAGACATGCACGCAATGAGCTGGATCGGAAGCTCCGATCCCGAAATCGGAAGTTCCGATCCTGGCCGAGAAATTTGGCTATAAATAGGGCCGTTCGGAGTTCATTTTCAATTACGAATTCCCGAGTTTCCTTCTTCAGTTATATAGTGTGAGATATACATTTGAGGGCCCTATCGATTATAATAGAGGTTCTGGAATAACCAAGGTGTGGTTATAGTCATCCGGGACTAGCGACTCCAAAGGGCTAACTAAGGACGAAGGTATGGTCCGGGAATCTATTTAAGTTTTGGGAGTACTTATTAGCTTAGTTAAGGCTTATAGAATTTATGTAGTGATACGGTGAACTTTTGAATATAGGCTTGGAACCTAGGATCCTATTATACTTGAACTAGCCTAGAGGTACGTACACATTGACTGAGATTGCCAGCAAGTATACATGTTTATATGTTGCAATTATTTGGCATTATTATATGGCATGATGTATGATTTACCGTTTTCTATACTCATATGTCATGTGCATATACACGTTGAGCCTATTCCTTGTTATACCTGATTATAGAGCCGCTCAGCTCTATACTCGATAGTCTGTCATTGAGAGTACCGCGATGGCGGGGGCATTCATGTCTGTCTACTCTGGTGTACTAGACGAGTGTGGTTGCACCCAGAGGTTGATCCGTGCGATGGCAGCACTCATATGGCGCCGGTTCTGAGCATGACTTTTCAGATGATCTTTTACCATTCATCATGTTGCATGCATTATATACATATGTTTACTCATGTCTATGTACTGGGCGTAGCGCTCACGTCCTAGTTGTTATCTTGGACACCCTATTCCATGGGGCAGGTCGCAGGATGGACGGAGCTGATAGTTCAAGGCAGGACTAGGGAGTAGGAGCTTTGAAAGTTTTTATACAGCATGATTTGTTAGCTGTATAATGTTTATTTTAAGAATTTCGTTATGGTTGTATCACTACAGATTTAAGCCTGGATTATATTACTAAGCTGATATGTAAATTATGGTTAAGTTTCCGCACGTTTTTACTCTGTTAAGTATTTTGCTGTATTAAGTTTAATGCATGCTATTAGTTGCTAGTTAGTAGGTGATTCCATGCAGGGTCACTACAGTCTCAGGAATGCAAAACGACAAACAAGAATCCCTTATAAATAGGACACTCGGATGAAAAGTCAGAGTAACCTTTCGCATTTTTAAGGCAAGAGAAATCAAATAGGTGAATCATGAGTTCTAATTTGTATATCAAAGAGTTTAAAGAAGAGTTGCAAGAGTTCATCCTAAAATGGGTGATGAGGCTCTGGTTCAAGGTTGAGGAGATTCAGATGTATCACCAGGCTCCGTTTCCTCCACGAAAATATGAGGATGATTGCGAGTTGGAAGATCGCAAGGATAAGTATATGGAGCTGTTGGGTGCCATCAATGTTGATGAGATTCTTACTCATCAGGGAGTGTCCTTTCTGATGTACAGGAAGGAGGTGAAGGTCCTTACTCATCTGATTAATTCAGGTGAGTTCAAGGGTAGGCGTTTTGATCCGGCCCTGATTGAGTGGTTGAACCTGTGGCGTCTTGATGCTGATGTGAGGAAGAGAGTCTGGGGTCCAAAAAGAAAGACTCTCGGTGATTAGGATAAGTATTTGTAAGGTGCAGTGGGATTTTGTAAGCTCCCGAAGTTTATGAAATGAAATATTTTGCTCAAATCTTTCTTTCTTGTTCATAAATGAAGATTAAACTAAGTGAAGTAAGCATATATAATTCAAAATAAGACTGTGAACAATACTTAAGATTAAAGAAAATCAGATGAAATTTTTCCAGATGAAAGTTTATCAACATTTCATCTTAGGCAGATGAAACATCCAAATAGTCAGAAGAAATATTACCTGAAAATTGATCAGACAATAAATTAAATGCGTAGATATAAGGTAATGATGATATTTTGAAAGTTTCGAAGCAAAATAATGTATACATGCAAAAGAAATATTTGTGATTGGACATGCTGTCTGTGAAGTAATTATGACTGATCAACTTTCTGCATGGATGAACGAGTATTTAAAGTCAAAGTAAATTTGATAGGTTTTGAGAATATCAAGAAGGATTGATGCAATTTCGAAGATATGCAGATCAATAAAAAGCATTGATTGGACAGTTGTGAGGTTGATACAATCGATGTCCCTTCATTTTCCTGAAATGTACCTATAAAAACAAAGCTAAATGAAACATTAGAACCACAAGATAAAACAATCAGAAGATAATGGCCATTATGAATAATAACAATGTTCTATCTGTTGAGCAAGATTATGAGATCCGAAAGGATCTGTACAGGAGGAGAGTTTTCGAGTGAGGGATGAGAATGTGGCATTTCCTTGATTCTATACGCTGTCCTTTCCGTGCTGACCTTCCTCCATTGTCTCCTGCAATGCATCGTCGTAATCATGCTAGAATGCGATGGTGCAAGTTCATGCTTGGTACTCAAAATACTCGAGACGTTTTGAAATCTTCAGGAGTTCGACTTCTCTTCTTCTCAAGGAGCTAGATGAGATGCAGAAAATATGCTTCGAGGATGACGTCTGCAATGGTCAAGGCTCCCTAAGTTCTTGGATGATCAACTGGAGCCAAGAAATGCGTAGTAGAATAGATCTTGCTCGTGTAACTTATAATGCAGATCAATGAATGAAATGAAATAACTTATGTTTTTCAACTGTTCCTCTGTTCTTGAGAAAATATATAATTATATAAGCACATATTCCCCCTGAACATGTGCTTAATTAATCAATATCAATTAAACTAAGAACATTTCAAAAATAAAAAAACTTAGCGTCGGGTAATGGCTTGGTGAAAATATCAGCAACTTTCAGATCAGTTGAGACATGTTCCAGACGAAAATCTTTCTTTTGAACATGGTCTCGGATGAAGTGATGACGAATGTCAATGTGCTTCGTTCTGGAATATAGAACAGGATTGTATGTGATAGCAATTGCACTTGTATTGTCACAGAAGATAGGTGATTCAGATGAATCAACACCATAATCTCTGAGTTGTTGTTGAATCCTTAGAAATTGTGCACAACAACTTCCTGCGGCTAAGTATTCTAATTCAGCTGTAGATGTAGCAATAGAGGTTTGCTTCTTACTAAACCAAGAAATAAGCATGTCTCCAAGAAATTGACAAGTCCCACTTGTGCTTTTACGATCAATTCTGCAACCTGCATAGTCTGCATCTGAATAACCAATAAGATTAAAACTTGAATCCTTTGGATACCATAATCCAACATTCTGAGTTTCTTTAAGATATTTTAGAATCCTTTTGACAGCAATGTAGTGAGATTGCTTTAGATCGGATTTAAATCTTGCACACAGACCGACTGAGAACATAATATTCGGTCTGCTTGCTATCAGATAAAGTAAGGAACCTATAAGTCTCCTGAATAGAGTTTGATCTACTGAAGGTCCAGCTTCATCTTTATCTAATTTGATTGAAGCAATCATCGGAGTACTAGCAGCATAACAATTATCCATTCCAAATTTCTTTAGAAGTTCCTTTGTGTATTTAACCTGATTTATAAATATTCATTTATCCATCTGTCTGACTTGTAGTCCTAGGAAGAATGTCAATTCTCCCATCATACGTATCTCGAATTTGTCCTGCATCATCTTAGAAAATTTCTTGCATAATTTGGGGTTAGTTGACCCAAATATGATATCATCAACATATATTTGAACTAATAAGGTATGATCGCCTTTGACAAATTTAAAAAGAGTTTTATCTACAGAACCAATAGTAAAGCCATGATCATTAAGAACGAGTGAAAGAGTATCATACCAAGCTTGTGGAGCTTGTTTCAACCCATAAAGAGCTTTATCCAGTTTGAACACATGATCTGGATAAGTTTTGCTTTCAAATCCTGGAGGTTGTTTAACAAACACTTCTTCTTGGAGAAGACCATTGAGAAATGCACTTTTAACATCCATCTGAAATACCTTAAAGTCTTTGAAAGCAGCATAAGCAAGAAATATTCTAATAGCTTCAAGTCTAGCTACATGAGCAAATGTTTCATAAAAATCAATACCTTCTTCTTGTCTGTAACCCTGTGCTACTAATCGAGCCTTATTTCTTACTACAATACCACTTTCATTGAGTTTATTTTTAAATACCCATCTAGTTCCTATTATAGATTTATCTGAGGGCCTAGGAACTAAATGCTAGACAGAGTTTCTTTCAAATTGGTTCAGTTCATCTTGCATAGCTTCTATCCAGTTACTGTCAAGAAAAGCTTCTTCTATTTTCTTAGGTTCTATATGAGAAATAAAAGCAGCATGCATGAATTCATTAATCATCTGGCCTCTGGTTCTCAAAGGTGCAGATAGATTACCTATTACCAAACTTGGTGGATGAGTCTTGGACCATCTGTAATATGGGCCAAGATGATCTGTGTTTCCTTGTTGAGTTTGATCATTGTGAAGTTCAACATGATCTGTGTTTGTTGGGATCTCATTATCAACTAGTCGTTCTTCTGGTCTCTGTTCTTCAACCTGCTCTGTCTCACATTGAATTTCTCTGTTCTGTATGATCTGGATTTCTTCTTCATCATCTGTGTCAAGCTTTGAATCTTCTATTCTGTTACTGAGATCATTTAAGCTTGGAGATTCATTAGTGACAGATGTTTCATCAAAAACAATGTGAACTGATTCTTCAACTGTTAAAGATTTAGTATTAAATGCTCTATAAGCTTTACTAACATATGAGTAACCAAGAAATAAACCAGCATCTGATCTGACATCGAGTGCAGTCAGACGAGTCTTACCATTGTTGTGTATGAAACATTTACAGCAAAACACTTTGAAATATGATATCACTGGAACTTTACTATACCAGATCTCATAAGGTGTTTTTCCGATTTTCTTATTAATCATTGATCTGTTCTGAGTGTAACAAGCTGTGTTTACAGCTTCTGCCCAAAATTTTTGTGAAATACCTGAATCAGCAATCATTGTACTAGCAGCTTCTTTTAGAGTTCTATTCCTATTTTCTGCAACACCATTTTGTTGTGGCGTTCTAGCTGCGGAATACTCATGCTTAATTCCATGATTTTCAAGATACGTAGACAGAGTTTGATTTGTAAACTCGGTTCCTCTGTCACTTCTAATTTTATCAATCGATTGAGATTTCTCATTTTGAAGTCTTAAAAAAAGTTTAATCAATTGGGTGGCAGTTTGATCTTTGGATTTTAAAAATATCACCCAAGTAAATCTCGAGAAATCATCAACAATAACTAGGGTGTATTTCATTCCCCCTAAGCTTGTTACTGGAATAGAACCGAAAAGATCCATGTGCAATAGTTCTAAGCTTTTGGAAGAAGATTTACATCCTTTGTTTTTAAAATTTGATCTGATCTGCTTACCCAGTTGGCAGGCAGAACACACCTTATCTTTTGAAAACTCGATTTTAGGCAGACCTATAACCAATTCATGTTTACTCAGATTGGATAACGCTTTGAAGTTCAAGTGATTAAGTCTCTTGTGCCATAACCAATTTTGGTTTATCTTTGATGCTACCAGAAAGACTGAAGTGAGTGGTTGATCCGACCAATTTACTTTATAAGTATTTCACTTCTTTCACCTGTCATAATGGTTAGTCCAGATTGATCTTTTACAATGCAAGTGTGCTTTTGGAATTCTACACAGTAGTCATAGTCACACAATTGACTAATACTAATCAGATTATATTTTAAATTCTCTACAAGTAATACATCTTTAATGCGAATATTTCCATGGATAAGCTTACCCTTACCCATGGTTGTACCTTTAGAGTTATCTCCAAAAGTAATCTTAGGTCCTGATCCTAGAATGTATTCAGATAACATTCTTCTGTCTCCTATCATATGCCTTGAACATCCACTATCCAAGTACCAGACTGCTTGCTTAATGAGTTCGTTTTTGTTTACCTGCAAAAATAAAGTAAAATAACTTTGGTCTCCATTCCTACTTGGGTCCACGCTGGATTAATCCCTTTGGAATCCATACTTGTATTATCCTTACAGGCTTTCCATGATGTTGTCCTTTGGAAATAACTGATTTATTTGATGACCCTTTTGCATTGTGCTGTGTATGCCAAGTGTAGTGATCATATCGATTGTTCTTGTTTGACTTCCAATACTTTCTATAAGAGTTATTAGAATGTGGTTTATGTTGAATTGATGAAGTTCTTTGCCTTTCAAGACCATATCCAGACCAATTTGATCTAGGTTTAGTCCATCTAGACTTAGATCTGTCTCGCTCAACATATCCCAACCCTCTATGTAAGAGTTTACTCTGTTGAGGTATTGAATATATCATAGGAATCTCTGGTTCATATATCGTGCTGGATCTCACAAACTTCATGTATTAAAAGTTGTTATTTTCCAGGCAAGATTGAGTAGTTGAGATAGATGAACTTCCTTCATTCATGTTGTAGCCTAAGCCAGATTTATCTCCAGCTTGCTTTTGCATTCCAATAAGTTTATCTAAGGATATCGATGCTTTATTCCAAGAGTTTACTAGATCTGTTAATCTCTGATTTTCAGATAAAGTTTCTTGAAGCTGACTTCTCATATCATTGTTCTCAGTCATTAACAAACTTATCTAAGCTTTTAGACTGTCTGATCCAGTGTACTCATCTGAGTTAATTTGATCTGACTTATCTGTTGAGCTCTTTCCATTTGTTCTGACTTCATCAAACTTATGAGATAGCATGCGATATTCATTAACCATCTCATTTAATGCATTAATAAGATCTTCCTTACTAAATTCATCAGAAGTAAAGTCAAGTACCTCTCCATCATCTGGAATATCAGTGTCATTAGCCATAAGACATTTGACAGTTTCATCTTCACTTTCACTTGACGATGTTTTTGAGTCGGATGAAGTGGAGTCCGATTCAGCCCATTTGCTGTTGCTTTCATCTGCTAATAGGGCCTTTTGTTCTTTCTTCCTGCTGAATATCTTCCTTTTTTCTCTTGAATTCTTCTTGTATGATGTTCTTTTCTCATCCTTCTTGGGTTTGGTACAGTCGGCTATGAAGTGTCCTTGTTTTCCACAATTGTAACAAGCTCGATTTTCTTCAGCTAGTTATTTTGGTTTGAAGCTTGATCTGTTTGCTCTTTGGAAATTATTGTGATTCTTCCTCATGAATCTTCCAAACTTCTTAACAAATAGTGACATTGCATCACTACTGATTTGTTCTGCGGTTTTGGTTGCTGGGATTTCATCTGCTGCAGTGAGAGCTTTGGTAACTTGTGATGTTGATGTGTCTTCCTCAGTTCCAACTCCCAGCTCGAACTCATAAGCTTTGAGATCTGCAAATAGATCATGTAGTTCGATCTTATTGAGATCTTTGGATTCTCTCATAGCTACTGTCTTCACATCCCATTCTCGTGGTAGAGCTCTCATGACTTTGAGTGCTACTTCTTGGTTGCTGTAACTTTTTCCAAGTGCATTTAGCTCGATCATAATGCTGCTGAATCTTTCATCAAATTCATTCATTTTTTCTCCTGGTTTCATCTTTATGTTGTCAAACTTTTGAATGGCCACCATGAGTTTGTTTTCCTTTGTTTGATCGTTTCCTTCACATAGTTGGGTGAGCTTCTCCCATATTTCTTTGGCAGTAGTGCAGCTTTTGATTTTGTTAAACATGTTCTTGTCCAGAGTTTTGTATAGTATGTCTCTGGCTACATTGTCCAGATTGGCTTTCCGCTTGTCTTCAGAAGTTCATTCAGCTCGAGGATTTTCTATCATCTGTGGAGCACCTTCAGTAATAGCAACTGCAGTGTTAACTTTCATAATCTTCATTGTTCCATCTGTTACTACGAACCACATGTCATCATCTAGTGCTGATAGATGTGCCTGCATACGAATTTTCCAGTAATCATAATCTTCTTTTGAGAACATAGGAATTTTACTAAACGATGTCATAGCTAAGGATGCCATAGTTTAAGAGACGATTCAGGTGATAAGCAAGAACCACTCTGATACCACTTGTTAGGATCGAAAATACGTGTAGAGGGGGGTTGAATACACTATTTTGAAATTTAGAGTTTCTTCGATCTGATTTGTGAAAATTAGGCAGAAGTTTTGTTGCTTAAAACTTTGATCTGCTCGAAAGATCTGAGGTTCTCAGGCGGAATAAATCTTCCTCGCAGATTGAATACTTGTAAAGCTAAGACAGATATAATAATGTAAGTGCAGTAAATTAAGAGATAGAGTTGTTTTTGGATGTTCGGAGATGAATCCTCCTACGTCACCCCTTCTTCTGTTTCCAGAAGGATTCCACTAGAAGACTTTGATTTATACAAGGCTTTGTACAAATCCAATCCAATCAGTCCTTTGAAAGGAACTCCTAGCAATACTTTCTCTCGAAGCAGAACAAACTCTCTGCTTTGAGTTACGCAATGAAGCTACAGAATGTGCTTTGGTGATTTGATCTGGATAGTTGTGAATGACTTTGATCTGGATCGATTTCATATGTGCTTTCTTTGAAGTTGATCGATCTTTGAAATATTTTCTAACTCAGAGTGTCGAGACTTTTATCTGATGATATAGATATCTGAGTTATGCTGAGTGAAGGCTTTTCAATTTGAATAAACTTCGATTTTGATAGCTTGTGTTTTTCACTCTTGGTCTCGTGTTTGAATCTTTGAAATGCTTGAGTATTTATAGTCTTCAAAAGTATCCGGTGAGCCGCCAACAATTTCAGTCAATGAGCCGCCAACATATCTTATTAAATAGCTCACAAATCTTGACTTTGATGGAGGCAGATCAACGTTCAAAATACCATTAAATGATTTTGTCTTTTTCTTCAACAACCTCAGAAACGGTTACTTAGAAGTGAGACTTTGATCTGGTTGATAGCTACTTGATCTATTTTGGATCGAACTGTATAATCCATGGAAAGTCTGCTTAGTTCATCCGGAAATCAGAAGTTTGATCTGGCAGTTTATACTTCGGATATTGGGCATTTGATGGCATATATTTGATCCGTTTGATATCTCGGACATTTGATCTGGATTAATCCGAATAGATTTAGTCCTTAATTATTTTATTACTTGGTTTTGTTTTGACTTGTTATCACCGAAACTTTAGAGTTTGATCTCCAACAACTAATTCATTTTTTGAATCAATAAAACAAATTCTTGTTGCTCTGTTCTTTGCTTTTTCGCTGTTTTTTAAAAAAAAATTGAGGGATTTCGTTAAAAGGAATATAGGAAAGTAGCGTAGTGAATTTTGTTCGTATTTCTATTTTGTTCTCTGTGTTATTTCAACACTTTAACCCTTTGTTTTATTTTGTGTATTTTTATCGTTTATTTTTGGTAGTTTATTTTGTGTCCTTCTTGTTGAGGGATTTGTATTTTCAATTTATTTCTGTATTTTTAGTTGTAGATACTATTCTTTGTTCGATTTTCCGTTGTATTTTAGTTGTATATAACGAGCAAATAACAATCATTATTAGTCAATTTTATTATGCACATCTATATATAATTGTCGCAATTAATTTCTACATTATTTCACATTACTGCTATATTTTGGGGTTGAGAATGAATTACAAATTCGAACTATGTTGGGTTGTTTTCAAATTATTCTAGCTTTTCTTTGCTTTCGGCTGATTTTTTGAATTAGTATCTTGATTATGTTAATTTAAAGTTCCTAAATTATCTTTTTTACTAACAATTATTTTTATATTCTAATTTGTTTGAATTTTCTAATTTTTATTTTTTAAGTGAATTTTTAAATTTTTAAGTGTATCTAATTTGTTCTCGTTGAAGACATTTCCCCTGTTGATATATCAGGATAAAGATCAATTATATTTGAATGTGTAATTGTTCCTTTTTTATGATTTGTAATTAAATTGTATGTTATTTATCAATTTACTTAGTAGTTTGTATTATATTTTGATTATAGTGTCTCGTGTTTATATTTTTGCGCTTGTAGTTGGTATTTCAAGTGATTTATTGAATTATTTTATTGTTGATTTTTTTTTTAAGGAATGAGTTTGATGCTGATGTTGGTTCTTCGAGTGCTTCTCAATATAAAATGGTTCTACAGAGTAACTCCATTGGTGCTTGGAGTCATTTGATTCATGAAGAGGGACAAATTTTTAAAAATGCCGATGAGTTTTGAAAGGTTCTTAAAAACTATGCTATTGCTACAATGAAATCGTTTGTGTATAAGAAAAATAACGGAGAAAAAGTTTTTGTTATTTTTAATGTCAATGGTTGTGCATGAAAAATTTATGTATCCAAATATAAGGTAGATGGAACGTTTGGAATTAGAAAATATATGTACCACATGATCATGTTAATTGTACCACAACTTAGTTTTTATTATATCGTAAAAAATAAAATTGCACCACATAATGTATTATACAGTACTGCTATTAAATAACATTTATTAGTACATGTATTACATACAAATTTAACACAATCATACAAAATAAGATATGCGAACTAAGTTGTAGTTTCACCACTTGTTACAATTTAGCAAACTATGAATACTATTTTATCTAGTTATCTTGTCAAATTGTCATAATTCAAATATTTTTAACATTTAATATTTTTTTCGAACGGGAAAAGGAGAAGTTGTATACAAATTATTTGAAATTTGTTAATATAAGTGTTATGATATCTGGAGAAAATGATATATATGAAAGGTACCACATGCTGATGTTCATTGTACAACAACTCAACTTTTATTGTACGACATATTTTGTTAAATTATACCACAGATTGTATGAAAGCGTACCACAAATTCATGAGGATTTTATACCAACTTAGCTTACATAATAGTACGGTGATGTTATTTAATTAGTGAGTATGCTCTTCGTACCACGTAATGCGTTCATAGTATACCACATATAGTGTAGTTGCTACCATATATTAAGCACATGTATACGACAAAGCACATGTCATTCATACTTCTGATAACTTATAAGAATGGAGATCAATAACTAGTGAGTATTCTCGTCATACCGCAAAATACGTACATAGTATACCACATATAGTGTATTTGCTACCATATATAAGAAAATATATACGAAAAATCACATGCATTCATACTTCTGATAACTTATAAGAATGGAGATCAATTAGTATGTAAGCTTGTCTTACCGCACATTGCTACATGTAATACCACAAATAACGTACGCTGTACTATTTGTTTAATAAGTTTCTACGACATATCATATGTCATTAATACTTCTCCTAACTTACAAAAATGAAGATCAATAACTAGTGAGTATGCTCGCCGTACCGCACAATGCGTACATAGTATACCACATATAGTGTATCTGCTATCATATATGAAGCCAACATATACGCCAAAGCATATGTCTTTCATACTTCTGATAACTTACAAGAATGAAGATCAATAACTAATGTATGTGATCGTGGTACCGCACATTGAAAACATGTAATACCACCAATTGCGAGTTTGGTACCTTCAATTAAAGGATACATAGACAAAATATATTTCATTTGTACTGTGTATAAACATTACAAGAATGAAGATCAATAACTAGTGATTTATATACGTTACAAGAATGAAGATCAATAACTAATGATTAACACATGTTTATGCATCAAGTGCATAATTTTATAGCATCAATGATGATTGACACATGTTTATGCATGAAATGACTAATTTGGTATCATATATGGTGATAACAAATATGTGTATATGTATCAACTGTATATTTTTGTAGCCTATATAGTTAAAACAACCTTATTTATGTATCCAATGTCCTAATTTTGTAACATCAATGGTTATTAACACATGTTTACTCATCAAAGGTCTAATTTTGTAGCATCAATTATGATTATCACATGGTTATGCTTCTAATATCTAATTTGGTAGCATGTATAGTGATTAACAAACACATTTATATGTATCCATTGTGATGTAGTCAAAAATCACTTGTATATGACACGTTGCTTCCACCAAGTCCGGATTATCAACAAATCCTTGTATGTTATCGGTGGAGAATTTCAGTGGGTTGTTCCTACATCACAAAACAAAGTCAGAGGAGCTGGGAGGGTTCCCGGCGAAGGCACTCCGACGCTCAAGTCAGTTATTACTCAAGGAATAATAATCGAGAGTAGAGCGATATAGTGCTTAAGAAAGTGTGTACCTTAATAATGAGATGACTTGAGATATTTATAGATATTCGGAGAGTTTTTACGGGCTTGAGCCTCTTATGGGCTTTTGTAGAATTCATGGCCTACTTGAATTAAATATATATAATATTTAAATAAGCTTGGGCCTCAAAAATATTTGGAGTGGACCTTCATGATTGGGCTCAAACCCAGTTGAATTTTTAGGTGTAGCCTATCATAGACCCCACACTCTCGGGAGTGTCACGTATGTTGAGAGGACCGATAGTAGAATTTTTATCGGAGTATTCTCATAATTTAATTGCCGAGAACGAATATTGTTTGCCACTGCAAAAATTACGGGGATCGACCTGCCCGGTCAGGTCGCGGGGAGTAACTGTTATAAATTCAGCACCATATTATGTCCATAACAATATAGTGATGGAGTAACTGTAGTAGAACTGTGATGCAATGAAATTAAAATCCTGGTAGAATAATGATTTCAGTGGAATTGAAAATCAAAATCCCGCCAGAATAATAATTGTAGAAACCTAATAGAACTCTGACGAAAATAACTATTATAAATTCAGCACCATATTATGTCCATCACAACATACTAACGTACTTTGATTTATGAACTTTTTATTGTAGCATTCGCATGAGCACGATCCAAAATTAAACAAAAGAAGAAGAAATCAACAAGGAGAATCAACGTAAATACATGGCAGGTACATATACATTTTATCTAAGTGTACTTTGCGTCTTTCCTATCACTATCATCCCACGTGACTTTTGTAGCAATATGAGTATGTGTTCTGTCTATAAGTCATCATCTTCTTCATTGTCGAGTGTGCGGTGGTGGCCGGGCGAGTGGGTAGCGACATCGGGAAAGTGGTTTCGGCGAGTTTGATTTTCAGCCAAGGTTTGTCCCTCTTCTGTGGATAATTCCTGATCTGGAATCGAATGTGTTGAATCGGCTTGTCGAGTGCCAGCCATGGGATGCATCTGTGTTCCGTGGGGCACCCAAATCTGGCCTCGAATTGGGTTGGGCGATTCGGATGATGGGTCCTATGATGAATGGATCGGAAGTGATGATATCGTGATTCAGGCAAGGGCCATGTCGATTTCCTGCCATGGATGAGCTTTCACGCTTTCCAGATCAGGAGTCGATGGGACTAAGATGGCTGCTGTACAGGTTGGTCTTCGGAGGACACAACAATGATCTGCATCGAAGGGAGAGGGGCTTTGCGGTTGGGCAGATCGGGAAGGTGTTGTGGAGGATGATGGTTCGGCGAGGGGCTCCTGTCAAGGTCCAGCCATGGTTCAGTGTTCAAACTGTCCAAATCTGAACTCGACGGGGGCTAGAGTGGCAGCTGCTCGGTTGATGGTGGTCGTCGAAGAAGATGGTGCGTGTTCAATGATCGATCATTGATTGCTCACCGACGAGAACTGCGGCCGATGATATGTCGTCGAAGACGGTGGCTGACGGTGGTGCCGAGACGGTGGAAGATGATGGCTTGTGGATACACACGCATATACATAAGATATAAATATTATGCAATATACCTAATTATTGCACTAAAGTTTTGGGTGTTAATATTTGTGATTATTCTTGAGTTGATTTATGTGCTATTATTTTTTGATAAAAATTATTTTAAAAATCATTGCAGGGGATCTTTCATGGGGTAAGGTATTTTCGGTGTTGGTTGCTAACCGATATACTTATCCCGCATCGTCAGCAGAGTCTGGCGATGACAGTGAAATTGACGAGTGTTTATCACCTTTGAATGATTCGAATTCTTGCGATAATAGTGGTACCCAAGAGTCTTCAAGAGGGGTGAGAGAGCGTGTTTTGGACGATTTTGAGAGTCCACCTCCATACCAAAAACTTTACATATCCTTTAAACATATTCTTAAAATTCCCAAAACTGGATATCCTTGCCATGAACCGCCTCCGGGTTATTTCACTGTATATCTAAAGTACTTTAATTTTGGTTTTTCGCTTCCTCCTCATGCCCTTTTGATAGAAATTGTAGATAGTCTTGGGGTGAGTTTAAGTCAATTAACACCAAGCGTGATTCTTCTTTTTACGTGTTTCCTATGTAGAGTGAACGAAATTAAAATGTCCCCGACTATAGACTTATTTTATGCTTTCTTCTCGGTGCGTCGTTCCATGCCGGGTTCCTATTTTTATTTTTTACCCCGAGGAGATTGTAAGTTTTTATCTCGATGTCCATCTCCGAAAAGCGATTGGAGAAAAGAGTTTGTTTATGTCTGGGATTATGGTTGGGGGGTTCCCATAGTATGGAGTTCGGGCCATAGGAGACTTATTTTTAGCAAAACTCATCGTGAATTGCAACTTGAATGTCGCTCCTTAGTTCTTTTCAAAACGTTGGTTGATCCTCAAAATTTGCTTCCTGCCGATATTTGTCTTTTCATACTCTTGCATGATATTGTATATTTTTTTTTAATGTAATATACCTCGCTCGGTGTAATTTGAGTATATATTGTATTTATTTATGTATTATTCTCCTTGTTTCTGTCTATATGCGAAAAAATAAACTTGGCGGAGGTCCGGGCGTGCATAGAGAAAAATGAGAATGATGCGTCAAAAACGCTAAGAAAAAACTCAACAAAGGAGCGAGCTATCACTGGTTCTCAAGAGCTTTCGCGGAGGATGAAGTTTCCCGGGCCCTCAAATGATGCTCACCATTTTGGCCCACCATCCAAAAGATCTGATGTGCATGACAGAAAAAATGGTGGCAAAAGGAAAGATGTCGCAGCTGGACCTTACATCGATGCACGTAGTAAGAAGGTTGAAAATCCAAGAGATCCGAAGAAAAAACATGACGACGAACGAGTAGTTGATATGGGAGCTCTGGAGGGTCGCCACTTGTTCGTGGAAGGAGTAAACCATAAAGATAATGCTGGATCTTTTTGGGATTTGAAAGATCAAGAGATTGGTTGGAGAACGGGAGCGGACCTTATTGGAGATCATGATAGGTTGCATCTACTTCCTCAACCTACCGAAATGCTAACTCAGTCTCTTGCTTCGTCTGCCTTCCAAGTATATAATTAATTACTTATATTTATTTATTACGATTATTTACGTAGTAAATAATTTTCTTTATCTATGGGTGTTTGCAGATTTTATCGCTTGCCCATACTTTTCAATTTCGAGAAGAGAGGTCTCAAAATTTCGGAAAAAAATTTAATTACGAGCTGGCGTCATTAAAGGGTGAGTGAAAAAGAATCGGCGAGGAAGGTGCTAAGTCCCGAGATGATTTTCTCAAGTCGCAAAAGGAGCTTGAAGAGAAATTCAAAAAGTATGATGCAATGTGTAAGGATATGGAGCTACTTAGGGGAAAATATTCCCATGAATCGGAGACCGGTGAGATTTTTTTCAATTCGTTAATAGGCAAGAATCTCTTGCGAAGTACCGGAGAAAAAGCGATTGAAGGCTATCGAGAGTCCACAACTTTTAGATATGAAGTGATTCAATGGGCGATTGTTAATCATGACGAAGTTGTCGTGGATTGTCGCAAAGAACTACGGGATACTAAACTAGTTCAGGAGGAAATTATTATGATGATTCACCCTAAAATTCCGAAGCCTAGTACTGCAAGAGTTGAGGATGACTCGGATCCTCCCTTAGGAGATTTATTGGGAGGTCTGGGTGATGAAGAGATGATCGAAGCTTTGCGTTCGAATTTTTAGCTTATACAATCAATAATGACGGTGTGTGTTGAAGCTACATGAGGACTACTCTTTGGAGCCATGGAGCAGTTTAGCTTTATTATCTCTTGCCACTTTTGGGCAAATTTTTTTTTGTAACAAAGTCAAAGTCATAGACTTTGTTTGTTCTTTTTGAGTAAGTAAGTAGTTGGTAGAGGAGCAAAGGAAAAACAATAATTCCTTTATATATATATATTCATATATATTCAATTTTGTCGATTATCATATCTCTTTTGCATTTTGAATTTGCTATTGTATACTTGTTTGATGAATAAAATACTATCGCTTTAATATTGGAGTACTTGGGAGGGGATCAGTCTCCCAAGATTTTGTCTCATGGGGAAGTCCTAAACCCACTTAGTATGTGGTGAGGTATCCCGGGACTTGTAATATTATTATTTCATCTTGACCTCTTACATCGTCATAATTTCAAATGTCCCATGGGGCTGGCAAAGCCTCTTATTGTTGGGAATTTTTTTTTATGATTGCTAGGATCTATGACGTTTACATAGTAAGTAAGCGTTAGTATAGGAGAGGAGATATGATAAGCTTTCGACAAAGTAATCTGCTTGTATAACAAAATAATCATATTAGTTGAAAAATGTATCACAAAATTGTAATATGAAAACATAAGGAAAATATGCTAATAACAAAAAGATAAATATAGCCTAATGTTGGAGAGAGTTGCAATTTATGCATAAAACTTCTTCAGGTTGGCCACGTTCCAAGGTCTGGGAAGTACTCTTTCATCTGAATGTTGGAGGCGATATGTTCCAATCTTCACAATCTCAATTACTTTGTATGGGCCTTCCCATTTCGGATCTAACTTGCCAACGGACTTCAAGATGTCAGATTTTCTCAATACAAGGTCTCCAACTTGGAAATACCTTGGCTTGACTCTATCATTGTATGCTTTAGTAATACAATCTCGATATCTCTCGGCTCGTGTCGAAGCTTCATCTCTCAATTCATCCACCAAGTCCCATGAAATTCGAAGGGCTTGGTCATTTCCAGATGAAGTGTATTGTTGCACTCGCCATGATTGCTCTCCAATTTTGGCAGGAGCCACAGCTTCCGCTCCGTAGGCCAGGTTGAAAGGAGATTCTCCAGTTGAAGAGCGTGGAGTGGTTCGATATGCCCATAGAACACTTGGCAACTCATCTACCCATTTCCCTTTGGCATTGCCTAGGCGTGTTTTGTGGTGCTGTAGAATGGTCCGGTTGGTGACCTCGGTTTGCCCATTCGCTTGAGGATTCCCGACAGAAGTGAAGAACTGCTTGATGGAAAATCCTTTGCACCAATATTTTATTTTCTCTCCAGAGAACTGAGTTCCATTGTCTGAAACCAAGGTTTGAGGAATGTCAAATCTGCATACTATATTTTTCAATAAGAAATTGATTACATCTCTTTCGGATATTTTGGCCAATGGTTCAGCTTCGACCCATTTGGTAAAATAATCCACAACAATTATCAGAAATTTTTTTTGTCCGGTAGCAGGAGGAAAAGGACCAACCAAATCCATTCCCCATTGAGCAAAAGGTAAAGGACTTTCCAGCGGCTGTAAGATTGTAGCCGGCTGGTGATGGAAGTTAGCATGCTCTTGACATGCGTTACAATGTTTCGCTAACTCAATAGCGTCTTGCTTCATCGTTGGCCAAAAGTATCCTTGGCGTAACGCTTTCCCCGCGAGAGCTCTGCCGGCTAAGTGATTCCCACAAATTCCTTCATGAATTTCCCGGAGCACATAGTTTCCTTTGGCTGGCGTTAGACACTTTAGGTACGGTGAAGAGAAACCTCTTTTATACAGTTCTGCATCAATGATCGTGAACCGAGCAGCTCGAACTCTAAGTTTTCGAGCTTCTACTTGGTTAGCGGGTAGGTTACCCCGCATCAAATATTCGATTATTTCATCTTTCCAACTATGTTCTTCGCTGTCAGCACAGAAGATCGTAACATCACTTCGATCAGTTTATTCTTTGCCATATGTTAGGAATGTAATTTTCCTACTATCAATGTTAGCCAAGGAGCTTGCTAACTTGGTGAGACGGCCTGCTGACTCATTTTTCCCTCTAGTTATCTGCTTTATATCATAGTTGTCTAAACGCGAGAGAAGTTCAATCACTTGAGTGAGGTATTCAAGCATTTTATCTTCCTTTGCTTCATAATTTCCATTAACCTAACTGACGATAAGTTGGGAGTCACTGTGTATCATCAGTCTTTTTGCTCCGACCGACAGAGCCAATTTAATTCCCATGATGAAAGCTTCATATTCTGCCTCATTATTCGTTGCAGGGAATAAAAATTTGATGGCATATTGAAATTTATCTCCTTGTGGGCTCTCCACAACTATACCTGCACCGCTTCCTGTAGAGGTTGATGACCCATCGACATAAACAATCCATGTCTGGGTGGAGCTTTCTTCTTGAGTTATTGTCATATCTACTAGAAAATCAGCCAGAATTTGTGCTTTAATCGCTGGACGCGGGCGATATTCAATTCCATATTGGCTCAATTCGACAGTCCACTTAACCATTCTTCCTGATGCTTTAGGACTCGAGATAATTTGTTTGAGAGGATGATTGGTGAGTACAATTATTGGATGAGACTGAAAGTAAGGACGTAGTTTTCTTGCTGCAGTTATCAAAGCTAGTGCCAGTTTCTCGATCTTTGTATATCTTAATTTTGCTCCGTGTAAAGTTCGGCTGATATAGTACACTGGTTTGTGATCATGTCGTACTTCAGATACCAATACTGCACTTACCGCCTCCGCATATATTGCTAGATAAATCAGTAGGGTGTCACCCTCTTTTGGTTTTACCAACAACGGCAGAGAGGTCAGATGTCTTTTCAACTCGTCAAATGCTTGCTGACACTCTTCTGTCCATCGAAAACATTTTCCACTCCTCAACAGTTTGAAGAATGGTAACCCCTTGTCTGCATATCTTGAAATAAACCGGTTGTGGGCGGCCAAACGTCCTGTTAATTCCTGGATGCCTTTCACACTTTTCGGAGGATTCATGTTCAAAATTGCTTTAATTTTTTCAGGGTTGGCCTCTATTCCTCGTTCTGACATCATGTAACCAAGGAATTTGCCTCCTCGTACGCCAAAAGTGCATTTGTCCGGATTTAGCTTCATCCTGTATTTTCTGAGTATACTGAAGCATTCCCCAAGATCTTTCAAGTGATTAGATGCTTGGGTACTTTTGACGAGCATGTCGTCTATATAAACTTCCATGTTATGTCCGATCAAGCGTTCGAACATGGTATTTACCAGACGTTGATAGGTAGCTCCAGCATTCTTTAGCCCAAACGGCATAACATCATAACAATAAATCCCCCTATCGGTGATGAAACTTGCTTTTTCTTGGTCTTCTGGTGCTAGACCAATCTGATTGTATCCTTGATACGCATCAAGAAAAGTGAGCAGCTCGCATCCTGCTGTCAAATCGACTAACAAGTCAATTCGAGGGAGTGGAAATGGATCTTTGGGGCATGCTTTATTGAGATCATTTAAATCTATACACAAACGCCATTTTCCTCCAGGTTTTGGTACTAAGACAACATTTGCAAGCCAATCTGGGTATGTAACTGGCCTGATGTATCTTGCTGCTAAGAGTTTTTCCACTTCAGCGGCTATATTTTCTTTTGCTTCACCGGTCTCATTTTCGAATCAACACGGAGGTGATGGAGCGCATATTCATGAGGTATTCCAGGCAGAGGCTCATCACCCCTAGCAAACACGTCCAAATTGCGACCAAGAAAATTTTTCAGCTTCTCTTCCAATTCAGGAGGTAATTCGGTCCCGATTTTCAGTTTCTTCTTGGGATCATTTGGAACAATTTCTATGTGCTTTAGAGTTTTGGTTGTTGTTATTCTTTCTTTGCTCTCAACTTCCTCATCCACCAAATGTATCCCGTTTTCACGAAAAACTTTTCCTGGTCTCAGGGATCTTTCCTCACTAGAAACTTGTCTTTTACGATTTTCTGATGAACCCCGTAGTGTTACCGCATTACACTCTCTGGCAAGACGATAGTCACCAATGGCTTCTCCTACTCCTCCTAGAGTCGGAAACTTCAGCTTCATATGATAGGTCAATCCGATGGCTTGGAATATATTGAGACTTGGTCGTCCCAATATCACGTTGTATGCCGATGAAGCCTTTACTACAAGGAATTTCACCATCTTAGTATACCGTTTGGGGTAAGAACCCAAGGAGAGAGGAAGTGTTACTTCTCCCAAAGCTTCAACTATTTCTCTGGAAAATCCAACTAGTGGAGTGTTGACTGGAGTTAACTGTGTATTACTAATACCCAACTTCACGAATGCATCATGAAAAATTATGTCGGCCGAACTTCCTGAATCCACTAGAATTTTCTTTACCCAAAAATTGGAGATTGTGGCTGAGATGATTAAAGCATCATTATGGGTACCCGAGGGTTCTCCAGATCTTTGTCACTGAATGATAATCCATCTTGGATGGTTCCAATTTCATATATCGACAAGGATGTGGGGCTAGATAAATTGTTGGTTCCTTTTGCTGCCCGCAAAAGAGCTTTTCTTGCATCGCTCGAGTCGCCACAAGCAGGCCCCCCAGTGATTACGGCGATTACCCCTCCCGAGGGAAAATTTTCATCAGCTCGTTCATGTTGTTTCCCAGTTTCATCATGTCGCTTTTGATAGTCACGTTTTGGTTGTTCGTCCCGACGCCTGTCATCTCGCTTCTCACCGCGGGACTTGTCCACAAAATTCTCCAAATGTCCGCGCTTTATGAGTTTTTCAATCTCTGCTCGCAAACTGAAGCAATCTTCTGTAGTATGACCTTTATATTTATGAAAATGGCAGTACTTGTCCGAACGTTGATGCTTTGGATTATTCTGCATTGGGCGAGGGGGACGCAACAATCCTTGTTTTTCAGCCACTACCAGTATATCGGTCAGACGTGCATTGAGGGGTATATTCTGGAGGCGGGGGCTCTGTGCTGTTCGTTTCTCGTCTCGTTTTCTAATATCTTGTTTATCTTCTTCTCTCTTTCTTTTATTCAAGTAGTGTGGCTCTACAGATTCTTCAATCCGTATGTATTTCTCAGCTATTTCCAATAATTCCTCTAAGTTTCTGGGCGGCCTTCCCGCTATTGATTCTTTGAACTTTCGATGGCGCAAGTTTTGTTGCATTATTCCAGCTAACAAATCATGATTCACGTGTAAGACTTCGTGCACCGCATGAGTAAATCGCCGAACATAGTCTCTCAAACTTTCACCTTCTTTTTGAATGACTGTGAACAAATATGCTGCAATTTTCGGGTATTTCTTGTTAATTGAGAATTTCTAGAGGAAGCAGTCAGTAAGTTGCTCCAAATTGGCAATAGATCCATAGGGTAACTTATTGAACCATGTGAGTGATCTTTTTGATAATTTTGTTCGGAAGATTTTACAGTATGCAGCATCTGTGATATCATACAAATCCGCTTTCGCGTAGAATTTGTCAATATGGTCTTGGGGGTCACTCGTTCCATCGAACTCAGGTAAGCTTGGGATTTTGACTCCCCTTGGTAATGCTTCAGATAATATGTCATCGGTGAAGGGGCTTCGACGTGACTGCAAAATTGCGGACGAATTCTCTCCAGTTACATGTGTGCGAGATCCATCCTTTCGAGTTGGATTAGTGATCTTGTTTTTGCCAGAGGTGTCATGAACTGTGTGAACACTTACTTTACCGTCTTTTTGAGTAGTATTTTTCTTGGTCCCCCCTTGATCTTTATCATTCACTTTAGACTTATCTTTATTTGAGTCTTCGTTATTAGGGTCAAGAGATGACGAGCCTTCAGTTTGAGCCTTTTTCTTGGTGATTTTGCACTTACGGGTTTCTAGATACTGAGAAACTGTATTTTTGCTGCGAGTGCTGCTGTGTTTTCCATTAGCGCAGTCAAGTCTTCACGGGTGAGAGTAATACTCGGCGGTGCGTTTCCATTGTTATTATTTTCTTGAGACATTTTTGAAGTAATATGTGCTCTCAATGACGTAAAGAACAGGTTTTCCACAGACGGCGCCAAGTTGATGTAGCCAAAAATCACTTGTATATGACACGCTGCTTCCACCAAGTTCGGAGTATCAACGAATCCTTGTATGTTCCCGGTGGAGATCTTCAGTGGGTTGTTCCTACGTCACAAAACAAAGTCAGAGGAGCTGGGAGGGTTCCCGGCGAAGGCACTCCGACGCTCAAGTAAGTTATTACTCAAGGAATAATAATCGAGAGTAGAGCGATATAGTGCTTAAGAAAGTGTGTACCTTAATAATGAGGTGACTTGAGCTATTTATAGATATTCAGTGAGTTTTTATGGGCTTGAGCCTCTTATGGGCTTTTGTAGAATTCATGATCTGCTTGAATTAAATATATATAATATTTAAATAAGCTTGGGCCTCAAAAATATTTGGAGTGGACCTTCATGATTGGGCTCAGGCCCAGTTGAATTTTTAGGTGTAACATATCACATTATATATGTTTGTAACATCTATGATTAAGCAACCTTATGTATACATCTAATGTCCTAATTTTGTAACATTAATGATGATTAACACATGTTTACACATCAAATGTCTAATTTTGTAGCATCAATTATGATAATCACACGTTTATGTATTTTAATGTCTAATTTGGTAGCATATATGGTGATTAAAAAATACATGTATATGTATCCATTGTATATGTTTGTAACATCTATGGTTAAAACAACCTTATGTATGCATCTAATGTCCTAATTTTGTAACATCAATGGTGATTTTGGTGCATGGTCAGATGCAGTACATGTTATATTGACCAGTCATGTTTGCCAAGGTGGTGTTGGTGCGCTGTAAAAACCGCAGTACCTGATATATTTCCCAGTAGTACATTATTTGGAAAATGAGGTATAATTGAGGTCATTTGCGGTATTATGTGTTGTTAAATGTGGTACATCTTCATACATATTTACCATGGTGGTGTTGATGCGTGATCAGAAACGCAGTATCAGTTATATTGATAGGTTGTATAATATATGGAAATTGAAGTATAATAGAGACTATTTGCGGTATGATGGTTTGTTAAATTTGGTACATCTTCTATACATGTTTACCATGGTAGTGTTGGTGTGCGGTCAGAAAGTCAGTACTGGTTATATTTCACAGTGGTAAAATATATGGAAAATGAGGTATAATAGAGGCTATTTGCAGTATTTTGTGTTGTTAAATTTGATACATCTTCCATACATATTTACCATGGTGGAGTTGGTTCGTGGTCAGAAACGCAGTACCGGTTATATTGACCAGTAGTACAATAGATGGAAAAATGAAGTATAATAGAGTCTATTTCCGTTATGATGTTATGTTAATTTTTGTATATCTTCCATACTTGTTTACCATGGTATTGGTTCGTGGTCAGAAGTACAGTACCGATTATATTAATCGGTAGTACATTAGCTGGCAAATGAAGTATAATACGGTCTTATTGTGGTATAATGTTATGTTAAATTTGGTACATCTTCCATACATTTTTACTATGGTGGTGTTGGTATGTATTAAAAAAACTCAGTATCAGTTGTATTAACTCGCAGTACATTATTAGTAGACAAATGTAGTATAAAATTGGTTTTACTTGGTATGATATTTAGGTGCTAGGTCAAAAACTTAATACCAGTTGTATTGACTTGTGGTACATTAGCAGGTAAATGTAGTATAATTTCACAAAATATGTGGTACAATAAAAGTTGAGTTGTGGTACAATGAAGATCAGCACGTGGTACATCTCTTATATATCATTTTTCCCAGATATCATAACACTTATATTAACAAATTTCAAATAATTTGTACACAACTTCTCCTTTTTCTGTTGGGAAAAAAATATGAAATGTTAAAAATATTTTAATTGTGACAATGTGACAAGATAACTTGATAAAATAATATTCATAGTTTGTTAAATTATAATAAGTGGTGAAACTATCGTATCTTATTTTATATGATTGTATTAAATTTGTATGTAATACATGTACTAATAATTTCGTAGTTAAATTGATACCCCATAATTTTGTAGTTAAATTTCAACTATTTGTGATCAGTTTAAAGAATATAACACTTCATACCATAATTTTCCCAGTTTGTGAATAATTCTATGTTAACAGATAAGTTTGTTTTTATTTATGAGCCAACATAGTCATCAATGGAATAATATATCAATATTTTCATCCCTATGAATAAATTTACAAAATTATTAGCAATAAATAACGGACTTATACAATTCAGATATAAATTACAAACATCCAAATCAACATTGCATTATTCAAAACAGTTAAAGAAAATGAACACAGCACTATACAACATTGCACTTTTTATCCTATTCTGTTGCTCCTTGTTGAATCATTTTTTTGTCAAGTCATATCTGCATCAGAACATATAAAATAAGATCACCATAACCAATTTAGATACAAAAATAAGCTTCTATGTTGATTGAAAAAAATATACCATCAAACCAAATAATAACAAACTCAAAATACTAAATAAAAAACATAAATCACAAAAGAATATTCTACATCCCATTTTGATATATAAATTAGCTTCCAAATTGTCGATACACGTTCTATACAAAAGTCTCAATATAAAAAATAAATTGGCTTCAATATGTTTTACAAATTCATTTATCAATAAATTACATTTCTAGAAAGAAATCCTAAATAGGCCTCATATCGATATAATTCATACTTTTTCAAACTTTTAAAATCTTTACCATACAACCAAAGCCAAAACCAAAATTCATTTCTCAACATAAACTCATGCATCATCAACCATAACATCTGTAATTTCTTACACGACTCAAAAATCACCAAACCAGAGACACACCAAATCCTCCTCTTTTCTCAATAAAACAAACGTTAGCTTGATATGATGCTTAATAGAGATTCAAACACAAAATATCATATATGTTTAGCATTAATAAAACAAAAGTTATCTTGATACGATACTGAAGAATGAGACCATTAATCTTGATGTCCTACTTCTTAAAAAACAAAAACAAAAACAAAATAGAGATTCAAACACAAATATCAAAGAAGTTTAGCATCATACAACGATTCTTGATAATCAAGCACCTAATTTCAAATATCAAAGAAGTTTAGCATCATACAATGATTCTTGATAATCAAGCACCTAATTTCAATGTATGACAAATAAAAAAGATTGAAATCTTTGAATCTTACCACAAACACCAAGAATTTCAATTTCATCCATTCCCATTCAAAATTAAGACCACAGTTTTTTTCCTCAAATTAGGCATGGAAAAACAAGATATTGAACAAACGATCAAAATTCAAGAAGTATAGTTCCAACCAACAATTAAAACCAATAAAAAAACAGAGCAATACCTAAATATCAAGAAATGCCATTCAAAAAAAATAAAAATAAAAAGAGAACAAAAAAATATCAACAAATCATCAAAAAACAATATGAAATTAACTACGGCATATGCTTAAAACCAACACAAATCGAACAAAAACCTACCGCAAAAGACCAACAAAAAATTGAACAAAAATCTGTGAAGTAAAACCAAAAAGTATCGACAAATCAAACAAAAACCTTCGTCCAAAAAATTATCAAAACCCAAAGGAAAATTATACAAAACGCTACGAAAATCGAACAAAAAGAATCGGTAAATCGAATAAAAACCTGCAATAAAATATGCTACAAATTGAAGAAAGCAACATGAACACACATATATTTTGTATATGCGATTTTCTTGATGGAGTAAACAATAATCAATAATGGTTAAATAGAGGAGAAAACAAATTAAAGGTAAATGAGATTAGGTGACAGTGTAAGAATGGCGAGACAAATTTGAGGTGTGTGGGTGTTCTTCGATTTTTTTGCTGTGGGTTTTTTTGCAGAAGAAGGTGTGCCGTGAAACGAGTAAAGAAGAGAGGAAGGAGAGGCAACTTGTTAAATAAAAATAATAATAATAACAATAATAATAAATAAATAATAATAAAGTAAAAAATACGTGAATCTTTCCATTAGGCAGTGAGTAGAAAGATTTGAGGTGTGTCGCGCAGGGGAGAATTAATTTATCTGATGTATGGACTGAACATCAAAACATGTTTACTAATAGGTATTTATTTCCAATTTACCGTTAAATTTTTTATCTATTATGTATTTTTTTTAAAGACTAATCTATACGTATTTTTTTTAAGAGAAGATATGATAGGATCGGTTTAGGGGAGTCGCTGTAGCAGTTTATTCTACTAGCTTTTCAAATTGAGTTCAGTTAAAATTAGTCAACTGAGCTATTTTTTTTTCGTGTCTATTAACAAGCAAAGTATGTTAAAAAAATATCAATCAATAGATTAGAACATGATTCAAATGGTTAATCAGTTTTGTGAGTGTGTGAAAATGGTAAACTGAAAATTAAGTAATCACAACTGATGTTTATGGATGTTAGGAGATTTCAATCACCCATACGTCACCCCTTCTTCCACCTCGAAAAGATTCACTCTAGAAGACTTTGACTATCACAAACAATTTGTAAAAGCTATATCCAAGACTAGGACTTACACATAGACTATCCCAAAACTCCTAGAAACAAGAACACAACCCTCGACTGTTTCTGATCACAACGATAGTGTTTTTACAGAACTCTCAACTGATCTATTACAGAGTTTACAACTCGATAGAACTTAGCACAGATTGATCCTGCACTTGATCAGAATAATCCTTTATGCTTGTGCTCAATCAATTGACTACCATAATTCCTGAGATTCTTCTTCTTTTCTAAGATGTGTCCTTTATGAGTATTTCAAATGTTCTTGATCTCAGTATTTCACGTTGTGTTGCCACCACCACTGTTGACTCCTTTTGATCTTGTATTTATAGGCTTTCTCTAATGGCTCTATTTCGAATTCAAATCACTTGTCGTTGGCTTGTCTTTTCTCCATCCTTTTCTGACAATAGTACGCTGGCTCTGCATCTGTGGCTTTGCGTTTGTCAGCTTTGTACGGGAAAATTATCCTTTTTTAGTTGCAGTGGTAAACTGGTGTGATGAGTAAGGCGCATTGCAATCGATCAGTTTAGTAGCTTAGTTTGGCATCAGTTTAGCACCTGTTTTCATGTGATCAGTTTAGCTTTGAAAATCGCGCTTTTCTTAGAGAAGACAGTTTAGCGTTTTCCTTACTAAAGTCGCACTTTCTCTTTGAAGACTTGCTTCGGCGTTTGGTCAGTTTAGTATGAATCGATTTTTCTCAAGATGATTGTAACACCAAAACTTAGATTCCAACAAGATATAATTTTATTAAATTAAAATTTGATGGGTTACAATCTTCATTCAAAATATTGTAGATGAACTCTAGAGAGTTATAATTATTGCTGGATGATAGTATGTGAATTTTTTAGAAATATAATGCTGCAACTGTGTTACACAGATTTGTTATTTGTATAAATAATGTGCGAAATAATCGAATGTTTGAAATTTGGAAAATGGGCACTGTGGGTAGTTAAGAATAATTTATAAATTTTCTCAAATTGTATTTTTTTCTATAGCATCTTTATTATATTATTAAGTTTGACAGATTGATGGTATATTTTTTAATAATCCAAAAATATCAATTTTCTAAAATTCTGTTTCTTTAATAAATTTTTTTATTAAAATCATTTAATAAATTTACATCTTATTTTTATCTATATATTCCAAAAAATCTTTCTATATATTTATATATATTTTGAATTTTATTTAAGTTAAATAATATATTTTAACAAAAATATTCTATATCTTATCTATATTTTGAATTTTTAACTTAAATAATAATATAAATAATACCATAAAAATTTAATATTAAAAAATTTAATTTTAATTTAATCTCTCGCATTAAAAAAAATTGCTATACACGGATCGCGGGCGAAGAAGCTCTACGTTTTTGGTAAGTGAAAAATATTATTATTAATTTGAACGTTTTGTAAAATTAAGTAATTATTAGTCACGTGTAATTAGAAGTTTAATTTTTATATGGTATATGGATAATGCAAATGTTTAACGAACATACATCATTCATCTGTTTTATATCAGATTAGTTGCATACGTTATAATTATAAAACCACGAGTTTTTTGAACCCCTGATAAAGGTTAACTCTCTATGTTTTCAAATTTTGAGCATAAATATTCCAGAAAATACGTATAGACAAGGGTGAATATTCAAAATTTGAAAACACAAGAAGTAAATAGATTTTTTTTTTTTTATATATAATGGGTTTTCAGTAATCTTGAAATTTTACAAATCTAATATATGCAATTAACTCGTCTTATATCTGTATTTGGACTCCAGTTATATTAGTTAGTCCCCTACCAGAATTATACATAAACACAAATTTATATATATGAATTAGATCATTAATTCTTATAATTTGAAGAAGTCCCGAACAATGGCACATGTGCGGCCCCCTTACTGCCGAGCCCACGTCCCGAAGAAGTAATTAATATTTATTTTTACGATTCGGATCGGAGTAGCATATAGATTTATTTTGTTTATTTGTTTGTGTGGTATATGATAATTTAGATTAAAAGAAGAAAATGTGGACAAAAAAATTTGGAGATTCGAATGAGTTGGAAATACTATCTACAAGCTCGAATTAGAAACTGATATACTGTCGCTGCTCTGTCAAGCCGGCAATAAAGAGTTACTAACTAACACTTGTAAACGATGAGACCGCCACCGCCAGCTATCAACGGTCAAGTCCGCCCTCGCGACTAAGCCCGACAAACAAAGAATTGTGGAAGTGATTTATATATAACAAATTATTTATTGAATTCTCGATGTGGGAACAAATATGTTTATGCACATGGTTATAAATATTATGTGTTTTATTAAATTCTAATTATTTTACAATAACAAAAACACTAATAATTATTTAATAATATTTATTACCACAATAAAAATATTGATAATAACTATATGCAATGAATCGGTTTTATATATCTATTAGGACTCCAATTATATATGTAAGTTAGTTTATTCTCCTACCAGAATTATACATAACCAGAAACTTATAAATATATGAATTAGATGATGCAATATTCTTATAATTTGAAGAAGTCCCGGCCCGATCGAACAATATAATAATTTATAATTTATAAATTTTCTTAAATTGTATTTTTTTTCTATAGCATCTTTATTATATTATTTATTTTGACAGATTGATGGTATATTTTTTAATAATCCAAAAATATCAATTTTCTAAAACTCTGTTTCTTTAATAAATTTATTTATTAAAATCATTTAATAAATTTACATCTTATTTTTATCTATATATTCCAAAAAATCTTTCTACATATTTATATATATTTTGAATTTTATTTAAGTTAAATAATCTATTTTAACAAAAATATTCTATATCTTATCTATATTTTGAATTTTTAACTTAAATAATAAAATAACTAATAACATAAAAAATTAATATTAAAAATTTAATTTTAACTTAATCACTCGCATTCAAAAAATAATTAATATCTATACACAGATCGCGTGTGAAGAGGCTCTATTTTTTTGTTAAATAAAAAATGTTATTATTAATTTGAAGGTTTTGTAAAATTAAGTAATTATTAGTCACATATAATTTAGAAATTTAATTTTTATATTGTGTACGGATAATGCAAATGTATAACGAACAAACGTTATTCATTTGATTTATATCGGGTTAGTTGCATACATTCCACCTATAAAATCACGAGTTTGCTGAAACTCTTCAGTACTAACTATTAAGTCCCTATGTTTCAAAAATTTGAGCACAAACACCCCTGAAAATACTACGTCCACACAAGGGGGTGAATATTCAAACTTTGAAAACACAGGGAGTAAATAGATCATTTTTTTTATATAAAAGTTTTTTAGTGTATCTTGAGATTTCACAAGAGGTGATGTATGCAATTAACTGGTCTTATATCTCTATTAGGACTCCAATTATATATGTTAGTTTAGTCTCCTACAAGAATTATACATAACCGAAACTTATATATATGAATTAGAAGATGATGCAATATTCTTATAATTTGAAGAAGTCCCCGCGGGCCGATCGAACAATATAATATAATGGCACATGTGCGGCCCCCAAACTCCATTGACATCTCCAAAGTCGAAGATTATTCCATAAAAATCTCTTGCTTCCAAATGAGTACTAGTTGTCTCCAAGACAAATCGAATAATAATAATAAAACGATGAGATTTCCAAAGAGAGTAATTCTCCGGTTTCGTTTTGACACGGAATTGTTTTCATCCTCCGACCCCAACAATCAAGTAACGTACCACCAGTCTCCATGGGAAGAGATTTTGGTGCCGTCGACGGAACTCGTTTCTCTTGGATGTGCAGATGCGTTGAGGAGATCGATAGATAAGGTGCACATCCCTTTTAGTCTCTGCGACAAGAAAATGGAATGGGTTGCGGCGTACATGAATTCCGACTGCCGAGGCAGCATTGATCTCGAAGCCATAAATCGAAAAACACTGGAAAGCACACAAGAATTGGTGTCCGAACTTGTTCGAAATATTAGAACAACCTCCGACAATCACTGTGGGAGTTTGGAGAAGATCACTGTTAAGTTGTGCGTCAAGAAGCTGGTAGCACAACCACAAAGTGTGATCGAGTCGTGGAAAAGATGGTACCATCGTATGAAGGTGGCCAAGTTACTGGAGAAGCGGAGGCTGAGGGAAGGTGAGTTCGACCCCGAGGAGATCTGTTCTATATGCTTGGAAAGGTTATCGGAATTAGACCAAACCCCTCCTAATCGCCACCGCCACCGCCACGTTGTTCGGCTCGACTGCTCCCATGTGCACCATGAATCTTGCGTTACGCGCTGGTTCGATGTTAAAATTTCTTGTCCTTACTGCCGATCCGACGTCCCCAATAAGTGATTAATTCTTCGGTTATGCATATATATATTGCATGGATTGATTTTGTTTATTAATTTGATGTCAAGAAAAGATTACCTAAAATGTAGTTTGTGTGGTATATGATATTTTAGATTCCACTTGTTGATGATGGTCACAGAGTTTGGTTTGAATTAATGAAGGATTTATATATGATTTACATTCTTTCAAAGGATAGTTAAATATTTATCATGAAACGGTGATTATAAAAAAAATGGATTTTTGAAATAAATGTAGTTTTCTCATTGTTCTAATTAATTATAAAAGTAGTATGTTTTCTACCTAGTGAAATTTTAAATAAATTTTTTTTGAAAAACAAACATAATATTAATAATATCAAACTTGAGATACAAGTATAGACAATCAAATTGGAATATTACCATACAACTATTCTAAGCGAAACAAAAAATTAAAAGCTTTCCGGACAATGAATGTGCCACCTTATGTCGTACGTCTCATGTGAGTTAAGGAAATGTATCTTGCGTTACGCGCTGGTTTAATACCATCCAAGTTCAAATTACCATTCAACCAAAGATTCTCGTCATTTTGGTTCACTTTTTGTACTTCTTGTAATGAGCTTGATAATATGCAAAATCAGCGAGAAATTACGTTGCACCACTCCAACACAGATAACTGTCAATTCTGCTGATTTAACCGATTTAGCATAAGCAATAATGTTGGCTTTTGCACCTAAAACCACCCCATAACAATCTCGCACCACCACCCAACACTATACATCTTACTACCACCATCAGAAGCAGCATCTACATCCATTCTCACTTGGTCAAATGAAGGCGGTTTCCAAATCCTATCAGATTGGATTACATGCTTTGTTAACGCAGTACTCCCCCTACCACAAACATTCCTATAACCTTCCAGCAACGATATGACCCAATCAATATTTATATCCCTTTTCTCGACATTGGCCTCCTGATTATATTTCCACACCTCTACCCAGATCGCCCATACCATCATCACAAATAGCTCCACATCTTCATTTTGCATCAAATTCATTAATGTCCACCCACAAACCACAAAAGGCTCCTTCTGCTCTTATTTCAAAACGTTCCAAAAAACTGTGTTTTTCCATAGATTTCGAATCCTATCACAAAACAGCATACATTGAGTAGTAGTAGCGTGATAAAATCTGCACAAAGAAAAAATTCCATTAGTAGGCACATGTCTCCTCATCAGATTTATGCTTGTTGGAATAACATCTCTTGAAGCTCTCCATCAAAAAAACTTACACTGTGACGCCCGGGGTTAAGGAGGAGGGGAGTGATCGCCGGTGCCAAGAAGTTGCACGGACAATGAACGGCTCCTGGTAGTCTTTTAGGCGGAGGAAGACATGAATGAATTTATCCCGTGCCGGAATGAGAGGAATTCTGAGAATGTGTAGGTATGGGACTGCATAGTTGAGGAGGGCTTAAAAAATTTCATATGTACTACTCATATCAAGAATGTGCATCTTCTTTTCGATAGCTCATCACATAAGAACTTCAAAGTTAAGCGTGCTTGACTTGGGGCAATTATAGGAATGGGCCGGGTGATCCCCTGAAAAGTTTCTCAGAGTGCGTGTGAGTGAGAACATAAGCATGCTGAAAAGACTCATCTTGATACAGTGGGTCGTTACACGCACTTTGGGAGTTTTATAGAGAAACCAAATAAATTTCCACCATCGGTCAATAGAGCATGTTGATTGAAAAGTAGGAGGAGCCCAACTATTCATTTTCATAAAATACCCTGTTTTGACAGAATATATACAACCTTTCTCAACACTATACATCTTACTACCACCATCAGAAGCAGCATCTACATCCATTCTCACTTGGTCAAATGAAGGCGGTTTCCAAATCCTATCAGATTGGATTACATGCTTTGTTAACGCAGTACTCCCCCTACGACAAACATTCCTATAACCTTCCAGCAACGATATGACCCAATCAATATTTATATCCCTTTTCTCGACATTGTCCTCCTGATTATATTTCCACACCTCTACCCAGATCGCCCATACCATCATCACAAATGGCTCCACATATTCGTTTTGCATTAAATTCATTAATGTCCACCCACAAACCACAAAAGGCTCCTTCTGCTCTTGTTTCAAAACGTTCCAAAAAACAGTTTTTTTCCATAGATTTCGAATCCTATCACAAAACAGCAGAAAGCGAGTAGTAGTGGCATGATATAATCTGCACAAAGAAAAAATTCCATTAGTAGGCACATGTCTCCCCATCAGATTTATGGCTGTTGGAATAATATCTCTTGAAGATCTCAATGAAAAAAACTTGCACTTTGGTAGGTATACAGAGAAACCAAATAAATTTCCACCATCCTTCAAAAGAGTGTGTTGATTGAAAAGAAAGAGGAGTCATTTCCATAAAATACCCTGTTTTGACAGAATACAATCCTTTCTCACTACCCTTCCAAAATATGATATCCACTCCTCCCCTACGATTTAATGGCATTTCAAGAATAATTGTGAGGGACCTCGGGTTGCTAATCTTATCTTAGGACAAATTAATAATTAAACATCATTAATATAAAATACATAAATCAAGTTAAAGAATTTTTTTAAAAAAAATACACTCACGCACAGGTCCGTGCATTAGCCTGTAGCCAAAAGTCTGAGGTTGCAAAGTACATGGACCCTGCGCCACATCCGAGTCCAGGTCTGTGCACACATTTACACTAAAACCTGAAGCTACTGTTTTAAACACGGACTTCGTGTCTAGGTCCGTGCTCAAAACTCAAATTTTATGAAGCTACTGTCGCGAATTCAGACCACATGGATCCCTGCACGGAGGTTGGCACGGGGTCCGTGCCTTTCTTTTTCTTCACAAGTACAAAAACAGTGGGGTACACGGACCCATGCACGGAGCATGTACAGGGTCCGTGCCCTGCTAAAATCAGTATTATTTCAAAGGTGTTATAAATCTGAAAATGGCATAAATGTATCCAATTTACACTTATAAGCATGCTCTCAATCTTTGAAAATCTACTAAATAATATACATGCATTCAACATCAATCTCATCATTTAAAATACATAATCTCAAGTGTAAACGAGTATTCGACGAGTAGAACATAAACAAGATTACATAAGTTGTTATTCTTCACCACATAACAAGTTCTTGTTTTCTAACATGTTTGGCAAAGACTATGTAATATAAATTCTGCTACAACCCGAGTCACCACGTGTTAATCCCGATCTCGATCTATCCCGGTCGTCTCTAACTCGATCTTGCCCCAACTATTGTCATGCACACATACAAAACACAACAATAGCCGGATAACTTTGGTGAGAATATAATTCCCAGTATAAACAATATAACATGCAAAAAACATAATCATGAATGCAATGCATGTTTCAAAGACATAGGCTATCAAATCTGATATAAATAAAATTTTGGTTCTTGGGATCCCGGGGAATAAAATCTCAAACAGATCACCGACTCTCCCAATCGAGGTCACGTCAAGTATCTCAATCCCCTGACTTTGATACAACTATAGTGAGTCATCTAGCTCTAAAAGTAGATCTATATTCCGTGCAACTCAACTATAGCCCTCCAAACGTCATTTGTAATCTAGACCATTCGACCATCTATGCTTTTCAGGTTAGGGTTCAAGTTGAATGCAACATAATCTTGATGCATTATATCATAAAATACTGTAAATTATCTTCAACAAGTAATTCACATAATCAGTCAAAGCAACGAGTTAAAAAATAAATCAAATAAGAGCACATAAGAATTCAAGTATGTGATTTGGGAATTCAAGAATCGCATCTATCTCGAATGTTCTATCCCATCTGGATTGATGTAGATTTATACCTTTTCTTGAGTCGTCGATCTTACAAATCTGGACAATCATGGCAATCGTCAAAGTGAAAATGGCTTGAAACCTTGTTTAAGTCTTGTCCGATTCGAATTAATGTTGGATTCCCGAGCATGAAATACTTTATACCAAGCTGAAATATAGGGAATAAATGCTATGAACATCAGTTTTCTACTAACTAATACACGTCTCAAATAATAATACGGAAATCTTGACAATTCTCGAACCGGTGGCATAACGGCTAAAAATCCGCAATCCAAACTATGTTTATATCAATCAAACAATCAAACACACAAAATATCAGCAATATATCAGCACGTACACGTTCAAAACCAAAACATTCAGAAGTAAAGATTTTCAAAATTCCTAAGAAAACTCATAACAAATCCGAACGACGTTCTTTTTCCGATCCGTCTTCGAATACATAATCTTGGCTAGCTCTTGAACATATATTCCCAAGAATAATTAAATTACAACTTTTACTTATAAATCAAACATAATAAAACTGAAAAAAACTTACACCAAAACGTAGATCTCGGAGCGATGATCGTAGATATATATTCAAATCTGAATTCTGACGGTCGGATGAAGAAAAATCGGAGATTCAAAAGGACAGAAATGGCGTGACATAGTGTTCAGATTTTTCCTTCCCTTCCTACTGTTGTTCTCGTGCAAATGATAAGGAGAAAAGGTAAAATGTAGATAAATATAAGCAATTTTGAGTTTAGTCCCTGAACTCTTTGTTATTTGCAAATCAGTCCTCAGACAATTTTTTAATTCAATTTCAATCCTAAATAATTTAAGAATATTAGAATTTAAATCTAAACTCTAAATATTCTCAAATTAAATATTCTCGAATTAAAATTAAATAATCTCGGGTCTTACAATTCTTTCTCTCTAAGACATGATTTGGTCCTCGAAATCTCATGCAATATGTACACACATAAGAGAATGTAATAACAGAAATACAGAATAAGAACTCACATCAATGAAACAACTCAGAAAATCTCTGTCTCATGTCTTCTTCAGTCTCCCCGCAAGTAGCTTCTTCAACTCCATGTCGACATCACTGAACTTTGACCACCTGAATAGTCTTGTTTCTGAGCTTCTTTTCTTTGCGATCAAGAATTTGTATAGGTTGTTCAAAGTAGCTAAGAGTCTCGTCAAGTTCAGCTTCATCATGTTGAAGAATATGGGAAGGATCTGGCTGATACTTCCGAAGCATAAAAACATGGAAAACGTCGTGAATACCAGACAAAGATGGAGGAAAAGCGAGTCGATCTTGAGCTGTTTTCATTCTCTTCTGAATAAGCTTCACTTTTTTTTGTCATCTCTCGGATCATATCTGGCCCATTATCAGGTGCTTCTGAGACGTCATCCCAGTAAAATGATGATCTACATTTATTTCCTTACAATGCTTCAAATGAAGTCGTCTCAATACTCGTCTGATAGCTGTTGTTATAAGAAAATTCAACAAGTGGTAATAAATCTTGCCAACTAGTGCCAAAAACTAGCACTACAGCTCTAAGCATATCCTCAAGTGTCTGGATAGTCCGCTCTGATTGTCCGTCTGTCTGAGGATGGTATGTTGTACTTAAGTGCAATTGAGTACCTAGAGCTTGCTGCAAACTGTGCAAAAAATAAGATGTAAATCCAGGGTCACGATCTGAAACGATAGATTTAGGCACACCATACAATCTTACCACTTCTTTGACGTAGATTTATGTCATCTGATCATGTCTATACGTCATCTTGTACGAAATAAAGCATGCTGATTTCGTCAACCTGTTGATAATCACCCAAATGGCATCGCAACCTCTGGATGAACGTGGTAACCGTGTAACGAAATCCATGGAAATGTGATCCGATTTTCATTCTGGAATAGATAAGCTATGCAATAAACCAGCTGATTTCTTTCTTTCAATTTCCACCTGTTGGCAATTCAGACATCGAAACACAAATTTTGTAACATCAGATTTCATCTGTTTTCACCAATACATCTTCTGCCACCAGGATGAATACTGAATTTACTGCTATGTGCCTCTTTAAATATCTGCTGTCTCAAATCTGCAATATCTGGCACAACAATTTTGTTATTCACAAACAAAACATCATCAGCACTGACCTGGTATTCAGATCGATGCCTTGATCTGACCATCTCAATCAACTTATGAATATCAAAATCTGTTTTCTATGTTTCTTTAATTCTTATCAATAGTTCTGGCTTAGCTTGAATAGCATAAACTCGAATAGGTTGCATATCTGTTTCAAATACTAATCCAAAAACACAACAATCTTCTACCAATCTAGATGCACCTATCATAGATAAGGATAAAGAACATACCTTTCTACTCAAGGCATCTGCAGCTGCATTGGATTTCTCTGGATAGTATTTGATCTCGCAATCAAAATCTTTCAACAAGTCTAGTCATCTTCATTGCCTCATATTTAATTCAAATTGCAAAAACAGATTTTCAAACTTTTATGATTAGAATAAATCTCAAACTTCTCGCCGTATAGATAATTATAAGATATAATTGACATTGAGTCAAAGGCATTACTATCTCCATCTCCAAGATAATTATAAGAAATAATTGACATCGACAAGGCATGACTCTCTCCATCTCCAGTTCCAAATACTCGATATCTTCTCAAGGGACTCCAGAGTTGAGAGTCTTCTGAATTTATGAAGTTGGACTTAGTTTTGTTTGAGTTTTGAACAATGTTTCATCTGAATTTTGATTTCGTTATTTTTATAAGACATAAACACTCTTACATGTGTATATATTTCCGTGGAATCATCAAAACATCAAGGAAACTCAGTTAAGAGAGTGTTTGCAAAAGATTATACTTTTGTAGAAGTGATTAAATTTATAGATAATAAAAAAATTAAAGAAAAATCAAAAGTTGGTAGTGTTTGGAAACAAATGTGAACATCTAAAAATCAAAGTTTAGTAGTGTTTGATAAATAAGTGATTATTGTGATTTTAACATTGACCTTTTTATTAAAATCATTTTTGGATAATCATAATCACCATATGTGATTAAATTTTTTCTTTTAATTAAGTTAAGCATGAGCTAACACATAATTTGGATTTAAGAAACACACAAAAGTGATTTTTAAAAATCAAGGAAACTCAGTTAAGGGAGTGTTTGCAAAAGATTATGTTTTTTGTAAAAGTGATTAAATTTATAGATTATAAAAAATTTAAGAAAAACAAAAATTTGGTAGTTTGGAAACAAATGTGAACGTCTAAAAATTAAAGTTGGGTAGTGTGTGATAAATAAGTGATTATTGTTTTTTAAACATTGATTTTTTTATTAGAATCATTTTTGGAAAATCATAATCATCATATGACTAGCTTTTGGATTTTAATTAAGTTAAGTATAAATTGACACATAATTTGAGTTTAAAAAACACACAAAAGTGATTTTTTAAGTTAAAATATAACAATAACTTTTTTTAGTGATTGCAAATAGTCCCTAAGAGTAATGACGTTGTTGCATAATCCAAAGCTGAATTTACAGCAGAAAACATATATGGCCCATTGTGGATCATTCCATTTATAGTGAAGGCATTACCCTGACCGAGTTTCTTTTCTCCATGTTTTGATGTTTGGGCAGAATATTTATGCATGCAATAGTGTTTGTTCTATAAAAATAACGGACTCGAGTCTTACATGTGAAAGTGGAACCATATAATTATACACACACACCACACATACACACACACACACATATAATATATACTAGTACCGAATTGCACGTGTTGCATGCTTATACAATATTTTTTTGCATGCACGTTTGCGTTCATGTACAGTCCGTTTTTTATTAAATAATTTTAAATCATTGCAATAAAAAAATTAAAAATAAATAGGTCACACCAACGTACCAGATTGTTGTGGCCTCGCACTTAATAGAATAGAAGAGATATATATAGATATAGAGTTTTGATATTGTGAGCAATCATCATGTACACTTATGTGTGCACCGGCTAATGGCAAAACCCACCATTGTGGGGTCGAAGTAACCAAAATTAAGCGTTACATTAACAACCCATAAAAATAGTATGTTTTCTACTACATTTTTTTTTGAGTTGGAGAGGGAATTGTCACAATTGGACCTCAAACCTGAGAGTTCGTCCCATATTAGGAACAACCTTGGTGGCAGATAAGATACACGTCATCGGCATATTTTTTTATAACACTTAAAGTTCATATTTGCAGTTTGATTTATAAAAGCTAATGCAAGTTTTTGAGGTGTATTCTTGATAATAAACTAGTTATTATTGCATACACGATGTATGTGTAACATAATAATAATAATAATAATAATAATAATAATAATAATAATAATAATAATAATAATAAAATTGAAGAATGTTAAAAATAAAAAATGGTATATCGAGAAGAAATAAGTTGATAAATAGTTCTTTTAAATTTTAGATTAGAGATTACAATGATTCTACACATAATAGAGAGGGGATAATTTTAATATGTAATTTGATTTTGGTGTCATCTTGACGGACTACATCAGTTAATATATGTGCCTCACGTTTGATATATAACATAGGTATAATTTTATTTTAATTTTTTAGGGGTTAATTGCATACATTATCCGAAATAACGATATTACTGAAAACTCTCTATAACCTTTAATTCAACAAAGGGAATTAATAGATCATTTTTTTCATATGAAGTTTTTAATAATTTCTGAATTTCATAAGGGGGTACTGTATGTGATTAGCCCAATTTTTTTAATCATAATTTTATTCTTGAAAAATAAAAATAGGTGGGTACACATTTGAATTTAAGCGAAATTTAGATTTTATGGATATATGACTTTCTAGAAAACACTTTTCTTTGCTGAGAGTGAGAAGTGTTTTCTAGAAATTCTATGAAACACAAATTTTGTTGAGGAAAAACTGAAAAGTTCTTTCTAAAGTTCTCCTAAACATTACTTTGTTGGATCGATAAGCTGAGAATAATATTTTCTATAAGTTCTTTCAAACACAAATTTCGTTAAAAAAACTGAAAAGTTCTTTCTAAAATTCTCCTAAACATTATTTTAGTTATAAAAGATCTCGTGTTAATTGGTTGCAACAGGTGGATTGAAATACAAAATATTTTCATGCATCAGCTAATTCTCGGAGACAGACCAATTTCATCAAAGGTCTTAAGAATCACCGAGGGGAATGGTGCCATGATGATAAAAGTATGGCGAATATCACAATGACTTAATTTGATACTTTATTCTCAATGCCTTCACAGTAGGATATCGACAATGTTATGGTTTTCTTGGAGCCAGTGGTGGAGAATAGTATGAATGAGGAGCTTTGTAAGCCGTTTACATCGGAGGAAATTCATCAAGCGGTTTTTTAGATGCATCCTTCCAAAGCACCGGGTCAATATGGATTCCCGGCTTTGTTTATCAGAAATTTTGGCCCGATATTGGTGGAGATATTACGACAACAGCATTATCTGTCCTAAACGAGCAATGGGACTTAAATGAATGAAATTCAACTCTTTGTTATGTTAATACCAAAAATCAAGGAGACTTCAAATGTGAAAGATTTTTGACCTATAAGTCTTTGCAACTTGAGCTATAAAATTGTGTCTAGCTAGAGCTATAACTAAGAGGTTCAGGTCTATTTTCAATCAAGTTTTAGACTCATTTTAGAGTGCATTCATCCCGAGGTGGTTGTATATTGGATAATGTAATAGTGGAATTTGAAAGTATGCATTGGATAAGAAATATATAACAAGAAATAAAATCTGGATTTGCAGCGCTTAAGTTGGATATGAGTAAAGCGTATGATAGGGTGGAGTGGAGATTTTTGGAAGCAATGATGATTAAGCTGGGCATTGCAACAGAATGGGTAAGCCTGATTATGAGATGTGTTTCATCAGTGTCTTATTCATTTCGAGTTAACAGATCCATCTATGGTGTTATTTGGCCCCGAAGAGGACTCTGTCAAGGGGACCCGCTTTCACCATATCTTTTTACTCTATGTTCACAAGGTTTTTCTTCTTTATTTGTTAAATCAGTAGAAAGAGGATTATTGAAGGGGGTGAAAGTGGCGAATAGCAGCCCTGTCATCTCACATCTGTTTTTTTGCGGATTATAGTTTGGTCTTCTTTAAGGCAAAAATGGAGAATTTTTAGCAAGTGCGTAATTGTTTACATTTACATGAGAAAGCTTCGGGGAAAATGGTGAATTTTGAAAAATCGGTGATTACTTTCAGTCCTAATACTACAACACAAAACATTGAAAACATCAAGAGTATTCTTTCAATGGAGGTGGTGAAGGGGAATGATATATATTAGGGTCTTCTGACAATTTCTCTACGCAAGAAACGAATTCTATTTTTTATTTACATGAACGAGTTAGCAATAAAGTGAAAGGGTGGAATTCTAAATTTTTATCAATGGGAGGAAAGAAAATTCTTAAAAAATTGGTTTTGCAAGCTATTCCATCTTATGCAATGTCCTATTTTAAAATTCATGTTTCTTTGTGTAGGAGAATGAAACAAGATTGTGTAAATTTCTGGTGGAATGATAAAGTAATGCCATATGATTGTTGATCAACAAGAAAAGATGAATGTGCCCATTATGAAGGTTGCCACAATTTCGCATAATTCGTCGCCAAATGATAAGCTTATGTTATGTTATGTTATGCTATGTTAAGTTTAAATGATTATTGAAATCTCATGATTTTTACTGCATACTCTTGCTGAGTTTTTAGACTCACTATACTTGAATGGTGCAGGTAATGAGGATGACATTTATGCATATGTCGATGAGTTCAATGCCGGGCATGAAGAAGAGCAAGGAGTCGGACCGGCGGGCGATGCATGAGTGTATTATGTGATGAGTGTGTTATGTGTTGAGTGTGTTTTTGTCAAGTTAATGAACTAAATGTTGTTATGTTGATTGAAGAAAATACGCTTTATGTTTCAAATTGTTATGAATTGGTTTGTAAACTATTCTGAAATGTTTTAAGTAAGGTTTGATGTATGCATACATCTTTCAAAAATTTTCTTTTCCGCACAGAGGTTTTATGGTCATGTTAGTGTGGTAATACCTTCATCGGTTGAGGGTGTTACAGTTTGGTATCAGAGCAGTTTGCTTTGGGTTTTCTTGAAAAACTCATGCATACTCGCCACGACTCCAACGCTCCGTCTTCATGTCTGTAAGTTATGTGTCTTATGTTATTATGTGTATGATAATGCGATGAGATATATGTTTGCTTGTTATATGTTAAAGTATATTCACGTTTTGAATCGTGACTGAGCGGTGTGGATAATATTGGACTTTAGGACTATGACATCACGTAGGGGAAACAACACCAACACCAACACCAATTTTGCAAACAACAACCATAGTGATTGCGGGCCAGATAGTGAGAACAATCAAAACAACCAGTTTTTGGCGGGATTAACTGCTCTGCTTCAAGAGCAAAGCCGTGCTCAGGGAGCTCAAATCCAACAGTTGCTTCAAGTCCAGATAGCTAATGCTGGAAATAACCATCCTGCAGCTAATCAGAACCCTATCTACAAAAGGTTCTTAGAGTTGGGACCACCTGAGTTCAAAGGAGAGACTGATCCTTTGATAGTGGAACAATGGTTCCAAGCTATGGAGACTGCTTTTGAATTCATGCAGATCACGGATGCGGATAGATTGAGATGTGCTACCTATATGTTCCGTGATGACGCTCGTGTTTGGTGGAATGGAGCCAAAGCAGCGTTGAACCTAACCACCCTTACTTGGAATGGATTCAAGGATGTGTTCTAGGGCAAATATTTCACGGTGAGCACCCGAAATAGGTTAGCTAGAGAGTTTTTGGAGATCCGTCAAGGAAACATGTCAATTGCGGAGTATGTAAAGAAGTTTGAAAGGGGAAGATACTTTGTACCGATGATTTCTGGTGAACTTGCTGAAGAGTTGAAACATTTCACAGAAGGATTGAATGCCTTCATCAGAAAGGATGTTAGACTAAGTGGAGCGAAAAATTACAAAGATGCGGTGGATCAGGCCATGCTGTCCGAAAAGGACAGAAACGACATTATCAGAGAGTCACAAGCAAAAAGATCTAGTTATCAGAATCGGGACCAACAAGGAAATGCTAACAGAAAGAGACCGTACCAAGCCCCACCCCAACACCGACCATACCAACAGCAGCAGCATCGACCTCAGGGGCAGAAACAATTGGCTCTACCAGCACCAAAATCGGCGATTGCACCAACAGCTTGTCAAAAATGTGGAAAACTTCACTCAGGTCAATGCATGGCAGGGACTGGAGTATGTTTCCTTTGCAAAAAGCCAGGGCACTATCGAAAAGATTGCCCTCAATCCAAAGAACCAGTAAGAGGACGAGTTTTTGCAATGGCACATGATCAAGTGGATCCGAATACAGCTATAGTTACAGGTATGATTAATGTTTCCAGTAATCCCGCTCATGTCTTAATTGATACTGGAGCTACACATTCATTCATATTTGTTGAATTTGTTAATAAATCGGGTTTAGTACCGGATAAGTCAATATCGAGATTTAGTATATCCTTGCCTTCAGGGGAAGAATTGAGTAGTGATTTGATCGTCAGAGGATGCAGTATACAGATGCAAGGTCATGAGTTGTATGCTGATCTTATTATCCTCAAAATGTCGGACTTTGACGTGATATTTGGTATGGATTGGTTGTCTTGTTACGAGGCTACCATAGACTGTAAACGGAGGATGGTTTCCTTGAAAACTAAGGATGGAGAAACGTTTCTATTCTATGCCACACCGAAAAATAATTCATCTCTTTTAATTTCAGTAGGTAAGGCATGGCAACTGTTGAATAAAGGATGTGCAGGTTTCCTCGCAAGTGTCACTTGCGACAAAGAATTACCTCGATCGAAACTTGAAGACGTCGAGGTAGTGAGAGATTTCCCAGAAGTATTTCCTGATGATATTGCAGGATTACCTCCAGCTAGGGAGGTAGAATTTGGGATTGAATTAATGCCCGGAACCCAACTAGCTTCCAAAGCACCATACAGATTAGCACCGACTGAAATGAAAGAATTGAAGGAGCAACTACAAGAGCTACTCAATAAAGGCTTTATTAGACCGAGTATATCGCCTTGGGGTGCACCGGTATTGTTTGTCAAGAAGAAAGATGGGTCTATGAGACTGTGCATCGATTATAGAGAGCTGAATCGAGTAACAGTGAAGAACAAATATCCACTGCCAAGGATTGATGATTTGTTTGATCAGTTACAAGGGGCAGTAGTATTCTCCAAGATCGATTTGAGATCAGGTTATCACCAATTAAAGGTGAAAGATTAAGATATTCATAAGACGGCTTTCAGGACTCGTTATGGCCACTACGAGTTTTTAGTCATGCCATTTGGAGTTACCAATGCACCGGCAGTATTCATGGATCTTATGAACAGAGTGTTTCAGCCTTTCTTAGATCAGTTTGTCATAGTATTCATAGATGACATACTGATTTACTCTCGTAGTTCAGATGAGCATCGTCAGCATCTAACTACAGTCTTGCAGATTCTGAAAGAAAAACAATTGTTTGCTAAGTTCAGTAAGTGTGAATTTTGGCTGGAACAGATTGCATTTTTGGGTCACATAGTTTCGGCTAAGGGAATAGAGGTTGATCCAGCAAAGATAGAAGCAATTAAAAATTGGGTTACTCCAAAGAATGCTACAGAGATACGGAGTTTCTTGGGATTAGCGGGTTACTATAGGAGATTCATTCAGGATTTCTCCAAGATAGCGCTGCCACTAACGTCATTAACTCGCAAAAGTGTGAAGTTTGAATGGTCTAATCAGTGTGAGAAAAGTTTTTTAGTGTTAAAGAAAAAGTTGATGACAGCACCAGTACTAGCCATACCAGAAGGAACAGGTCGATTCGTAATTTATACAGATGCTTCCAAGAGTGGATTAGGGGTTGTCTTGATGCAAGATGGAAAGGTGATAGCATATGCTTCACGATAGTTGAAGATTCATGAAAAGAATTACCCTACCCATGACCTTGAATTGGCAGCAGTTGTCTTCGCACTCAAACTGTGGAGACATTACCTTTATGGTGAGAAGTGTTAGATTTTCACTGATCATAAGAGTTTGAAGTACTTCTTCACCCAGAAGGAGTTGAACATGAGGCAAAGAAGATGGCTCGAATTGGTGAAAGATTATGACTGTGATATTAGCTACCATCCGGGTAAAGCTAATGTAGTAGCAGATGCTTTGAGTCGTAAATCTGCAACCTTGAACAGAATGACAACTCAACAAGAGTTGATTGCAGATTTTGAACGACTCAGATTGGAAGTAGTTGAGCCGATGGAAGTTTGTGCCCTATCATCCTTAACAATGGTTCCAAGTTTGCTCGACAAGATTCGAACAGGTCAGGCTTCAGACCAGCAATTATTAACTTGGAAACTTAAAGATGAAGCTAAAGGGGGTGCATTGTATACAGTGAAGGATGGGATCGTGCATCACAAAGGGTGAAAGTGGGTACCAGCAGTAGATTCACTGAGGGAAGATGTGATGACTAAGGCTCACACTGTACCATATTCTATTCATCCAGGGAGTACAAAGATGTTCAAGGATTTACAGATGCTATACTGGTGGCCAGGTATGAAGAAAAGACATCGTTAAGTTTATTAGCGAATGTTTGACATGTCAACAGGTCAAAGTTTAACATCAAAGGCCAGCAGGACTTCTGAAACCATTACACATTCCCACTTGGAAATGGGAAGATGTCACCATGGACTTTGTGATTGGACTGCCAATTACACAACGAAGAATGAATTCAATATGGATAATAGTTGACAGGTTGACGAAGTCAGCTCACTTTTTACCAGTTAGAAACAACTTCTCGATGAATCAATATGCAGAGTTGTATATTCGAGAGGTAGTTAGATTGCATGGAGTTCCAGCAAGGATAATCTCTGACAGGGATCCCAGGTTCACATCGAACTTTTGGAAGAGTCTACATCATGGATTGGGGACAAAGTTAGCCTTCAGTACAGCTTTTCATTCACAAACAGATGGACAATCTGAGCGAGTGATTCAGATACTGGAGGATTTACTTAGGGCTTGCATGATTGACTTCGGAGGAAATTGGGAATCGAAGTTGCCTTTAGTGGAGTTCACATATAACAATAGTTATCAAGCTACTATTGGAATGGCTCCTTATGAGGCTTTGTATGGGAGAAAGTGTAGGACTCCATTGCATTGGGATGAAGTTGGAGAAAGAGCTATATTGGGGCCAGAAATAGTGCAACAGACAATCAACTTGATAGCAAAAGTCAAGGACAGAATGTTGACAGCACAAAGTCGACAGAAAAGCTACGCCGATAAGAGGCGTAGAGACTTGGAGTTTCAAGTAGGTCATCATGTGTTCTTGAAAGTGTCACCTTGGAAAGGAGTTTTGAGATTTGGGAAGAAAGGAAAGATGAGCCCGAGATATATAGGACCTTTCGAGATCCTAGACAAGGTTGGAGCAAGAGCTTATCGATTAGCATTGCCTCCAAATCTAGAAGGAGTACACGACGTCTTCCATTTCTCGATGTTGAGGAAGTATATCTCAAATCCTTCCCATGTCATTCGTCATGAACCAGTTCAGTGGACACCAGACTTGTCATATGAAGAGGTACCTATCCAAATTTTGGATACACAAGTCCGAAAGTTGAGGAACAAAGAGATCAAGATGGTAAAGGTCTTATGGCGCAATCAATTAGTGGAAGAGGCTACTTGGGAGACTGAACAAGATATGCGTAGCCGATATCCAAAATTATTTGGTAAGTTGAATTTCGAGGACGAAATTCTTTTAAGGAGGGTAGAATTGTAAAGTCCAAAAATCCATTAAAATTGCTCACGATTATTTAAACATAAATTTTTAATGATTTTATGCCTTAAATTGTTTAAGTTATGATTTAATGATTATGTTTATTTTACGTTTAACAATTTGATTAAGTAAATGATTTTAGGTTGAGTTTGATTCTAGACTCTCGGGACGAGGCTAACTTACGAACGAAGTGTTAGAACGTATTTTCACGAGTATTTTAAGTATAATATTGATATAATTTGAATAAAAGAGTTGGGAGATAGTATTTTTTTATCAGTCGAGTCAAGGAAGAGTGGTAGACTTCATTTTAATTAGTCACCACGATGCGAATTAAGTGTTGAAAGCAACACTCTTCTACCACGTTCCCCACTTATTTATGGACTTGTCTCCCCATGATTGCCCTCCTTCACGCCTATCTTCTTCTTCTTTCTTTTATTTTCATTCTTATTCTCTTCTTCTCTGAACACTACACGGTTGCTTCAAGAAATTTCAAAGTTAAACTTCAATCTTGCTCCTCTTCGTGGTTAGTTCGTCTCCGAAGTTCCGGATCAACTCCTCCTCCATTCAAGGCAAGTTTTTTTTAAAGCAATTTTAAACCACCATTCAAGATATATGTATTTTGATATGAAAATTATGATTTATGTAATGTTTATGCATGATTTGTTTAGAGCCTAAAATCATGATCTATGTTTGATTGAAATTGTGAAGCATAAGTCGTGATATGTAAGTCGTTCTTGTGAAATTCTTGATAAATAATGTGTGATGATAGATTCTTATGATTTAGAGTTGGGAAAGTACTGATTTTGAAGGTATGTGTTGAATTTTAAAGAGTTGAGTTAGTTGAGTTAAAGCTTTGAAACGTTGCATGTGATGGGTTGCCTCGGATTATCGACACTTGTTGCAATTTTGTGAGTAAATTCTTTTGTATTAATCCAAATTAAATGAGGCCAATTTTATTTGAAAGATAACTAATTTTTCTGCAACTTTTATGTTTTGAAGTTTTCCAAAATCGGTTTTGAAGTTTGGCCAAAATCAATCCAAAGTTTATTGATTGGTTTGATTTTTCTGCACTGACCAGTCTTGGGAGAATGAGTATAACTTTTTATTGAAAATTCCAATTAAGGTGAAGTTTTCGGCATTAGAAAGCCAAGATCAAGGCTAAAACTTTCATGTTTACCACTTTTCCGAATTCCGACCGCAAAATAGAGTTTAAGAATGAACAAGCAGACCCATCAGCAGGGTATGCGCGCCCGCGCCCGAAAAGTAGCGCCCCCGCGCATGGCCTTCTGATTTGAAGCTTTATTTATGTTATTTTAAGGTCTTAAATACATGGTTATGACCTATTAAGGCTTCTAAAATATATTTAAGAGTTTTTATGCAAAAAATTTCAAGTTTAAAGTCAAGAACGGAAAGAACGACTTACGTGGATCGATTACGTTATGTGGTGCATGTACATGTCTAAGTTTCTTTCATGAAACCTATGTTCAATATGAAAGTATGATTTTTATCATTTATTACATGCACGAAGTTATCGAGTAAAGTTTTATGTTCATGAAACAAAAGTTAAGATGGAAATTATGATGTTTCAATGATTCTTCATGATGGATGAAAGGATATGTTGATGAAATGAAAATGATAAAGCATGAATGAATAATGCTATGTTGAATTATGAAGATATAATATGTTGATGCATGAAAATATTTTGATGTCTTATGTGTCTTTGTGGTGGCAATACGGGAACGGTGCTCCGGTTTGGGCTCCGGAGTAGCCCTCCCAAATACGGCTCAATGTACGGGTTAGGTCCTCCGGGATGAGCTCCGGAGGAGCCTCCGAAAAGGAATGAACGAAAGTTATGAGGCGTAATGCCATATGATTGTTGATCAACAAGAAAAGATGAATGTGCCCATTATGAAGATTGCCACAATTTCGCATAATTCGTCGCCAAATGATAAGCTTATGTTATGTTATGTTATGTTATGTTATGCTATGTTAAGTTTAAATGATTATTGAAATCTCATGATTTTTACTGCATACTCTTGCTGAGTCTTTAGACTCACTATACTTGAATGGTGCAGGTAATGAGGATGACATTTATGCATATGTCGATGAGTTCAATGTCGGGCATGAAGAAGAGCAAGGAGTCGGACCGGAGGGCGATGCATGAGTGTGTTATGTGATGAGTGTGTTATGTGTTGAGTGTGTTTGTGTCAAGTTAATGAACTAAATGTTGTTATGTTGATTGAAGAAAATACGCTTTATGTTTAAAATTGTTATGAATTGGTTTGTAAACTATTCTGAAATGTTTTAAGTAAGGTTTGATGTATGCATACATCTTTCAAAAATTTTCTTTTCCGCACAGAGGTTTTATGGTCATGTTAGTATGGTAATACCTTCATCGGTTGAGGGTGTTACAGTTGGGCTCCTCCTTCTTTTCAATCAACATGCTCTATTGACCGATGGTGGAAATTTATTTGGTTTCTCTATAAAACTCCCAAAGTGCGTGTAACGACCCACTGTATCAAGATGAGTCTTTTCAGCATGCTTATATTCTCACTCACACGCACCCTGAGAAACTTTTCAGGGGATCACCCGGCCCATTCCTATAATTGCCCCAAGTCAAGCACGCTTAACTTTGAATTTATTATGTGATGAGCTATCGAAAAGAAGATGCACATTCTTGATATGAGTAGTACATATGAAATTTTTTAAGCCCTCCTCAACTATGCAGTCCCATACCTACACATTCTCAGAATTCCTCTCATTCCGGCATGGGATAAATTCATTCATGTCTTCCTCCGCCTAAAAGACTACCAGGAGCCGCTCATTGTCCGTGCAACTTCTTGGCACCGGCGATCACTACCCTCCTCCTTAACCCCGGGCGTCACAGTGTGAGTTTTTTTGATGGAGAGCTTCAAGAGATGTTATTCCAACAACCATAAATCTGATGAGGAGACATGTGCCTACTAATGGAATTTTTTCTTTGTGCAGATTTTATCACGCTACTACTACTCAATGTATGCTGTTTTGTGATAGGATTCGAAATCTATGGAAAAACACAGTTTTTTGGAACGTTTTGAAATAAGAGCAGAAGGAGCCTTTTGTGGTTTGTGGGTGGACATTAATGAATTTGATGCAAAATGAAGATGTGGAGCTATTTGTGATGATGGTATGGGCGATCTGGGTAGAGGTGTGGAAATATAATCAGGAGGCCAATGTCAAGAAAAGGGATATAAATATTGATTGGGTCATATCGTTGCTGGAAGGTTATAGGAATGTTTGTGGTAGGGGGAGTACTGCGTTAACAAAGCATGTAATCCAATCTGATAGGATTTGGAAACCGCCTTCATTTGACCAAGTGAGAATGGATGTAGATGCTGCTTCTGATGGTGGTAGTAAGATGTATAGTGTTGGGTGGTGGTGCGAGATTGTTATGGGGTGGTTTTAGGTGAAAAAGCCAACATTATTGCTTATGCTAAATCGGTTAAATCAGCAGAATTGACAGTTATCTGTGTTGGAGTGGTGCAACGTAATTTCTCGCTGATTTTGCATATTATCAAGCTCATTACAAGAAGTACAAAAAGTGAACCAAAATGACGAGAATCTTTGGTTGAATGGTAATTTGAACTTGGATGGTATTAAACCAGCGCGTAACGCAAGATACATTTCCTTAACTCACATGAGACGTACGACATAAGGTGGCACATTCATTGTCCGGAAAGCTTTTAATTTTTTGTTTCGCTTAGAATAGTTGTATGGTAATATTCCAATTTGATTGTCTATACTTGTATCTCAAGTTTGATATTATTAATATTATGTTTGTTTTTCAAAAAAAATTTATTTAAAATTTCACTAGGTAGAAAACATACTACTTTTATAATTAATTAGAACAATGAGAAAACTACATTTATTTCAAAAATCCATTTTTTTTATAATCACCGTTTCATGATAAATATTTAACTATCCTTTGAAAGAATGTAAATCATATATAAATCCTTCATTAATTCAAACCAAACTCTGTGACCATCATCAACAAGTGGAATCTAAAATATCATATACCACACAAACTACATTTTAGGTAATCTTTTCTTGACATCAAATTAATAAACAAAATCAATCCATGCAATATATATATGCATAACCGAAGAATTAATCACTTATTGGGGACGTCGGATCGGCAGTAAGGACAAGAAATTTTAACATCGAACCAGCGCGTAACGCAAGATTCATGGTGCACATGGGAGCAGTCGAGCCGAACAACGTGGCGGTGGCGGTGGCGATTAGGAGGGGTTTGGTCTAATTCCGATAACCTTTCCAAGCATATAGAACAGATCTCCTCGGGGTCGAACTCACCTTCCCTCAGCCTCCGCTTCTCCAGTAACTTGGCCACCTTCATACGATGGTACCATCTTTTCCACGACTCGATCACACTTTGTGGTTGTGCTACCAGCTTCTTGACGCACAACTTAACAGTGATCTTCTCCAAACTCCCACAGTGATTGTCGGAGGTTGTTCTAATATTTCGAACAAGTTCGGACACCAATTCTTGTGTGCTTTCCAGTGTTTTTCGATTTATGGCTTCGAGATCAATGCTGCCTCGGCAGTCGGAATTCATGTACGCCGCAACCCATTCCATTTTCTTGTCGCAGAGACTAAAAGGGATGTGCACCTTATCTATCGATCTCCTCAACGCATCTGCACATCCAAGAGAAACGAGTTCCGTCGACGGCACCAAAATCTCTTCCCATGGAGACTGGTGGTACGTTACTTGATTGTTGGGGTCGGAGGATGAAAACAATTCCGTGTCAAAACGAAACCGGAGAATTACTCTCTTTGGAAATCTCATCGTTTTATTATTATTATTCGATTTGTCTTGGAGACAACTAGTACTCATTTGGAAGCAAGAGATTTTTATGGAATAATCTTCGACTTTGGAGATGTCAATGGAGTTTGGGGGCCGCACATGTGCCATTATATTATATTGTTCGATCGGCCCGCGGGGACTTCTTCAAATTATAAGAATATTGCATCATCTTCTAATTCATATATATAAGTTTCGGTTATGTATAATTCTTGTAGGAGACTAAACTAACATATATAATTGGAGTCCTAATAGAGATATAAGACCAGTTAATTGCATACATCACCTCTTGTGAAATCTCAAGATACACTAAAAAACTTTTATATAAAAAAAATGATCTATTTACTCCCTGTGTTTTCAAAGTTTGAATATTCACCCCCTTGTGTGGACGTAGTATTTTCAGGGGTGTTTGTGCTCAAATTTTTGAAACATAGGGACTTAATAGTTAGTACTGAAGAGTTTCAGCAAACTCGTGATTTTATAGGTGGAATGTATGCAACTAACCCGATATAAATCAAATGAATAACGTTTGTTCGTTATACATTTGCATTATCCGTACACAATATAAAAATTAAATTTCTAAATTATATGTGACTAATAATTACTTAATTTTACAAAACCTTCAAATTAATAATAACATTTTTTATTTAACAAAAAAATAGAGCCTCTTCAAACGCGATCTGTGTATAGATATTAATTATTTTTTGAATGCGAGAGATTAAGTTAAAATTAAATTTTTAATATTAATTTTTTATGTTATTAGTTATTTTATTATTTAAGTTAAAAATTCAAAATATAGATAAGATATAGAATATTTTTGTTAAAATAGATTATTTAACTTAAATAAAATTCAAAATATATATAAATATGTAGAAAGATTTTTTGGAATATATAGATAAAAATAAGATGTAAATTTATTAAATGATTTTAATAAATAAATTTATTAAAGAAACAGAGTTTTAGAAAATTGATATTTTTGGATTATTAAAAAATATACCATCAATCTGTCAAAATAAATAATATAATAAAGATGCTATAGAAAAAAAATACAATTTGAGAAAATTTATAAATTATAAATTATTATATTGTTCGATCGGGCCGGGACTTCTTCAAATTATAAGAATATTGCATCATCTAATTCATATATTTATAAGTTTCTGGTTATGTATAATTCTGGTAGGAGAATAAACTAACTTACATATATAATTGGAGTCCTAATAGAGATATAAATTCCGTTAATTGCATACATCACTCTTAAAGGAAAAAAAAAAAAAAAAAAAACTCTGAATAGACTATATTCATCTTGAAAGTAGAAATTTCATGTACAATCATCATGACACCATTTAAATAAGCATATAATAAGGTTATACCCCACATACAAGGACGGATCTAACTTAGGTCAGTACTAGGTTATAGCTTATCCCAAAGATATTTTAATACATATATAATTTATTTTACTTAATCCAATAAAATTTACTTTCGACACCGGAGGTTTAGCACATTTTATTAATTTTAGTTCACAACTTCATTTTTTGGTGGAAAATGACATTTTGGTCTTGTAAATTTATCATTTTATGATTTTGATTATCTATGTTATCAAATTTCAGTTTAGTCACATAATTTTTTTTTTCTGTAAATCTAGTCTCTTTTTATTGGAAATGCTAATGTGACACTGTACACTCAATTGTCATATCAGTACTGAATGGTTTTCATGTTAGAACCAAGTCGGAAGAAAAATGAAAGTTAAAAAAAAAAAATATAACAAATTAAAATTGAAATTTGACAACATAGAAAATCAAAATCCTATAGACATACATATAGGACCAAAACACAAATATTCTATTTTTTTTAGTAGTACAATGTAATGACTTTTTTTTATAATATATAATTTATTAATTAAGTTTAAGCTCACCCTAACTCTAGTTTCTAGTTTCTGGATCGTCCCTGCCGATGCAGATATTACATTTGCAACAGCAACATAGCTCAAAAACTCTTGGCTGCAACAGAATGCTCATCCTGTGGTCCTCACATTTCTCAGGCAATGGGGTGAAGGGAAATGGAAAAATCTAGTAAGACACTTTTGCTACAAAAAATATATCCTCCACCAGAGAAATATCAGTGAGGCAACAAAAGTGTTTGAAAGGTGCACTCCACAAGCCACAGAGAAGTTAACATTCTTCACCCCCAATTAGTTGGTAAAGAAGCGATAGCACAAAAATGTTTTTCCTCGTATCGAATGGTCAATAGCACAAAATCGCTTTTCCTCCGATTGAATGGTTTTTACCACACAATACAACTTATCTCTCACATCTCAGTCTTCGTTGAGGCATAGGCATATTGACTGACAATGTCCTTGAAAGCTTGGATATATCTAAGGCGACCTAAATTCAGTATTGAAACAAACAACATAACCAAAAACATACATTAATGAATACAAGAAGAAATCATTGATCATTGAAATTTACTTTTAAACTGATCTTAAGGTCCATATCACACAATGCTGCTCGGGAAAGAAATAATGTTGTTTTCCAGTCAAAGAAATAGATTTAAAAATATGAATCAATACGAGAAGAAATCATTGATCATTGAAATTTATTTTTATATCTAAATACGGAGAATATGTAATAGAGGAGCAATCTCAGAAAACTATTGTTGAATGACTAAACATGTATCGACAAATAAGTAAAGCTGAAACCCGTCAACGCCAAAAGAAGTCCTTCGACAAATATATATGTTCATCCACTTCTGTCTGATTTCCGTTGTAATTTGTAAATCTCGGGGAGAGCTTCACTATAGGCAACTTACCAGTCATCATGTGAAATACCACGTATTTGTTCATCCACTTCCGTTTGATTTCCATTGTAAATCACTTTGAGAGCAATACATTGACCTCCACATGTAGTAGAAACATGAAATCCAGCAGCCAATGCACAAAAACTGTACATAATCTTTCAACGCACTTCAAGTTCATTAATTGACTTCCCCTACAAATTACTTCTGAATTCACCATCTAATATGGGCAAAAATAGTACATAATCTTTATTTTCTTCCGAGGCCTCAAGCAACAGCATCTGCGTCGTCTCTTGCCAAATTCCCCGCTCGCAGTATCATCTACCAGATCTTGAATCAAAACAAAGATAAAATCCTGGATTCCCTCCACAGAACACAAGACTTATCCTACTCCATGTAAAACACATTTGACTGGTTTTCTCAATAAAAAGTATGAATTTATCACACCATATTTCTTGAAATTACAGAGTTATTTAAAGAAAATATGTATATGTTTGTACTCTAAACTCACAAAACAGTCAATAAAAATCGAAAGAAAATCCAGTTTCTAAGAAAATACAATGTAAATGCATGACAAAAATTGGTTTGCCGTTTATAAACCAGAAATTGTAGTACTATATATAATCTTAATAATAAATATACTAAGCAATAACATCCTCCAACAACCAAGATTTATCACTTGAAATACAGAAACACATCTGCTTTCAAACCTCAGTTTTCAAACCTCCAATACGATCTCCTATGCATATCCCTCGCTTTTCGAACCTGAACTCACTCCCCTCATTTTCCAAACTCAGTCAACTAAACTTACTGTAAAAGTATTTGATCCCACCTATATTATATCTCCAAGGTTCAGCATCTTTCATTTGAGAGATTTTTTTTTTTATATATTGTTTTCTTGGGTTCAAAATTTCTTTAGTTTTCACATTCAATCCGATCAAAAAGGCTCAAGCAAAAGGTAGTGAAAACGGACGGAGTTGAAACAACAGTACAAGATTAATAGAAGAGTTTACGCTGCTTCATCAAATAAAAATGCGGGAGGCTTCACCAGGAAATGGGCTTCTTTGGTCAAAGAACATTGAGCTCTGATCTACATTCTCCGTCGATGCGCCACCATGCTGTTCTGTCGGTACATTCAAGAACATTATTAAATCAAAGCCCGCCTTTCTTTTTCACCAAAATTAACTATAAATTCAAGGAGATGATTGCGTTTCAATTTTGTTCTCAGGGTCTCCACACAAAGAAGAATTCCAACCAAAAAATACATAAAAACATTAAATCCAATCGAAAATTAACGCAAAAACATAAGATCTAAATCCAAACGAGAATTCCAAATAAAACAACTAGAAATCGAATTCAATTTCAGAATCAGAAGAGCGACAAAGAATTACCTGCGCTGCAATTTTCAAAGAATTCTCAAAGAGTTTAGCCAGAGAGAGCGTACATGTACGTGAAATCGTGAACAACTCAACCCAATTTTCTATTTGTCCGACTTATTAAAGATGCGATATATCTTGGACCACATATTTTTTTTAAGGACGAGACGGGTCAATTTTACGCATATTTATAATAATAAGTATTACTTTTGGCATAAATTATACGCAAAAACTCTTATGAAATGGTTTCAAGGGTCATTTTTTTGAGACGGATCTCTTATATGGGTTATCCATTAAAAAGTATTACATTTGATACTTATCATTATAAATATAGGTAGGATTGACCCGTTTCACAGATGAGACCGTCTCACAGGAGTGTTACTCTAAATTATAATATTTTTTAATGGATACTCCATACAAAAAACTCGTCTCATAAAAATGACCATTGAGACCATCTCATAGGAGTTTTTGCCATTTTATCGAGTAACACTTCTGTGAGATGGTCTCAACCGTGAGACGGTCAACTCTACCCATATTTATAATAATAAATAATAATTTTGGCATAAATTGTAAGACAAAAACTCATATGAGACGGTCTCAAAGGTCATTTTCTTGAGACGAGTCTCTTATATGGGTTATCCATTAAAAAGTATTATATTTTATGGCAAAAATATTACTTATTATTAAAAATATGGGTAGGATTGACCCGTCTCATTTGTGAGACCGTCTTACAAGAGTGTTACTCCATTTTTTAATGAATAACCCATATAAAAAACTCGTCTCATAAAAATAATCCTTAAAATCGTCTTATAAGAATTTTTGCCAATTTTTTATAAGAATTTTTGCCAATTTTTTATTGGGTTACTCGTCTCACAAATAATTTAAATCTGTCAGACGATCTCACACAAACTTTTGAAAAAAAAAAAACCTTGAAACTTGAGATTAAAGATAAAATCATCATTTTAACTACTAACTAGACCATTATTTTGTCATGATTTTGATTATTATCCGTCATAAAAATATCGACATGTCTCTCATAATTGGACTTTAGCAAGGATATTCATCTAAATATCTACGTAGATATTTAGCGTGTATACAGACTACAGTACATATATTTTATTTTTTTTATTAAATTTTTTTTTCATTTTTTATATATTTATATGGATAAATACAAATATGTAATAAATATATCTATTTATATATATATATAAGATATAGATATGGACTCCAAAGAAGTTTCCTAATAGGATTATACATGAACATGAGAAACTTATATATATATATATATATATATCTATCAATATTCATACACTTTGACCATCAATCAGAAGAACATACGCAATCGAAAAAATGGAACATCCGACCTCCATCGACATCTCCAACGATGATTATTCCATTCAAATTACTTGTGTCCAAGAATATCGTTTTCTGGACGACAAATCGACGCCGTGCACGAGAATTCCCCATGAAGTGAAGCTCAAATTCTGTGTGGAAACTAAGTTGGTTTCATCCTCCGACTCCTCCCATCGGGCGACTTACGAGTCGACACAAGAAGAGGTTTTGGTGCCATCGAGTGTACTCTTTTCTCCTGATCAGTGTGGGGTTGCTGTTCAGAAATCACTAAACATCACGCACATCCCTTTCAGTCTCACCCACAAAAATTACATCAAATGGATTGGGATACATATAACTTCCGACAACAGAGGCCGCATATTTCCATGTGAACTTGATTGGAAATCACTAGAAAACCTACAACAACTGACGTCGGAAATTGTTCGATACATCGCGAGTACCCGTGATAGCCACTACCTGCCTTTGCAGACATTGTCCGTCGAGGTGAGCATCACGAAACTCGTGGTTCGACCAGCCAGTGTTGTGGGCACGTGGAAAAATTGGTGCGCGAATATGTGGGACGAATATGACCAGTTTGTGTATGTAAAGCCGATGCGGAGGAGATCGGTGGGGAAGCTGTTGGAGAAGCTGAGACAGCCGGAAGGAGAGTTCGACTCCGAGGAGGTATGTTGTATTTGAAGGGTTGTCGGAAAACGTCAAAGGCGGCACGGCGGTGGCGACTACTCGGCTGGAGTGCTCCCATCTCTACCATGAGTCTTGTATTTCGGGCTGGTTCGTCGTCAAAACTTCTTGTCCTTGCTGTCGAGCCGTCGCCCCGGCTGATGATGTGCTTCTGCTTGGCTACGTTCCTTGCACCAATTACATAGACATATGATTCTTAGTAGTGATGTTGATAATAGACACACATAAGTTGGATTTGATATGCATGGCGTAAGTTTGTTGATTTAATGTTAGGATTTATTGGAAGATTATTGGAATTTTTTATATGTTTTTCCATTTAGATTGCTCATGTTGTTGATGACAAATTTTTCAGTCATATATATATGTCCTATAATTTGTTTGAAAATTGATTTGTTTCGTCCGAATTTGACCAACTATTTCTGTGGATTCTGTTTAGTAAATATTAAAACCATGAGATTTATATGTATCTTAAAAAAAAAGAGCATACACCACACAATGTAATTACCGAATTAAAATTAATTTAATCACACACGCAACACGTGCGCAAGCGCGACTAATATACATAAAAAAAGAAGCAATATCAAGGGTGGATAAATTTAAGGAAAATAATAATTTTAATCAGATTTTTTCACTTTGTGATTTTGTTAATCCATATTTTTATATTTCATTTTAGTCCCTCGTATTATGATTTTTGTCTATTTTAGTCTTTTTTTTCCATAAAAGTGACTTACAAACGTGACAAAAACACAAGTTTTCCTTAAGTTTATTATTATTTTGGAAAAATTGAATTTTAATCTTATTGTTTGTCATTTTGCGATTTTGGTCATTTATATTTTCAGATTTCAGTTTTAGTCCGCTATCTTTATTTTTAAGGTAATTTTAGTCCTTTTTCTGATATGACGCTGATGTGGCACTAATACATTGTTGATGTGGATCTGACATGTATAATGTCACGTAATCATTTTCGAATAAATCATTTTCGAATAAAAATGACTGAAATTGTAAAAAATCAAAACATTCAAGACTAAAACTGAAAGTCTGAAATATAAAAATATAGAGGATCGAAATCGCAAAGTGACAAATATAAAAGACCAAAATTACAGTTTTCCCTATTATTTTTTTTCGGCTACTCTGTTTCCCTTTTTCTCTAGGGTTTTAAAATTGGAAAAGGCCTATAAAATGGAAAAATTGTTTTTTTGGTCCTGTATGTTTGTCATTTTGCGATTTTAGTCATTTATATTTTCATATTTTAATTTTAGTCCGCTATTTTTATTTTTTTGGTAATTTTAGTCCTTTTTTCGACGTGGCGCTGATGTGGAGCTGACGTGTACAGTGTCACGCAAACATTTTTGAATAAAAAGGACCTAATAAATTGCCAAAAATCGGAATATACATGACTAAAACTGAAATATGAAAACATAATATACCAAAATCGCAAAGTGACAAACATACAGGACCAAATTTGCAGTTTTTCCCCCATAAAATTGTAAAGTTCTTTCCTCCATAGTAATTAATTCGGGTTTTTAAGTAAAAAAGGAAATTTTGATTAAAAGTTGAAAATATTAAAAGGGAAGGCATCCAAATTTTAAATTGGCTGGGATTAAGATTCATGGGAAGCCTAACTTTTTTCCATATATATCGTTGACCTATAAGTATTTCAATTTTAATTTTTGTATATTATATGGATAATACAAATTAAGAATTTAATGCATACATGATATCATATCTTTCATCTTTTCTTTCTCGACTCCAAAGAAGGAAGTTAGTCTCATAATAGGATTATACATAAACACATACAAACTTATACATTCATGAAAGATATATAATTCATACAAGTCGCCATACGTAAATCCCTGGCAAGACGGAGGTGAAAAAATGGCTCATCATGTGCTGCAGCCGAACCCAATTGACATCTCCAACGATGATTATTACATAGAAATTTCTTGTTTCCAAGAATATAATTTTCTCGACGAAAAATCGAAGCCGTACGTACACGAGATTTCCCCACCAAGTCTCGTTCAGATTTCTCGTTGAAACTCTGTTGGTTTCATCCAGTACTGATCCAGTCGCTTACCAGTCTACAATGGAAGAAGTACTTTCGGTTCCATCGAATGTACTCTTTTCTCCTTATAAATGTCGCACTGCTTTCAAGAAAATACTGAAAATCGTGCACATCCCTTTCACGCTCGGCGACAAAAAGATCAGCTGGATTGGGATACATGAATCCTCCAACCGCGAAGGCGACCCCGTCCGTGTCGATTTCGATTTCAAATCATTGGTGAACCTACAAGAACTGGTGTCTGAAGTTGTTGGATATGTTAAAAAAACCCGCCACAATCACCTCCTGCCTTTGGAGAGAATGTGTATGGAGTTGAGGATCAATAAAATCATAGCTCAACCAGCCAGTGTGCTGGCGACATGGGAAAATTGGTTGGAGAATAGGTGGGATGAATATTTGGAGTTTGTGCGTAAAAAGCCGATGCGGTATTTGCGGAGGAGGTGGATGAAGACGGTACTGGAGAGGCGGCGGCAGAGCGAAGGCGAGTTCGACCCCAAGGAGATCTGTGCTATCTGCAAGGAAGGGCTATCGGAGAATGACTGCGGCGGCGGGGTGGTGGCGGCGACAACTCGGCTGGAGTGCTCCCATGTGTACCACGAATCTTGCATATCGGGCTGGTTCGTTGCCAAAAATACTTGCCCTTGTTGTCGAGCCCTTGCGAGGTGATTATGTATATATCGGCTTTTTCGGTGTTGTGATGACTTGCTCGATCAACTACTGAATTAGGTGCACGAATAGAAAACCGAAACCCTCTGATTGATTGCACTAGAAATCAATCAGATGTTTATCGAAGAGATTTACAGATTTGATCTGTCAATTCAGAATATAATTTTTTAGAAAAATCACAGACTGAATTCTCTCAAAAAGGAGAAGGAATTCGAAAATTCCAACTTAGATTAATATGAGATTTTCGAAAATTCCAACATGGAATGAATTGTATTTTCGAAAACCCTTACATCTACTATATATAATTTCTGTACTGGATTAATTATATATTTAATAGGACACTAACTCCTTAGGGCCCATTAGTCATAACTTAAGCCCAACAAGTCAAGCCTGTTATTATAGAAATCAATATAAAATTCATCTTGACTCCGATTGATAAACCGATTTCACCAATGTGCACAGAAATCATTTCTGCACCTTTTAAAGCCAAGATAATTTTTCTGAATCCGAATTCAATGATTTCCAAAAATGCTCATCCCTATGTCATTTTAGGAAATTTCACTCCATTTACTTAAGAAGTCCAACTTCTCTTTCGCTAAATTTAACTATCTCAACAGGGATTAGTAATCCATTACTTGTGTAACCCTCAATGGTTCAGGGATACAGCTAGCCGTGGGCTCACAACTCCTTGTGACTCGGAACAACAATTTTCGACTTACCCATCGAATCATGGTAAGAGCGCCTAGCAACATCGCCCCATGATTCCCTAGGTATCACTGATAGTGCCTGCAAGAACCAGTAGGTTTTGGTTAGCGTACAGTACGGTCCCTTCATCCATATATCCCGATCGAATCAACAACCATTGGTACATCGAGAGTCGTTCGAGATTCGATAACTATGCAATACATCTTGAAGATCAAATAGTGACATCGCATGTTCTACTAGGAAACCAAGTAATCTAAAGCACATCATGTACTCTGGCCAGAGATTTGTCACACTAATATCTCCTTAGATAGCATAGGATATCCACACTCGCAAGCGTGTGGTGAATCCTTGACAACAAAGCATTGACTTCTATATGTGTCGTAACTGTACCCAATCTCGACACCTGATGACCCTCATAGAGTCGGTAAACGAGTCAAAGTATAGAACTAGCATATAGAGTCTCCATGATGTTTCAAATAGTAAGGACTAATGGTGTACAACCAAAACCGCGGACTTATCCATTCAATTAATGATAACCACTTGAAAAGTGCGAATAAGGTAGTTCGATCATCCATCATATGAATATCCATTTGCATGCTTCGAACATCTCTATGTTCTATACCAATGAAACGTGGTACTAGGCATCGCAAATGCTAGTCTCAATCTCGAGCGATCCTTATCCTTATTAGCGGACGGATCAATTGACAAGGAACTTGTTTAAAATATACAGTGATTATAAGATGTGTTTCATGATAGTCATTCAATTCTACTATCACATCTTACATGCACTCTAGTATATTCAAGGTCTTTATCTAAGTATCGTATAGTACGTCACAACATAATAATATGATAAAAGATAAAGTAAATGCCAATATAAAAGTGTAAATTATATTAAACAAAGATTGTTTACACATAGAGTCACAAAAACCCTTAGCCATAAGTTGGCTAACCGGGCACCCACTCTTTCAATTAGGCCATTGAAGCCCCTATTCTCATACTTTATTTTGCTTTGAATAAAAACTTTCTTCATTCTTCTCGCACATATGCATTGTATATATTAAGCCATGCATTAAAACTCGAACACGATGCCACCTTAATAAACAAACTCCCGAAAATTGCTAAAAAACCTTTAAGGTTTATTAAGAGAGACGAAAACCTCAGGCATCCTGAGTTTTTGATCAGGGGTACCAGAGCCTCATGTCTCCCGGGTTTTAGAGAGTTCCAGGGCCTCATGTCTCCGGAATTTAAGAGATGTCAGAGCTTCATGTCTCCTGGGCTTTAGAAAGTGTCGGGGTCTCATGCCTCCTATACTTTAAAAGATGCCGGAGCTTCATGTCTCCCGGGCTTTAGAAAGTGCCAGGGCATCATGCCTCTAGGAATTTAAGAGGTTCCGGGGCCTCATGTCTCCCGGGCTTTGGAAAGTGACAGGGCCTCATGCCTCTTTGATTTTAAGAGGTTCCGGGGCCTCATGTCTCCCGGGCTTTAGAAAGTGATAGAGCCTCATGCCTCCTAGAATTTAAGAGGTGTCGGGGCCTCATCTCTCCCGGGCTTTAGAAAGTGTCAGGGCCTCATGCCTCCTGGACTTTAAGAGGTGTCGGGGCCTCATGTCTCCCAGGCTTTAGAAAGTGCTAAGGCTTCATGCCTCCTGGATTTTAAGAGGTGTCGGGGCCTCATGTCTCCCGGGCTTTAGAAAGTGTCAGGGTCTCATGCCTCCTGGACTTTAAGAGATGCCGGGGCCTCATGTCTATCGGACTTTTAATATAACATTCTTTTGAAGAAATGTGAACTTTCATTGATAAGTACTAAAATAAATTACAACAAATTAAGAAAAGTACTTTTTAAGATGAGATGTATTCCAGGGTCGTTTGAGAGTCCGACCCTGGCAATCCTCCAAGTACCAAGTGCCAGCACCCACTCTTCGGACTATCTTGTATGGACCCTCCCATCGGGCTTCTAGTTTCCCGACTTCTCCTGCTAGGTTGGCCTTCTTCAAGACTAGCTCCCCCACTTGAAATTCTCGATATCGGACTCTTTGATTATAAGACTTCATCATCCGATTTTGATAAGCCTCCATTCATATAGCTGCGCTCCCTCCCTTTTCTTCGATGATATCAAGCTTTTGTGCCCGGACACTGGTTTTCTCTTCTTCATAAGCCCGGACACGAGATGAAGTCTGCCCTATCTCGACTGGCAAGACTGCTTCGCACCCATACACAAGATTGAAAGGCATCACCTTAGTGGCTGTTTAGGGAGTGGTATGGTAAGCCCACAACATGTTAGGATCTCCTCCACCCAGTCTTTTCCTACGCCATATAACCGAACCTAGAGAGATCGGACGATGGTCCTATTATTCACCTTTATTTGCCCATTGCCCTGTGGGTAAGCCACCAAGGTGAATGCATGTTTGATACCCATCTCTGCACACCAATCCGCCATCTTTTCCCCTGGAATTGCCGGCCATTTTCAGAGACTAACTTTCTCGAGAGCCCAAAGCGACACACAATATTTTTCCATACAAACTTCAACACTTCATCCTCAGTGATTTTTGCTAAAGGCCTGGCTTCCACCCATTTAGAAAAACAATCTACGATCACCAATAAGAATTTATTCTGGGTCTGGGCTATGGGAAAGGGTCGACTATATCCAGGCCCCACTGATCAAATGGGCAGAAGGCCCACACTAGAATCATGTCAGTTTTCGAGCTATGATGAAAATTATTATACCACTGACACCCTTCACACCAAGTTATCTGTTTGGAGTCGGCCTGCAGAGTAGGCCACAAATTCTCGGCCAGCAACACTCTTCGAGCCAATCTCATGGCTCCTCCGTGATCCCCACAACATCTTTCATGAACTTCACGTAGCACATACTTCATTTCATATTCTGCCAAGCACTTGGGCATCGAGCCCTGATAAGAGCGTCGATACAATATACCATTAAGCATGGTGAATATAGGTACCTATCTCTTAATTTAATTCCGAATCTTCTCTGGTTACTCAGGCAAGGCTCCTGTCAGAAGATAACTTATTATTGGAGCCATTCAGGTTCCACACTGAGGGTCGGGAGTTCCGATATCTATTGCTGACACAAGCTCTGTCTGTCTGATGATCTCCCGATCACTGGTGTCAGCCACAGCTACTGCCATCTTAGCCAGAGTATCTGCCTCACCATTTTCCTCCCGGGTTATTTGTTTTATACTCCAGCTAGTGAAAGCCTCTCCTAATTTCTTGACAAGCTCAAGATACTTCAATAATCTCTCCTCCCGAGTACTAAAGACTCCCCTGATTTGTTGAACCACCAACTGAGAGTCAGATTATATCATGACTTGGCCTGCGCCTCTTTCCCAAGCTAGCTTCAACCCTGTCACCACCGCCTCATATTCTGCTTCATTGTTAGATGCCCGAAAGGCCAATCTCACTGCTACTTTGATTTTTTCCTGTGTAGGGGAAACCAAAACCATTCATACTCTACTTCCCTCCGTACTGCTAGCCCCATCCACAAAAAAATCTCCACACCTCTTCTCGCCCAAAGGAAACTACCTCAGTTAAAAAATCTGATAGGTCCTGATCTTTGATGGCAGTCCGCGATCGATACTCGATATTGTACTCCCCGAGCTCAATGGTCCATTTGACCAATCTTCCGAGGCGTTAGGATGAGTAATGACCCTATCCAACGGGCTGTTGGTGAGGACAGTGATCGAGTGAGACAAGAAATACTGCCTTAGTTTGCGGGCAATGATTTCTAAAGTCAGGGCCATCTTCTCCATATCTTTATACCTTGTCTCGGGTCCCTTCAAAGCATGGCACACATAATACACTGGTCTCTGATCCCCTTTCTCTTCTTTGATCAACACGGTACTAACAGCATGCTCGGTTGTGGAGAGATAAACCCATAACCTCTCTCCGGGCTCGGGCTTAACCAAAATGGGAAAGTTGGCTAGACGCTCTTTCAATTCCCGAAATCTTGCTCACACTGCTACCCCAACCAAACTTCTGAGCCTTTCGAAGTACCTGAAAGAATGGGTAACTAAGATGGCCGATCGAGCTATAAACCGAGACAGGGCGGTGATCCTCCCGGTCAGAGCTGAACATCTCTGATGGATTTGGGGAAGGCATTTCATGGAGAATCTTTACTTTTTTTGGGTTCACTTCAATCCCCATCTCTTTCACCATGAACCCAAGAAACTTGCAACTTTTGACTCCGAACATGCACTTAGCTAGGTTCAATTTTACCCCAAATTTCCGCAATGTAGAGAACGTCTCCTACATATCTGATATAAAACAATCTCGAGTCCGAGATTTGATAATGATGTCATCCACATACACATCCACGTTTCTTCCAATCTGTTCTCGGAAGACTTTATCGATCATCCTTTGATATGTAGCCCCGGAATTCTTCAAACCAAAAGGCATGACCACATAACAAAAGGTTCCCCCCGAGGTGAAGAAGCTAACTTTGTTTTGATCTTCCTGAGCCAGGAAAATCTGATGATATCCCTGGTATGCATCCATGAAGCAGAGCAATTCAAACCCAGAGGTGGACTCCATCAACTGATCAATCAGAGGCAAGGGATAACAGTCCTTTGGGCATGCCTTATTCAAGTCCCTGAAGTCTACACATATCCTCCACTTCCCTATAGCTTGTGGGACCAACACTACATTGGACAACCAAGTAGAAAATTGTACTTCCTTAATGTGTCCAGCTCGGAGAAGTCTACACATATCCTCCACTTCCCTCTGCTTCAAAGTGCATCTTATTCTGCTTGACGGGTCGGGCTTCTGAGATAATGTTTAATTTGTGCTCAGCTACATGATCCGGGACCCCGGGCAACCTTGGTAGTTTTCCCAGACTGCCCGGGCACCAGCTCTACCTCCTCTTGCTCCTCTTTTAGTTCCTCCACCACACAAACCTCTCTTATCTCCTGGTTAATACCTCCTTCCTCTTGGCTCACTTGCTTGCTATCTACCGGGACTGTTTCTACATAACACTTCCGCAAAGAAGGCTGGTCTCCCCAAACTTCTCCCACCTTGTCTCCCACAGGGAATTTGATATTTTGATGATAAGCAGAAGCTACAACCATGAAAGCATTCAGAGCCAGTCTTCCTAAGATGACATTGCACGATATAGGAGCATCCACCATTGTGAATAATGTCATAATTGTCCTCCTCAAACTGCCCAACCCCAAAGTTATGGGCAAAAACATCTTCCCCCGAGGTTGGACATTATGCCTAGAAAATCCATACAGGGCTGTCTTGATTGGGCTCAAGTAATACCTCTTTAATTCCATCTGTTCAAAAGTTTCTTGAAAAATGATGGCCCTGAATCTAGGGTGGATCCCAGGGCTTCTTTCTTGCGTGCTTTGTTTCCTCCGGATAGGGCCTCTTCTGCACCTGCTTAAGTTTTCTGCACTCACTAGTGTCATGAGCGCAATCTTGGTGGTAAGTACAGTAATTTTTGGGTTCTTTCTTCTGAGATGGATCCCGAGCCTCCAAATCCTCCTCACAAATATTCATTGCCCTGTCCCGAGCCATTCTATGGGGTGCATACTGGGTATGTCTCCCCAGAGACTCATTCCCAGCACCCGAGTATCCTCTTTTCACCTCTCGGTCTCGGCCTCCTTATTTCCTAGCTAGTTCTCTTTTATGCTTCAGGGCCTTTGCCATGTAATGTATTTCTCAGCCTGTGCCAGGAGGTCCTTAAAATCCTTAGGAGTTTTCTTCACCAGGGACTTGAAAAACTCTCCTTCCCGGAGTGCTGTAGTCTTGGTCTCCTAGGCGCAGGTAGGGACCTCCAAGGTGGCTTTATTGAAATTTATGATGTAAGCACGTAGAGAATCTTTCCCGGACTTCTTTACTTCAAATAAACTAAAATCAGTCTTTTTGTATCTCTTACTGTTACTGAAATGCTGTAGAAATACCTCTCTCAACTCCCCAAAAGATCGGATGCTTTAGGGATCCAACTTATCAAACCTTTTCTGGGAAGATTCTACCAAGGTAGTCAAGAAGACCTTACACATGATTTTGTCTTCGTAGCAGATTAACATGACCGCATTTTCAAATCGGGCCAGATGCTCTTTAGGGTCGGTGCTCCCATCATATTCCCGAATTTTTACCGACTTATAATGGGCCGGCAAGGGATCCCCTACCACTTCTGAGATGAAAGGACAACCCTGAGTTCCCATATGATGGGTTGTCCTAGGAATCGTCTCCTCCAGCTTTTGTATTTTCCTCCGGAGTTCTTTCAATTCATCTGCTATAGAGGGCTCTACCAAGTTCATCCACGAACTCGCTTCTCCCTCCTTGGATTTTGCTTTAGATTTGAATCAACCTGAACCTCCTCTTCTTCTTCCACATGTATCTCCTTCCCCTTCTGCGGTATCTAGGCAACCAAGATTTTTTGCACAGCTACCTCGACGAGTGAGTCGAGCTGCCTTTTTCACTCACAATGGACTCTGCACACACTTGAAAACAAAAAGCTCGTTAGTGGGGCGCTGGAATGTCTTTTGGTGGTGCCACTCCGATGCGTAAGTCGGAAATCAGACTAGGAGAGAGGGAGTGGGCTTAGGAAAGTGTAAAGAATGTATGGTAATTTAGGCAAAGTGAACCTGACCTCTATGATACCTGTCTGGCGGTATTTATAGGCCTTGTAAGGGAGGAGTTCCTCCGATATCTCCCGATAGTGGCCATGATGCTGCGTCGTGGAAGATAATGTCGGGATGCCCGGGGGCATGGCAACATGGTCAAGTGGGGAAGACGTGCTGCTGAATACTAGGGGAAGCTCGTTTGGGGGTTGACTTAGTCATACAAACTCTCCGGATTGTGTGATAGCTCGAGCTCTGCTCTGTCTCCACCCGGGCTTGGTATAACATCCGAGCTCTACCATGTCTCCATCCGGGCTTGGTATAACATCCGAGTTCTGCTCTATCTCCATCCAGGCTCTATCCAGCCTTTTTAGTCAGATCTATCACCCTGGCCCCAAATCCGATGATAGCTTGGGATCTTCCCGAGGTATCAACAAGTATTGTTATACTGTATAAAATTAAATAATAATATAATATAATAATTGAAATATTTTAAATTATAAAACATATATACTATCAAAGTTTAAATTCTAAAATACAATATATATATATAATAAAATTATGAAATATAATTATTATATATTTTATACACAAAAAATAAATTAAAATAAGCTCAAATACAACTAAAATATAGTTTTTAAAAAGTTTAAAACCAAAAAATCATGTATATGTGATCAAAAATAAAAATTTTAAATTTTAAATATGAGAATTATATTTTTTATGGGAAATAAGAAATAATTATATTTTTAAATATTTTAGTTTTTTTAAAAAAGTAATTTTTAAAAACAAAATTGTGAATCGGTTTAAAGCCGGTCTAATCGATTTTTGACCAATTTCGAGCGATTTAACCGGATAAATGGTTTTTGAGATTATTTCGTAACGGACCCGTGACACGTTCGCGGTCGAACCGATCGTACCTACTAGTCCGATGTGGAACAATTTTGTTAATTTAATGTCAAGGGGAAGAAAATTTTGCGTGGTTCATGATTCTTTTAGTCACTGGAGTGATTTATTACCGTTGGATCGCGAATCTGTGTCCTCATTTCAAACTTAGGATCTTCGTGTCATATAATGTAACATCCCAAAACTCAAGGCAGTACTAAACATACATTATTTAAAATTTCGGGGAAAAATTTGCGGAAATAAAAGATTAATTAAAAAGGTTAAATGTTCACCATAAATTGAATGACATAATTCTCAACATCGTTGCCAACATAAACCAACATTGAAATAAGTAAAACTTGTATTCCTTCTAAATAAAATAAAATGTGCACAGTAAACGGTTCTTCTAACAACGCGCTTATGCATCTTCTGCCCGCTCGACCGTTTGCTCCTCTTCAATTCCAACACCAAACTCATCAATAAAATCATCTAGAGCATAATTACCGGCATCATTCAAGTATAGTGAGTCTAAAGACTCGAAAATAATATACATGCATTATCCATATATAAAACATAAAACTTAATGTAATGACATAACATAAAAAATCATAAAACTTGTCATTTATGGGTGATGAGATACATGCAATTGTGGCAACTATCATAATGAGAACATCATTGATTTTTCGTGATCACGGTCGTTGTACAACAAGAATATGACATTTTAATTTAAATTTTCATTCATTGAAAAGGTCCTTCCCGAAGCTCATCCCAGGGCACCAATCCTGCATTACCATCTCGTGAGCACATCATTTGGAAAGGTCTTCCCCGGAGCTCATCCCGAGGCGCCAATCTCGTATTGTCACGAAGAAAAATCATACAACATCAAAATATTTTTCATGCACCATCATCATCATAAAATTCGTCATACTTCTCATAACTTCATCATTTCATGTTCTTTAAAACTTTCATGCTAAAAAATCATGCATGCTAAAAATGGTGTAAAATCAAACACACGTTAACTTTTCTAAAGATTTCATGTCTTTCATAGTGAACATAACTTTCATGAAGAAATATAGCATATAGATGCATTACAAAAGCTATATCGATCCACGTGAGTCGTTCCATCTGTCCCGAATATCCGAATTTGAAACTTTTTCCGATAAAACATCCTAAAAACACTTAAAATAGCTTAAAATATCATAAACTAGAATTTTGGACTTCAAATGCGCGAAACGAAATTTCTGCAGAGAACCTTTTTCGCCAGGGCGGAAAAATTTTTCCGCCCAAGCGCAGGCTTGCGCCTGGGTGCAAGAAAACTCGCACCCCAGCCGCCCAGCGTGACCCCATCGTGCCTGGGCGCGAGGCGATCTTCTTGGGTTCCCAGGCAGGTCAGCGCTGCGCGACTTGGCCAAAAGGGCAACCCAACCAACCAATTTCGGCCCTTTTTTGAGAATTACGTACCCACATGTTGAAAAGGAACGAGTATACACTCGAGAGAGCATCAAAAGTTGGAGAAAATTCATTAAAAACATCCCATCATTCAAAATTTTGATTCAAAACCCCACATACACCATACACACACCAAAATTCTGCATTATCACCTCCAACACCATAAATTTCTTTAAACTTTTACACCCAAAATGTCAAGAATGAATCACCTTTAATAATTTACATAATGATCTTAAAAACTCTCATAAATCATGCATAATACAACTTATACAAATCAATACACACGAGTTTTCATAGTAAAAATATCTATATTCTTGAATGGTAGTTTCAAAACATTAAAAACTTGCTTGATCGTTGAAGTTTGGATTTAACCTGCACTTTGGGAGCGATCTAGTCTCGAACGGTGAATAACTCGGCCTAGCTTTAGAACATAGATCTGAACGTGTAGGGAAAAAGGGAGAAAAGACGTAGGCGGCTCCAAGAAGAGAAGAGAGAATAAAAATTTAGACGCCTAATCATTTTGTGACTAATGGTATTGGAAGTCGGCCCGTTAGTCTCAAACACTAACTTTTAAAGTTTTCTTCCTCTCAACTTTTAAATTTCATTAAAGCATTAAACTTACATAACATAAAATATTTTCTCTTGACTTCATTTGACGGCTAATCTCGTTCCTTGAGTCCAGTATTAATCACAAACCTGAAAACATTAAACTAAATCGCAAAATAATAAATATCAGGTATAGACATATCATCACATAAATTAAACATAACTTTTAAATTTCATAATTAAAATACATAAAAATATATAAATTTTTCGTGATTGAGCTAGCTAGTGGATTTTTGGACCTTACATATATATTATATGTCATCGACCTATGGTTTGTGGTTCCGATTGTGCAACCCGTGATCGAACTTTTGATTCAATGAATAAAAATATATTTATAAAGTTATTTTTTCTAATAAATTTTTTTTTAAGATTTCTAATTTCAATTTTCGGTTAAATTTTGGTTATCCTCTTGTACTGTTGTACATATAGTAAGACTTTTTTAATAACTTTTCCTTGTAAATGAAACTTTTTATTTTTATTCACTAAGCTAGTCTTATTTTAAAATTCGTAACCCATTTTGTAAATTCATTTTAATTATGATTTTAATTTCTCTTTTTTAATTGAAAGCTTTTATTTTAGTCTAGTCTGTAAATTCTTGCACAAAAAAAAAAAGTAGAAACTTCATGCTTCTATATCAAATTCTATAGTTTTAATTTTTCAGGAAATATATTAACTTGTGAGACATATATATATATATATATATATATATATATATATATATAAAAGTTGATTTATTTCAAAATATATTTATTCTTTTTTTAATTTATTGAAAAATTATCAATATAAATATTTAAATTCCCATTTATTAAAATTAGTAAATATTCTTCAAGTCCATTTAATTATTTCCTAAATACTCATTAATTACAACCTTCATAATGTCTTTAAGCCTGATAACTTAGAAGAGTCATACAGAGTAGCAACTCATACAGACCGAACATTAGAAACTAGTACTCACTACAACAAAAATGTTGTAAGAATATACGGTGAAAAAACGTAGTTAATTGAGGGTTTCAAACCGTAGCTAATAGTCATGTAGTTAAAAGTGCGGTCATAGACTACGGTAAAAAACCGTAGTCTTTTGTTGTTAAAGACTACGGTTTTTAATCGTAGTCTTTTCTATTGCGTTTTTAACTACATAGCCTTTAACAACGGTTTTAAAGACTCATTTCACAAATAGGGGTGATTTTTGGTATACCTTACTACAAATATTGGTATGAAAAAAAATTCATATCGATACCGATAGTAAAATTCCAAAACTTTGGTACGAAAAAATCCATATTGATACCATATAGATACCGAAAAAAATTTGGTATACCGAAAAAATGTCTGTATATCGAAAACATTTTGGTATGGTATGTCAGCTCTATTCACAACGGTTTTTCACCCTTGTCTTTTTTTATGTATAAAAAAAAAAATACAATTTCCAGCATTATAAATTCCTCAGAATTTGAAATTTGAAAATAAAATTTAATATACAATTTTTCAGTATTGTAAGTTACTCAAAATTGAAAATTTGAATCCTAGTTTCATACACACTAAAAAATAGAGTAAAAAATGGTCCTAAATTTCTAATCTTTCTGGCTCTGCTAAAACTACCTCGAAGCCTAGCTCCCTTGCTGTTGGAGAGACTTCCCCATGATTGGTCAAGACACGTGTTTCTTTCCTCGTTATGATCATGATACGTGGCCTGGACCCTGTCAAGTTATCTCCCTTGATTGTTATGCTACGAATTGACATAGCCCTTTGTTCTCTTCAAGGAATATGTTTCTCTATTCCTGTGTCCAATGATCGACTACAAGGCAAAAATCCGTCATCTAAAATATATGCATACCTCTGCTGTAGATCCATTATCTCACGTAGTAACTCCTTCTCTCTATCGCGAGCAGCCTCTAACTACAAGAAGGAAATAATATTAAGATTTACTCTTCCGAAATAGCTTCAAATCTAAGTATAGAAAAATGCATATGCCACAGCAGAATAACATACATTCACAGAAGCACAAAAAAATCTAACATTTTCTGGCCAGCCCCCTGCACATAGAAGAAACTATAGAAAACATCAGATGAGACTAGAATATACAACATGAGAAAACAATACCAAAATATCTAAATCTAAAAATAATTTATTAGCTTCATAAAATCATTCATACAAAAAAAGTCGAATATCCATAAATCTATAAGTAGAACCCAAAAATATATTCCTACAAAACATGTATCCATAAATATATTCTATAAAGAAGTCATCCTATATCTCACTTCATAATCCCAGGCAGGAGTCTCTTTCCTTTCAGTAGTATCAGTAGCATGCTTCAACTCTGGGATACTAGCTTGTAGTGTACTTAGACAGTCCTCTTGATTTTCACTGCATCAAAATACATAAAAACTAAAGATACAAGCCAAGAAATTAAATAAATTAGGTGAGACAGCAAAAACCAACCTTGTCCATGATAAGTGTTCATTATCACAACGAACAAATAGATATCGACAAACCTTAAATCTGATATGGATTTCATATGTACGTATTTCATCTGATAATCATATTATCATAACATGAAACACCCCTATGCAATAAGGTTAACAAGTCAAAATTAAGAAAGAAAAAAAGAAACATAGATAAATATCAACTCTAACTGAATAGCAAGATCCAGAATAACTAGATAAAATGATCATAAACATCTCGTACTTTAGTCATAGGAGCCTGACCTTCTAAGTAGCATAGAGCAACATGTCACCAGTTGTGTGTCAACCTAATAAAAATGCATCTTCATAATCTGAATGAAAAAGGTAAGTAGAAAATAAAAAATATATTTTTTGTGAATATCTACAAACATAAAAGACGAAAAAGAACTCCATGATCTTGCGCAATTTTCAATGAATCCCAGTGCTTCCTTGAAACAACATTCAAATTGGTAAACATGGCAAAGCTGCATAAAGAAAATATAATGATCCTGTAAGAGTTCATTGAAGTACAAGATCTAAGTGATACATATAAAGAGATACAAGATATAAAGTAGATCAAGAAAAGGAAAATAGAGAATGATCAAGATTTAATGAGAGTACAAGATCTAATGATCGTATAAAGAAAATATAATGATCCTGTCGACCCATATAAAAGCATAGAATTTGAGCTCTGTTAAGTGATACAAGATCTATAGGGAAATCTTGTAAGAGCTGTAACAAAGCCAATAGAAAGAACCTTAAATCATGAGTACGGAGCATGAGATGAATCCACGGAGCGGAGAAAATGAGTTGCCAAAATGTTTCCAAGAACACATTGTGGATCTCTTTTTGGAGCATCCAATATCACAAACCTTTTCTCCCATAACTAAGTACCTAAGCAAAACACAAATTTAAGAACTCATTCATTCCGAGAACCAAGAAAGGCCTAATTCTAAGAACTAAAAGGAAATGAAAATTCACATAAAATCATTCAAGCAATCCAACAATAATTGACGGGAAAAGTTCAAAAATTTCAGCTGAGGGATATGGCAAAGAATTTTGTAGTTTCAAACACTGAATCGAAAGGCACCCACTGCTGATTCTGCAAAGAACAAGATCGGGGAGAGCCCATTGATATACTATGATAGAGCTTTAGGGTGATTATACAAAGAGAAAAAAAACCGATGAAACCATTAACAGATGAGGTCGTATTTGGGTCCATCAAGAATTCTAAGATTATTATGAGATTATGCTGGAACACAGTTGAAAGTGTTCGTTCTTCTAAAAATAAGTAAAAAGAGAGATAATTAAATTTACCCTTATTTCGAGACATTATGTAGTGTATATCTAATATTCGCTTTTATCAAACTCCTTTAGCAAGATATAGTCCGGAAGCCTACGACGGTGAAAGGTGGACTTGCGGCGAATGTGGCTGAAATATGTCGAAAAAGCTGAGGAAGTGGAATAAATCTCCCTTAAACTCAAATCCAAGCAACCTAAAACCATAAAACACCAAAATCGATCGGAAAACGGTCGAAAAAATGCAACTAATTCCGACAATCGGAATGAAAAATGGTGAATTTCCTTATGGAATGGGTATCGAGAGATAGCTTGCGACGAGATCTTACCAAATATGTAGTCAACTGAACATTTATGTCAAAGAGGCGGAGGTGGAAGGCTTGAGATTCAAATCGACGGAGCTTGGGCAGATGAAGAAAGGGGATCGCTTTTTTTTCCCCTTCAAGGATAAATGTTGGGTTAATTACATCCACACCCCCTGTGAAAAGTGTAAAAGACATAAAACCCCTTGAAAAATATTAATAGGCTAATGCATCCCTCAGTTTTTTAAAATGTAGCACATTTCACCCCTATGTTATATAAACTCGAGCACATTTATACCCTCTCATAGGGATTTTTATGCTAATTTTTTTAAAACATAGGATCTAACATGCTATTAATTTTACACAGGGGGTTTTATGTCTTTTAGACTTTTCACAGGGGGTGTGGATGCAATTAACCCGATAAATGTTAGAAAGAAAAGTGAAAGGAAATTTAAAATATATCCGGTTATTCTTTTTTACTTCGACAATTATAATTATACATTTTATCTTTTAATTTTTTACTTCATCAAAATTAATATACCGAAGTAAAATTTTATAATAAATAATAGTGAATCCCGTGTTTTTTAATTCTGAAGTAAAAAAAAAATTCTTACTTTGCCAATATTGTTATCGAAGTTGATTGTTCTATATTACTTCATCAATAAAAATTTCCGAAGTAATAGGTAGCGAAGTAAAAAGTCAAAATTCTACTAGTGGTTGGTGCTCGATTCGTCCAATACAAGCCACATACAGGGTCAAGAAAGGTATGAGATGGTAAGGGGTGGTTGGGCGAATACTCTCCGGCGTTGTGCAGACAAAATCAAAGGTCAAAAGAAGAGATAAAGAAGATCAATGAGAATGAGTTAGGGATTTGGGCTTTTTATTTCATAAAATAAAATATAAAATTGTAGTGTCTCGTGACTCGTCTCTTATAGAATGAGTTAAGGATTTGGGAGATACTTAGAATCGATTAAAGCGCTGTAATAGATTTAAGAAAGAAGGGAAACTTAGAATTAATTCAAATGTGTAAAGGGAGAAAAAAGACATTGAATGCGATTAGGGCATGCGAGTATCGATTATATGTGATTTCCATAGCAGAAATTCCAAGCCCGCTTAAAAAAGGCCCATATTATGGTACAAAATAAGAAGCTTTATAAAAAAATTAAAAAGGCTCATAGACTACTGTACCAAATAACCGTAGTCTATTTATTTAAAAAAAATACTCATAGACTACGGTACAAAAAAACCGTAGTCTATTTATTAAAAAAAATGCTCATAGACTATGGTACAAAATAACCGTAGTCTATTTATAAAAAAACACGCTCATAGACTACAGTTATATTCTATTTATAAAAAAACAAGGTCATAGACTATTGTTCAAAATAATCGTAGTCTATTTATAAAAAAAACACGCTCATATACTACGGTTCAAATAACTGTGTCTATTTATTAAAAAAACAAGCTCATAGACTGTGAGACCTCGATTCTAAAAACTCTATAATCGGCTTAAAATAATCGATAAACAATAAAAGATCTAATTTTTTTTTAAAAAAAAATAATGCCCCGCGCTCGCGCGAGATAGTCATCTCGCGCGTGCGCGGTTGACAATGCCAGAACCCATGCGGAAGGCTCGCGCCCGCGCGAGGGGAAGGTCTCGCGCGCGCGCGGGAAAAAGTTCCAGGGCCCTTCGGAAGACTCTCGCACGCGCGCGGGATAAGGCCTCGCTCGCGCGCGAGCATTATGGGCAGAAATGTCCAGACCCAAATAAAAGGATTCCGAGCTCGCTTTCTTCAAGCCTCTAAATTCGTAAATAAAACGGGGAGGGAAAAATACATGCCATATCAAATATCAATATCAAAAGCATGCCTTCGTCAAAATACCAAAGATCAACATGAATTCTCGATCGATAACAGTCAAAACATGCTTCTTTCAAGATATACAATTCTCAAAATGCAAATGAATTCGAAAGCATAATCTAATTCTTAATACAAAGGCCTCACTTCTATCAATTCAACCCCTAGCCTGTTGCCTCTGTCTTGATCCTGCCCAACCTGCTGCAATGTACATATACAAACAAAACGACAGCCGGATATTCCGTTGAGAATAATATTCTCAGTAAAAAATACATAAAAGGGAATATCAAGTAATACATCGAAATACGATAACATGCCAACAAACAAGTAATCTTCAATATAAAGGAAATCAACTAGACATGCAATTCACGTAGTAATTCAACGACATGAATCTAATAACAATTCGATTCGGAATGCAATAAAGTGCAATGCATGTCATTGGGATTCAAAATCGTTTAAATCGAATACTCAAAGGGATTTCGTTTTCGAATCGTCGGTTGGGATCCCGAGGCCAAGATATCACCGAAAATCAGCGACTCTCCTGATCGAGGTGAATGCAGTATAACTCGCTCTTCTAGACTTTAGAGCAACTATAAGAAGTATTCTAGCACTTGGAAAAACTCGAAATCCAAGGCCACTTCAATATAGCTCCCTAAATCGTCAAATTTCAAAACTGGCATCTAAGCCATTCAAGTCTCGAATCAAATTAGGCTCAATATGAATCATATGAGATTCGTAATACATTCACTTAATTCAATTCAAGTACGTAATCAATCGAAAGCAAGCAAACATGCATGTATGTGATTTTAGGGACTCGAGAGTTAATCGAAACTCGAGTATTCATCCCTTTCAATTCGATGTCGTCATTTACCTTATTATCGATTCGATTGGTGCTCCAAATATGGAAATCAACACCAAATAATCTCTCAATCAATATCCCTTCAAGTCAAATAATCTTCGAAATAAAATTCGATACAAACCGTTCTTCAACTTCTAATGAATCAACTTCGAATCATTGCTCAAGCCCGACTAACTTCAACAAAATCTGAAATGAAGATTAATATAGACCCATTATCAACTTCTCAATTCAAACAAAACCCGAATCGATCAATACAAACACGACAATATTCAAAACTCGAACCGGCGGCATAATGGTTATAAATTCGAATATCTGGAAATACAAACATCAATATATCAATTCCAACAACTCATAATCAAATCATCCTTCCAATTAAACTCAATCCCAACAAATCTCAACACGCCCATTTTTGAATTAACCTTCAAAAATTCATAATAAATCCAAACTTCGTTCTTTTTCCGAACCGACTTCGAATACACAGTCTATGCTAGCTCAAGAACAATATACCCGCAAATCATCAAATTCTGACAACCCAAAAAAAATCGAAGTTCATATATCGTAGCAAAACTTACGGCAAAACGAAGCCTTCGTTGCGGTGATCGTGAATCTCAACTCGAAATGAAAATCTGACGGTCGGATCGTGCAAACCCGGAGAATCAAAGCTTGAAAAAGATGGCTTCCATGGCTTTTATCGTTCTCTCTCTCTCTCTCTCGGTTGGCGTGTGAGGGTGGAGGAGGAAAAGAAGGAGATAGGAGTGATGGTGATGAGAGATAATAATAATAAGTCATGTCCTTTGACTTGGTCCAACACCTCAATTGCAATTCGGTCCTTGAAACTCCAAACTCAATCAATTCAATCCCGGCTCAATTAATCTTCCTCAATTCAAAATAAATAATAATTAACTCTAATAATCACGAATTAGTTAATTTCAGGGCCTTACATAGACTACAGTTCAAAATAACCGTAGTCTATTTATAAAAAACACGCTCATAGACTACGGTTTTTAAAAACCGATGTTTTAGAACACAAACAACAACGGTTTTTACAAAACTGTAGAGGTATATTTTAAAAAAACGCCCATTAACTATGGTTTCTGTAAAAATCGTAGTTAAATGTAAAAATACTACGGTTTTATTAAAAACCGCAGTCTTTCTATTGTAGTCTATTACAAAATTTCTTGTAGTGACTCTATATCGAGATATCCACATCTATGTACAAACTCAATAATTTAAGGCAGACCTAACACAATGAACGCAGTAGAATTCGATATAATTGTTAGAATGGATTGGTTAGCCAAGTTTTTAGATGAAGAACTATACGTTATGTCAAAGTCCAACGACCCAACCATACGAAACGTAAAGCTACATGGGAATTAGAATGAGATAGGCTTAAGCAATATCCTTACCTCTTCAAATCACTAGAAGCATCAAGTTTCGAGGACAAAACTTTTCATGAGGGAGGGATATGAGAACCCGAAAATGTAGCTCATAAGAACTAGAGAAGTTGAGTAACATACATGATCAGTTGACTTGGTCAATCGACAGACGAGTGTATATAATAGTCGAGTTTCGATGTAACTGAGTAATGGGATGAAAACTAGTCATTTGGACTAAAGAAAACTAACAATTCAATCGAGCAGTTGACTAACCGATTTGAAGTTGACTGAACTGAGAACAGAAACTTGAACTGAAACTATAATTGAAGAAACTAGAACTGAAACTGAAATTGAGGAAACTAGAACTAAAAATAACCACGGAAAATCATTGAGTAATAAATCTGAAACTGGAAGAAAACTGACCATGAGAATTCAGTTGAGGATCAAGTTTAGTAGTCGAGGTCCCAAAATTCAGTTGAGGACCAAATTCCAGTCATCGAATACCAGTCAACTGACCATTTGGGTTGAGCATCCAGTCGCTATTTCGTAACAGACAACTGATCATCTAAGATTTTGTAACTGACTAATTAACTCAGAATCAAGGCAAATAAATGACATTAATGGGCATGTAACAGTCAGAATTTTACCTATAAATAGCACTTAGATTTTTGGTTAAGGATTAAACAATCTTCTAAGCAAAAACACATCATAAATCGAGAAAGAAGTAGTCTGTCAAGTATTCAGCTAAGCGACCAGTTGAGCGATATGTTTCGTACCAAGTGCAGAATTTCTGAGCAAGGACAACCAAAATTTGTTTAGCGAACTTTCTGTAAATGGGTTTTCCGATTCAAAACTGATCACATGCTTTAAAACTGATTCCAGCATGATATTATGTTCAAGATCCTGATTTTCGAAATCTCATGTATTACTGATTTCTGATGCACTGAATCTTGTGAACTAGTGATAGAAATATATATTCTGAACACTGATCTGCTCTGTTTTTGTTCTGATTCTTCAATCTTTAGAGGATAAACATATAGGAGACTGATATCAGTTAGCCATGAAACTTATAAGTGAATTGGTGCATAAAATTACTGTTATTTTCAATGAGTATATGAATTTATGTTCTGATTATGTATGTGTAAGATTTATGTAAAATGGTTTAAAATTTGGGATGTTTCTTCCATTTATTGAATGACGATTATATTACTTACCTACCCAAGTCCCAAACCATCTCAGTTAAGAACGAAGAAGAGGTTGAAGAAGATGCAAAACTAGTTCTGGGACTGATGAAGACTGATCGGCATTTCTAAAATTTAGATTATGTCTTAGTATCATTTTATTAACCGCTACGTTTAATCTTATTTTCAATTCAGTTTGTCATCAGTTTAAGGATTGTAAAAACATTGTAAATTCAGTTTTATGATTGACCATGCATCTCGATTTTATGAATTAATAAACTTTTTTTTATATTTTGAAATGTGAGGCTTGATGTTTTTGAATGAGAATTTGAGAACAACATCGGCGTCAACTAACCCTGATTTCAGGATGTGACATCAATTATGAACAAATCAAATAAAATAATGAATTGACCGCTAAAAATCCGGGATACCAATATCTGAAAATCATAAAATATATGGTTTCACGTTTATCATGCTCATACACTTTGTACAATTTTTTAACTGGGGTTGCAATAATTATAGTTTTTAATATTTTTAATAGGTTATTATAATGATATTGACTTTTTCATGTCGTGGCATTACGACTCTTCAGGAATATGAACATGTTAAATTAGTGAGTCAATGCATACTCTTTTTTTTGACAATTGTTGGAAAATCAATCATTCTATTTCGAAAAATGTTATTGTATTACACGTTATCATTTCTCTGCAAAATAGGATTTTTCATTATTACGTACAGGAGAGGGGGAGGAGGATTCGAATACGAGTGTCCGTCAATTTAGCAAAAAGATGAGACCTCTGTGCTACAAGCCTTGTTTCAAAAATAGTTTTTTTTTTTTTTCAACTGACTTATTTAATTTTGGGTTTTCAAAGTTTTGTTTTGTATACTTTAACTTTAAATTTTCGAAAATTTTGGTTCAATTACTGATGGGATACAGGAAAATGCTGACTTTGAAAAAAAAAATGTTGATAAAACACCGAAAAAAACCGACATGACATTGAAAATTGATGACTTTTTAAATCTCACACCAGCAATTTAACCAAAACAACAAAGCATTTAAATTTAATTTACCAAAACCAAACTTAGAAAACTTAATGGACCATAACCCATAATTGGACAAGCGAATATACCAAAAAAAACATTAATTTCCCATCATCTGTTACCAGAACAGTTGACTTTACAAAAAATACATCTTCGACATTAAAAAAATGCTTATTTTGTTAGTTTAACAGCTATATATAATCTCGAATACACGATCGCGAATCATTTAAAAAAATTTCACGTGATTAGAATGAATGATTGCGAAAAGGACATGCATGGATTTTTCCTCCTATATATATATAGACACATTGCTTCCTTCTCCAATCTCACAACGAAAAGGAATCAGAGAGGGATGGAGATTAATAATAATTCACACAAAAAAATGATTATGGCACTAACATTAGCTTCTGTATTTATTTTTGCCTGCACGCAGGTGCCGGCCGCCCTGGCGGCGATAGGAGATCCATCATGCATCGCGACGACGGTTAAAAATATTATTGATATCGTCGACTATTGCACACTCCCGGTGGTTCCAGCTACAGGTCAGCCACCGAATTGCTGCGATGCGGCTCAGAACTTCGACTTCAGCTGCTCATGCAGCCCCGTTGTGGTGGACTTGGCAGGACTGAAAAAAGTCATCACATTTCGGGATCTACTGGATAAATCAAACTATTGCAACAAGGTTACTTTACAGCAGGGCTTGGAATGCCTAGGTAAACAAATTATCATCCTAACTTCTCTTATAATTATTTGGGAAAATTAGTTTTTTGGTCCATTAACTTGTATGTTTTGGTTTTGATCCATTAACTTTTTCAATGTGGGTTTTGGTACACTAACTTTGCATTTTCAATGTTTTTTGGTTCAACTGCATACATCTCAACTTCTGATTGGTCCAAAATGATGACGTGGACCAATCAGAAGGTGACACGTATGCAGTTGGACCAAAAAACACTGAAAATGCAAAGTTAGTGTACCAAAACACACATCAAAAAAGTTAATGGACCAAAACCCAAAGGAGGTAAACTTACTGGACCAAAAATCTTATTTTTCCTAATTATTTCTTCTTCTGTCCTAATATATATATTTCGGGGTAGATCTCATGTGAGACTGTCTCACCGATCAACATCCTTGAAACGAGTCCACCCGACCATACATGGAGTGGAAAAAAATATTTTTGACTTAAAAATTAAATAAATTTTTTTCCCATGGATTGGATTAAGTTGAGCATACATCTCATGAACAAAATTAACCCATTCTCACAAGAGGTTTTTTGTGATATATTACAGTTTTTTGCCCTATTTGTAAATGTATATCGCGGGACTTAACTTGATTAATTTAATTTTTCTTATTTTCAGCGTCACTTAGACTTCCATGAAGAAGAGGCATTGTTCAAGAATGAATGTGTGTGTGTGTGTCCAAAGTACATCTTAAATAAAATAAGATCAGATCTATGACAGTACTCTCTTCAAAGATCTGTGTTAAACTAATAAATAAGAGATGTTTTAATTTATTGGACGCACTAGTTTCTGTAAATGGTCTCTTCTCATAGTTTAATTTTGTGTATCATATGTTGTAATGAATGGATTCCAAACACATATACTTTATGTTTGTGATTTCTAAATATTATTTTCCCGAGATGATTTGTTAATGTTGGTGTATTAGTTTTGTATCATAGTGGTTGAATAAAATTTCTGAAAGATACATATATAAACAAAGACAATCCTCTCCGTGAGCTAACTTTTGGGGTTGATGAGTTAGGTTCAAATCTATTCTCTTTGACATTGTACCCTAGCCAGGATCTGCCATTATGTATTGGAGTGTCCATAATTCAACCACCAATTATTTCCATTGTTGGGAGACCGATAATATATATTGGTTGGTAATTCTAGCAACGCACTAGGTCTCAAGTAATAATATAATTGGATTGAATACTAGTCATTCCCCACATACACTATTATCTAATTAATAGCTAGGATATTAACTATGTAATTTAATCTGGCTAAATCAATGAAGTGGTTTTCATGAATTGCTTAAACTAATTAAGTTAATTATATTATGCTAAACAAAATATCTCAATTAAATTAAACGGTAGATTGAGCTTAAAATTAACTCAAACTTCAATAAAATGACCGAGAACATAGAACGATACCAAACATCAATTATTTTCCCATATCGGATTTAATCGAGCAAGAGTTTTTTTATGTCACGATGAAATTTTCTATCTTAATTATTAATCTATATATTTCTAGAATTATTAATCTTATTTTTATTTAACAGTCTAATTATTTATAGTTTAATTTAATTAAACAAAAAACACATTCAACAACTATGAAATTTCTGGGTTTTTGCCCAAAATCGCACGCTGGAATCTAATACTATCTGTAGTCAGTTTAAACATGTGTTGATAAAAATTTTGGAAACTATTTTCAATCTATTCACTTTCGGATCAAGATCAAACAACACGTACACACTTAATTGGTCAGACTAAATGAAGAAATCTACACAAATATCAATCAATAACATAAAATAAATCAAAACATGAGATAATCCAATACACAAGCAAAGATCAATATTTGTTCTCCAATTGCTAACATATGCTCAATTTCATTTCTCTGTGCAGTATGTAACTCAGCAATACGCTTAGTAGAAGAAGTGACAATACTGACAATATTGTCCAAATGAAAAAAAAATTCTTAAATAACACTGTCATCCTTAGCTGCAGAAACCAATGTCAGTTGTAATCGATGGGCAAAACAGTGAACATAGTATGCATAAGGACAATCACTAAAAAATAATGCCTGAAGTCCATTTCATGCACCACGCATATTGCTAGCACCATCATATCCTTGACCTCTAATTTTCATAACTTGGAGGTCATGATGAACAAGAACATTTAATATTTATTTTTTCAGATTCAATGAGGTAGTGTCACTAACACTTTTGATAGCAAAAAATATTTCTGTCAAAATCCCATGATTGTTCACAAACCTCAAAATAATTTCCATTTGCTCCCGTTTAGATATATCTCGTGCTTCATCAACAAGAATACAAAAGCATTTATCTCCAACTTCTTCACGAATAATTTTTTGTACTCTATTGGCCATAATATGTAAAATCTCTTTTTGAATTTCTGGAGCAATATATTGTGCATTTCTTGGCATTCTTAAGTACAACTTCATCAATTTTTGTACTCATTTTTGCAAAAGCCTTCACCAATTCAAGAAAATTCCCACGATTAGATGAAGATAGAGATTCATCGTTACCTCTAAAGGCACAACCTTGTAGTGCTAGCCAGCGAACAACTACAATTGAGGTCCTCAAACGCAAACGATTTTTCTCTTTTTCTTCTTTAGATTGGGCGTACATAACTTTATCAATATGTTGTGAGGGTCTCATCAAATTTTCAGCCCTTCTTTCACACATAGTATGAGGCAAAGAAGCTGCAGACCCAATATGGGCAAGAAATGCACACGTTTTTCCTTGATTTACCCTTTTCCAATTGTCAAATCCTTCATTGACCAATGCCGAGATATTAGATGAATTAACATCATTCAAAAAAAAAAAAAAACAGTAAAAACAATATGCCTTGTTTGTTGAAGGTGAATACCAACCAATGAAACCTCTGGAACCATTTTTTCTGAAATCGACGATTCTGGCTTCCAAATTTTGTACTCGGATACTCCAATATATTTGGTTCATAAGGTCATATCTTTAGATATGAACGTCTTATCTCATCTCGTGCATTAACATGATATTCACATATCTGTTTTTTTTTCCCGGATCTCTTTCAATACAAGAAGGATGACTGATGGTCGTTTGTAGGTGAGAAAATTGAAGGAATTTGGACACTAGTAATTGGAAGACTTTCACTATATTGATGTTCCATTGTAGGGACGGTGGGCATTGAAGTTCTTTCACTAGTTTGATGATCTCGCTTCTTAAAGAAAGAGGATATCAATGTCTTTTCCTTCTTTGAGGCAGATTGATGTTTTATTTTGACGTATTTCAAGTTGTATCCCTAAAAAATAATAAATAAAAATTAAGAAAATTACAATAAATCACCCGTCTCTTCATGAAGCATTCAAATTTTGGAAGGCATTCACATTGTAGCAAACCATAAATCATCTAAAATTATAAATAAATATGATAATTATGTTTAAACAAAGTAAGAGAACTTTTATGACTCTTAAATCTGGACATGTATATAATATTCCATTCCAAATAAAAAATTGACAAAAACTGCCGCCTACATCTTAAGACTAACACATACACAACAAATTACAATATAAAAGCATAAATTATTACATTCGTTTCACTTTGATTTTTTTTAAATATTAACAATGGAAAAACAATATCATTGATGGAACAGGGGTTAAACAAATTACAAGGGCAAAATATTTAATAAAATAGGCACTAAACAATAATGAAATTAATATTTCTAATTTATTTTGCATTACATATAAAAGAAAACACATGGGCTATCAATTTGATCTAGAGTCAAAAGACTCAAAACAAAACAAACAAAAAAAGGACGGCCGATACATATACACATATGTATTAAATATTAAATATTACTGTAGACATACACGAATAAAAAATTTCACAAGAATAATAGATGATTAAAGGAATCATGTGAGCAAGAAAAAAGAAAGAAAAAAAAAACCAACGATGGAAACTTGTGCCGTGTGCCGTCATCCTCGTACAGAGTGTCAGGCAAGGAAAAAAAATCTTAAATATAAAAAGGTTATCGAGTATATTGATAGGGATATGCTTGGAATGAGATTGTGGACTGGGCAGTGGGCTGGAAAGGGTAACAACTAACATGGGCTGATAAGTATATATATATATATATTATTAATTAGTTGGGATGCTTGGAATGAGATTGTGGACTGGGCAGTGGGCTGGAAAGGGTAACAACTAACATGGGCTGATAAGAATATATATATATATATATAACAACTAACATGGGCTGATAAGAATATATATATATATATATATATATATATATATATATAGGTACTAAATTTTTTTTTTTTAGGCTGGGCTACAACCCACCACAGCTCATTAATAGATCCGTCCTTGCGAAACGTAAAGCTACATGGGAATTAGAATGAGATAGGCTTAAGAAATATCCTTACCTCTTCAAATCACTAGAAGCATCAAGTTTCGAGGACAAAACTTTTCATGCGGGAAGGATGTGAGAACCCGAAAATGTAGCTCATAAGAACTAGAGAAGTTGAGTAACATACATGATCAGTCGACTTGGCCAATCGACAGGCGAGTGTATATAATAGTCGAGTTTCGATGTAACTGAATAATGGGATGAAAACTAGTCATTTGGACTAAAGGAAACTAACAATTCAATTGAGGAGTTGACTGAACCGATTTGAAGTTGACTGAACTGAGAATAAAAACTAGAACTGAAAATATAATTGAAGAAACTAGAACTTAAACTGAAATTGAGAAAACTAGAACTAAAAATAACCACGGAAAATCATTAAGGAATAAATCTGAAACTAGAAGAAAACTGACCATGAGAATTCAGTTGAGGATCAAGTTTAGTCAAGGTCCCAAAATTCAGTTGAGGACCAAATTCCAGTCATCGAATACCAGTTAACTGACCATTTCGGTTGAGCATCCAGTCGCTATTTCGTAACAGACAACTGATCATCTAAAATTTTGTAACTGACTAAATAACTCAGAATCAAGGCAAATAAATGACATTAATGGGCATGTAACAGTCAGAATTTTATCTATAAATAGCACTCAGATTTTTGTTTAAGGGTTAAACAATCTTCTAAGCAAAAACACATCATAAATCGAGAAAGAAGTAGTTTGTCAAGTATTCAGCTAAGCGACCAATTGAGCGATATGTTTCGTACCAAGTGCAGAATTTCTGAGCAAGGACAACCAAATTCTGTTTAGCGAATTTTCTGTAAATGGGTTTTCCGATTCAAAACTGATCACATGCTTTAAAACTGATTCCAACATGATATTATGTTCAAGATCCTGATTTTTGAAACATCATGTATTACTGATTTCTGATGCACTGAATCTTGTGAACTAGTGGTAGGAATATATATTCTGAACACTGATCTGCTCTGTTTTTGTTCTGATTCTTCAATCTTTAGAGGATAAATATATAGGAGACTGATATCAATTAGCCATAAAACTTATAAGTGAATTGGTGCATAAAATTACTGTTATTTTCAATGAGTATATGAATTTATGTTCTGATTATGTATGTGTACATAAGATTTCTGTAAAATGGTTTAAAATTTGGGATGTTTCTTCCATTTATTGAGTGACGATTATATTTCTTACCTGCCCAAGTCCCAAACCATCTCAGATAATAACGAAGAAGAGGTACTTGAAGAAGATGAAAACCAGTTCTAGGACTGATGAAGACTGATCGGCATTTCTAAAATTTAGATTATGTCTTATATCGTTTTATTAGCCGCTACGTTTAATCTTATTTTCAATTCAGTTTGTCATCAGTTTAAGCATTGTAAAGACATTGTAAATTCAGTTTTATGAATGACCATGAATCTCGATTTTATGAATGAATAAACTTCTTTTTATATTTTGAAATCTGAGGCTTGTTGTTTTTGAATGAAAATTTGAGAACATCGGCGTCAACTAACCCTGATTTCAAGACGTGACATCAATTATGAACAAATCAAATAAAATAATAAATTAACCGCTAAAAATCCGGGATATCAATATCTGAAAATCATAAAATATATGGTTTCACGTTTATCATGCTCATACACTTTGTACAATTTTTTAACTGGGGTTGCAATAATTATAGTTTTTAATATTTTTAATAGGTTATTATAATGATATTGACTTTTTCATGTCGTGGCATTACGACTCTTCAGGAATATGAAAATGTTAAATTAGTGAGTCAATGCATACTCTTTTTATTGACAATCGTTGGAAAATCAATCATTCTATTTCGAAAAATGTTACACGTTATCATTTCTTTGCAAAATAGGATTTTTTATTATTACGTACAGGAGAGGGGGAGGAGGATTCGAATACGAGTGTCCGTCAATTTAGCAAAAAATGAGACCTTTGTGCTACAAGCCTTGTTTCAAAAATAGTTTTTTTTTTTCAACTGACTTATTTAATTTTGGGTTTTCAAAGTTTAGTTTTGTACACTTTAACTTTAAATTTTCGAAAATTTTGGTTCAATTACTGATGTGATACAAGAAAATGCTAACTTTAAAAAAAATGTTGATGTAACACCGAAAAATACCGACATGACATCGAAAATTGATGACTTGTTAGATCTCACACCAGCAATTTAACCAAAACAACAAAGCATTTAAATTTAATTTACCAAAACCAAACTTAGAAAACTTAATGGACCATAACCCAAAATTGGACAAGTGAATAGACCAAAAAATCATTAATTTCCCATCATCTGTCACCAAAACAGTTGACTTTACAAAAAATACATCTTCGACATTAAAAAAAAAATTTGCTTATTTTGTTAGTTTAACAGCTATATATAATCTCGAATACACGATCGCGAATCATTTTAAAAAAAAATTTACGTGATTAGAATGAATGTTTGCGAAAAGGACATGCATGGATTCTTCCTCCTATATAGACACATTGCTTCCTTCTCCAATCTCACAAGGAAAAGAAATCAGAGAGGGATGGAGATTAATAATAATAATAATTCACACAAAAAAATGATTATGGCACTAACAGTAGCCTCTGTATTTATTTTTGCCTGCACGCAAGCGCCGGCCGCCCTGGCGGCGATAGGAGATCCATCATGCATCGCCACGATGGCTAAAAATATTATTGATATCGTCGACTATTGCGCACTCCCGGTGGTTCCAGCTACAGGTCAGCCACCGAATTGCTGCGCTGCGGCTCAGAACTTCGACTTCAGCTGCTCATGCAGCCCCGTTGTGGTGGACTTGGCAGGACTGAAAGAAGTCATCACATTTCGGGACCTGCTGACTAAATTAAACTATTGCGACAAGGTTACTTTACAACAGGGCATTGGAATGCCTAGGTAAACTAAGGTAGTATTTGCAATCTCTAAAAATAAGTGATTATGGAGATTCTGTTCATAAATTTGTAAAGAGAATCTCCATAATCACTTATTTTTAGAGGTTGCAAACATTATCTAATTATCATTCTAACTTCTCTTATAATTATTTCTTCTTCTGTCTTAATATATATATTTCGGGGTAGATCTCATGTGACACTGTCTCACGGATCAACATCCTTGAAACAAGTCCACCCAACCTAGGGGTGCAAACGAACCGAATATGTTCGTGAGCTTTACGAGCCCGCTCGATAAATATTTGATTCGTATTCGAGCTTATCGAACTCGAGCCGAATTCGAACATGTTCGAACTTTTTTTCGAGCCGAGCTCGAGCCGAAATTACTCTGTTCGATAGTTCGCGAATAGTTCGTGAGCCTTAATATTTAATTAATATAATATAATTATATAATAAATATATATACATTTCGAACTTTTTCGAACATTTCGAGGTTTTCGAACCATAATATCCGAATAGTTCACGAATAGGTTCGAATATTTCGAACCGAACTCGAACTCGAACTTCATTTCGAGCCGATCTCGAGCCAAAATATTTGAAATTATCGAACTTCGAATCGAGCTCGAACTCGAATATACTTTTATCGAGTCGAATTCGAGCCTTAAAATTTTACCATTATTCGTCTCGATTCGGTTCGATTGCACCCCTAACCCAACCCATACATGGAGTGGAAAAAAATATTTTTGACATTAAAATTAAATAATTTTTTTTTTCATGGATTGGGTTAAGTAGAACTTACATCTCATGAACAAAATTAACCCGTTCTCACAAGAGGTTTTTTGTGATATATTAACTTGATTAATTTAATTTTTCTTATTTTTAGCGTCACTTAAACTTCCATGAAGAAGAGGCATGATATATATATATATATATATATATATATATATATATATATATATATATATATATAAACTAAAATAAAATCAGATCTATGACAGTACTCTCTTTAAAGATCTGTGTTAAACTAATAAACAAGAGATGTTTTAATTTCTTGGACGTTAGTTTCTGTAAATGGTCTCTTCTCATAGTTTGGTGTATCATATGTTGTAATGAATGGATTCCAAACACATATACTTTATGTTTGTGATTTCTAAAAATTATTTTTTCGAGATGACTGGACGTTAGTGTTGGTGTATTAGTTGCGTATCACAATGGTTGGATAAAATTTCTGAGAGGTACGTATATATAAACAAAGACAATCATCTCCCTTTAAGCTAGCTTTCGGGGTTGATCAGTTAGGTTCAAGTCTATTGTCTTTGACATTGTATCCTAGTCAGGATCTACTGTTATGTGTTGGATTGTCCATAATTGGACCACCAATTATTTCCATAGTTGGGAGACCGACGATTTTGGTTGGTAATTCTAGCAACGCATTAGGTCTCAAGTAATAATATAAATGGATTGAGTCCGAGTCATTCCCCACATACACTATTATCTAATATAGCTAGGATCTGAACTATTTAATTTAATCTGTCTAAATCAATGAAGTGGTTTTCATAAATTGCTTAAATTAATTAAGTTAATTATGTTATGCTAAACAAAATATCTCAATTAAATTAAACGGTAGATTGAGCTTAAAATTAATTCAAATTTCAATAAAATGACCAAGAACATAGGACGATACCAAACATCAATTATTTTCACGTATCGAATTTAATCGAGCAAGAGTTTTTTTTATGTCACGATGAAATTTTCTATCTTAATTATTAATCTATATATTTCTAGAATTAATAATATTATTTTTATTTAACAGACTAATTATTTATAGTTTTATTTATACCATTCGGGAACCAGGAAAATAAAGAGATCTCATTATTATAGGATATTAAAAATCAGTGTAGGATATTACAAAATCATACATAGGATATTACCAAATATTTTGATTATCAGTTCTAAAAAAAAATGCTCAGAAACGCCTAAAAGCCAACACACGGCTAAAACGGCTAAAGAGCTGAAAGAGAACTTTTAATCAAATATTCGAACCTGTGGTTTAACCATTCTGATTTAACCCATAATAACTTGATTTATGTTTTATGAATCCATAAGAACCAAGTTTTAAATAATTATATTATCAGCTCATGATTTAGTACAAAATAGTTTAGCCTGCCATTCAGGCTAAATACACAAGTAATAAAAATTTAAATAACAAAACAAAAAAAAATAACAAGGAAACTTACAATAAAACCAGTAGAAGTTTTATTTCTGAAAGCTCCAAGGGATTAATTACAAGATAGTTTCTGATAGAGAGTAGTATTATAAAATGCAGCGTACCAATAAGACTAAAAACTCTCCTATAAATAGAGGGAAGAGCCGGACATGAAACCCCGGATTTCAAAATTAAAAAAGAACAGTATAACCAATAATACAAATATACTTTATCAAAGTAAATGATTCCAAACTACTTTATTAAAGTAGTGCACAATTTCTTTGTGGTCCTCATCACTTTGAGTGGTCCTTCATTGTGGTCCTTGGTGGCCATTATAACCATCCGGATTATTTCAAACCTTTATTAATGACAATCACATCATGCCATCACATCATGTCTCTTGGTAGTTATTGATGAATGCATTTTGTAGTTTTCGGATATTTCCTCATACAATGCTGAAATTTAGCATTATGATTTTTGATTGCTTTCTTGGTATCTTTGAGAATTCTTCTCCTTTGCAGATAAGAGTAGTTTTCTTCAATACTCTTTTGCTTCTTATTATGGCTCTCAATAATGATTTGATCAAAATTTTTCTTCCACTGTATGTAGCAAAAACATCTGGGACAAATATATTTGTGCTCTGGCATTATAAACCACTCTTTTTAATATTTTCTTTTAATGACTCTTTTAAAGAATCAAAGACTTTATCAATGAAAAAGTCTATAATTTCTTCCTCAGGATCTTGCGCATCCTGTAACATTTGCCGATGGAATTTAGTATCACTAGATTCCGATGTCATAGAAGTATCTGATTTTGAATCTGAATATGACAAATTTCTACAGAGATCCTTCTTCATTTATTCTAGATATAACTCAACCATTTTTTCTTTAGAATAAATCTCTGAATATTTTTGAGTAATAATTTTGAAAGGACTAGGAGTCTATTTCTCTTTTTTATTTTTCAAATCATGCTTATAAGCTTTGATTTTCTCATTAATACTTTGAATTGTTTCATCACCATACACTTTTCTTGTCTCTGGGTCTTCTCTCATCATTTTTCCCAGAATTTCGTTAAACTTTTTCTCCACAGACAAGGGATTCCTCTGTCTGTATAACCAGCTTGGGGTTTCCATTTCAAAATCCATGGAATACCGAATTCAATAAAGAATATGCAAGATGTCTTGCCTTCAATAGTATTAGAAGATAATTCTTGAATTTTTGGAGAACAGCCAATCCATTCTTCCATTAATCCTTTAAGGATTTCAGGCAAAATTTTTGCCGAGGGGCCAAATATTTTCCACCGGTCTAAAAACCAGTTAAGAACTGGATGATGAAAAACATTTTCACAGACTTTTAAAAACCACGAATGTTTTTTTTTTTTTATTTTCATAAAATAAGGTTTTATTAAAACCTTCTACATAATCCCAATAATTGAATTTAAAATTCATTTTATTGTATGAAAATTCTTTTTCAACTAGTGGAGATATTCCCCATTCTTCAATGGATATAATCTTTTTAACAATAAATTTTGAGAAGTTATAAACTCCTTGTTGTTGGGTATTACCAGAAAAATGAGTATTTTCACTGTATTAGTGGATAAAAGGAGATTTTCATAAAATCCTCTTTGCTTATGAGATCCATTCACATATGATGTGTTGGATAAATATCTTTCCATGATAGTCCACGGAGTTTCCATCCATTGGATGTCTTTTTCTTCTATAAGAAGGATCAAGTCTTGATATTCACTCTCAATATATTGAGAATCACTATCATTTTCCTTCATAATATTAGCATATGATGCCGATGATTCAGGAATATTACCTTCTTTTTCTTTTTTCTGTTTCAAGAATTCTTGAAACTCACCATATAATGGATCATTCTTTTCTGGAGCATGACTCCCTGATGAACTAGCAATATTTTGAGCTATAAGCTTTTTGTTGCCATGTTGAGCAATTATTTGAGGAGATGCTCCTCTTCCTCCTCTTCCTCTATAAGAGAAATGATTTACCCTACCAGGATTACTCATACCTGTAAACATGACAAGTATTCACGGGTTAAAAAATAAGGCAAATTATTATCTTCACCTTTTTTATATATAATTTCAAAATCAAAAGGCGCTAAATGAGCTTGCCATCTAGCAAATATTTGCTTAGAAACATCATGTTTAAAATCTTTTTGAAACATAAATTTAGCAGATCTACAATCTGTTTTAATTATAAATTTTTGATTATATAAATCATCTTGAAATTTTAAAACACATCTAACTATGGCAAGTATTTCCTTAGCTATGGTAGCATAATTTTTCTGGGCATTATTCCATTTTCCAGAATAAAATCTAACAAGATATTCTTGTTTTGTATCAGGGTTAACCTGTTTAAGGATTCCTCCAAAACCAATATCAGAGGCATCTGTTTCAATAATTTTTTCCCATTGGGGATTAGCCAGCATAAGACAAGGAATATTTTTAACCTTTTCCTTTATTTTTCTAACGGCCTCAGTATGTTTTATAGTCCAAGGAGAAGGATTCTTTTTGAGTCTATCATATAAAATAGCAGAATCATTAGTAAGATTTTTAATATAGGAAGATATATAATTAAGACTCCCTAAAAATCTTTGTAACTGAGTTTTATCAGTTATTTCATCAGAAAATTTAGAACCAAATTCTATACTTCTTTGTATAGGAATAATTTTACCTTTTTCTATCATATGACCAAGGAATCTAATATTAGTCTGGAATAAAGACATTTTTGGTTTAGAAATAACAAGATCATTTTGAATAACCACTTTTCTAAATATTTCCAAGTGTTTAAAATGGGATTCAGTATCTTTAGAAAAGACTAAAATATAATCAATATAAACAATAATAAAATTACTAAAAGGATAAAAAAATATCATTCATAATTTGTTGAAATTCTGAAGGAGCATTCTTCAGACCAAATGGCATAACAGTCCATTCATAATGTCCTATTGGAACATTAAAAGCAGTTTTGTATCGATCAGATTCTTTGATTTGAATCTGCCAATATCCTGATTTCAAATCAAACTTTGAAAATATTAAAGCACTAAAAAGTCTATCTAATAAATCTTTTTTGTTAGGAATAGGATGCCTAATCCATTTCAGAACTTTATTAAGAGGTTTATAATTAATTACTAACCTGGGAACTCCTCTTTCCTTTTCTGAATGCTTATTGACATAAAAAGCAGTACAAGACCAAGGAGACTGAGAGGGATTTATCAATTTTTTATCTAATAAAGATTTTATCTCATTCTTACATAATTCTAAATATTCAGAATTCATTTGACAAGGACGAGACTTGGTAGGAATGCTTTTTTCATCAAAAATTTCCTCCCAGGGAAGGGAAACAATATGTTTCTTTCTATCCCAGAAAGCATTGGGATGATCATTACAGATCTCTAAAGAAAATTTATTATGAAAAAATTAAATTTTTTCCTGTAATTTAGGATTCTTCAATTTTTCTTCAATAGTTAAGGAACTGACTTCCTCTTTTAAAGAATTTATATGAAAATTTTTTCTATCAATTTTATCTTGCAATGCATTCAAAACTCTATTAATAGGTTTTGTAATAAACTGAAAAGAAATAGGTTTTCCTTCAAAGGTACCTGTGATCCCTTTCTTATCTAAGTGAGTTAAAGGATAAATTTTATAAATAAAAGGAAGACCAAGTATAAGTTGGCTAGAAATATTTTTAGCAAGTAAGAAGCTAGTAACAATACAATTTTTATCCTTGCAAATATAAGCTTTAGGTAATTTATAATTTATATCAAGGGGTTCTTCACCTGCATGAGATAAATAATAAGTAGTCTTATGAAAATATTCTGTGGGTATAAGACCTTCTTGTATAACATTTAAGTCTGCACCACTATCAATCATATCAACAAAAATTTTCTTATAAGAGTTATCAATTAAAAGAGTAATATTAGTATACCACTTTTGAGGTATAATTATGCTTAAAACAGAAAGATGATTGTCATCAAATAAAGATAATTTTTGAAAATAATTTTTTTGATCATAATCATTTTCAGTATCCTGAAAATTTCTTTGATCATAAACTTTTTCTTTTTCTTTTTCAATTTGATTAATTCTTTTATGAAGAACTAAATTATCATTTTGTAAAATTTTTATCTCTTTCTTGAGATTATTAATCTCATGAACTAAATCCTGAATAGTCACCGGATTTTGGTTCTCATACTTCTGTTTAAGAAGTTTTTTGACTTCTGTCATAGAATAAGTAGGATTAATAAGACTTTCTGTCTTATTAGCAGCAGAGAAAGTCTTATTAGCAGCAGATGCATTATTATCCATTTTATCAATAATACTAGAAAGTAAACTGGGATCCTTAATCATTTTAAGGAATTTTAAAATATTATTATTATCAAGAACATTAATATTAATATCCTCAAATTGGGACATAAGTTTATAAAACTCATCATTATTATTTTTTTTCCTAGTGCATACTTGACCTTGAATGCAAGCATCACAATCCTCAGTATCAGAATCTGAGATAATCGAATCCTTTTCTAAAGCATTAATATCTTCAGAGCTATAAGATTCTTGTTCTGAACTATTATCAGAATCAGAAGTTAAAAAGATATTAAATAATTTTTCTTTAATACTATCATCTATGTCAAGATTTTTAATCTTTTCTTTTGTCCAACACTTATTAGTATAATGACCTTCTTTACCACATTTATGACAAATAACTTTATATTTTTTCTTAGGATATGACCTTTTCTGTTTACGTAACTCTTTACGTTTTTTTTTCTTATCTTTTTGTTTTTCAGATAAGTGACGACGTTTTTTATAAAATCTGTGAGATCTATTAGATCTACTAGTCTCAGGTAAATTTTTCTTATCTTTAGGTATATCAATACCAAATTGGTCACAAAATTTACCAAGTTTTCTTTTTTCTAATAAATTTTGTCTTTTTATTTGTTTATCTAGCTTTAGTTCATTACAAAGAGCTAGACCTTCTTGGATACAATTGCTAATAAGTTTTTCATAAGTATAACTATCATAAGGAATAGACAAATTATCTTTTCTTAGAATTTTTTTAATTCTTTTAGCAAATAAACCTGGAAAACCATCAATAAATTTGACTTTCCATTGACTAGTATTACAGTCAGGTAATTCATAAATTCTAGATAGAAAAGTATCTTTATACCATCTAAAATCAGTAAGAGTTTTGCAACGTAAATTACTAAGCAAAATACGAATATTCTCACTATTATTAGTAAATCTACCTGTAAAATGATCAATCATGGTCATAATTAAAGTATATACTGCATTCTCAGTCGGATTATTATTCTCAATTTTTATAGTTCCTAAAATTTCATCTCTGTGAGCTTGAGATAAATAATTATCCTACCAACCTTTAAGTTGACCAGTAAAATCAGCTATAAGCATTTTAGCAATATTCTTGTCAGTATTACCATTATTCTTACAAATAGTACAATACATAAGCATACGGTGAGCAATATTATAAATATGATTATCTGCAAAACCATCAATATTCCATTCATAAATGCTTTTTCCATTATAATTATTAGAAATAATATATTCTTGTTCTTCATTAAGAACATCCATAGGAGTAGGCCTACTATAATAATATTTATTATGAGTAGGCCTATCAGCCCATTTTAATTTATTAATCTCATTATCTGAGATAGAAGAATTTTCATCCACTTTACCATCTAAAGTGGAAACATTAAAATTTTTAAATTTTTCTTCTATGAATTTTTCTAATTCAGACATGAAAGATTTTAATTTAAAATCTTTGATTTCAGGAGGAGGCTGAATAGAAGAAGAAGCTATGGAGGTAATATTGGTCTCTTCCTTCTGTTGTATATGAATATCAGGCTTAATCTGATTAATAGCAGAAATAATCATTTCAACTTTATTATGTAAAGAAGTAATTTCTTAAACTAAAATAGTCAAATATAAATTTGTATAATTTTGTTTTTCCAAAATTTGGTTAATATGTTTAACAGTAATTTGTAAAGTATCATTCTCAAATAATTTAGAGAAAGAAGCAAAACTTAAAATTTTATTATTCTTTTCAATTTGAAAAGATTGCTGAGGAGGATACAAAGATTTCTGTATAGAACTAGAAAAAAGTTTATAAGTTCTTTCAATAACATTAATATAATCAATCACGTAAGTTTTAATAAACCAAGGGACAAAAGAAATCATTTTATTATGCTTTTCATAGAAAGAATAAAATTCATATCTTATTATATCATATTCTTTTTCAGAAAAACTTTGAAAATACCAGTTTCTGAAAAGATTCCATTTTGGAAGATAAAATTCAGAATTAATCTTTTGTCTAGCAAAAGATTCTTTAGAAAAATCGATTTTGGGTGTACTATCCATAAAATCATATAAAGTTCATTTCTGATATCGTATCAGTTTCTCTAATGTTTTGAACATTATGAATACCATGAACAATATTATTCTTGTTGATGATTAATTCATCAACTACATCCTCTTTAGAGGTCTGAGATCCATAGTCTTCTCTTATTTGAGAAGTGGATGCTCTGGATGATTGAGGTATATCAATCATATAGTTTACAGGAGAAATATGAGAATACATAGATCTCGTTCTAGAAAGTGATCTAGTAGAAGAAGACAATAATATTCTTTGTTCATTATGAAACTGTATTTCTACAGATCCTTCATTATTTTGAACAATTTTTTGTAAATCACTATTTATAATAGGATTTCTAGGAACAGCTTGTTCAATTTTCAGGAAATATAATTTCTTCCCATTTTATAGATATACGAGTAGTGATCTTGGATCTACTAAAATTGGTTTCTATAAGAATTGTTTCATTTACATCTTTATCTACCCTTTTACACATAAGATTTAAAGTAAATAAAGGTTTAAAATATATTCTGTAACAGATACATATAACTTCTGTTCCAGGAATATAATTATAACCATGATTTTTAACATTTAATGTTAAAACATCTAGAATATTTATATCAGATAAAGATAAAGAAAGATTTGGATAAACATCAAAATAAACTGGTCCATGAGCCAGACTAGACTGAATAATTCCCATAAGGGATTGTTTTCAATTTAAATTTCTACCATCACGTAAAGCTACTAAAAAGCTTTCTGGTAGTCTTTCTAACGTAAGAGGTTTAAAAGAAATTTGCACTAAACCAATATGTAAAAACTTATGAGTTTTTTGAAAAGATAAAATATCTTTTTTGTTTAATAAACCAATTACCATCTCATTTCTATGAAGAGGAATAGATTCTTCAGTAGTTTTTACTACTTGTTTTAAACCTAATCGTTCAAAAGTTTCTAATTTATAAACCAATTTTGGTTCTACTTTAGGAATATTCCATTTGTTCAATAAATCCAAATTATCAGGAATATCATATTTTTCAATAATACTGTGTTTTATTTAATTAAACAAAAAACACATTCAACAACTATGAAATTTCTGGCTTTTTTGCCCAAAATCGCACGTTGGAATCTAATACTATCTGTAGTCAGTTTAAACATGTGTTGATAAAAATTTTGGAAACTATTTTCAATCTATTCACTTTCAAATCAAGATCAAACAACACACACTTAATTGGTCAAATTAAATGAAGAAATCTTCACAAATATCAATCAATAACATAAAATAAATCAAAACATGAGATAATCCAATACACGAGTAAAGATCAATAATTGTTCCCTGTCATGGTTCCGATTACTAAATAAACTACTCCATAAAATCAAAATTAGACAAAAATCTAATGTTTGAATTCATGAAAAATAAAAAAATAGAAGAAAATGAGAAAATCTCAGCAATGATGTGCTATCTTGCTTCTGTTGTGTCTTCTTCTACTCGGCGAAGCCCTAGTCGTTCTCCTGATAAATTGTCCAAAATCCTTTTCAGTTGCGTCACGGTTTTCTTTTATATCTTTTTTTCCAAAAACCCTTCAAAGAATCTTTTAATTCGAGGGTAAAAAGAAAGTTTCCAAGTTTCCCAAAATTATGAGCACGAAGACGGAAATTTTATGCAAAAGGCATGAACCCCGAGTCATGTCCGTGCATGGTCAGGAAATAGGTCCCTATATTAATTTTCATAATTTTTTGAGATTTTTTTTACGAAGGTGCACGGACCAAGGTCCAGACCCGGGCATCTGGACACTTATTTTTGAAATTTGCTTCCTCTTCTTTCTTATAATTCTCTCTTGTTTTCGAGCTAAATTCCAACGTGACACCGTATAGTTTGACTTTCACTTTTATATTCAAGCTTTCTCTAACTTTTAGTCAAATCTAAATAAAATAAAATATGATAATATAAGCGCAAAACTCGGAATAAAAATGACAAATAAGCACGAATATGACAAAATAAATCTCTAAATCTGCTACAAGATTCGTGTTTATCAATCCCCTGCACTTAGGTCATCTCCAACCCATTACGCTATATTGATGTAACACTAACTTCAAGATAGTGTAATTCCTACACCAAATACAAAATTCATCTCCAACTCATTAACTCTAAACTCTACACTAAAAAGAATATTCTCGAAATATTTTTTATTATTTTATTCACAACAACTAATTTATTCCACAAAATATTTTTAGACAAAATAATTAAAATATCAAAAATATCTAAAATAATTTATATATAGATATTCATTACAAATATTAATGAATTAAAATTTTTAATTAAATATGTTTTAAGAATTATTTTAAAATATTTAATTTTATTATTTTATCAATTGATAATATTTAAAAACATAAATTTAGTTATTTATTGAATAAATAATCTTAAAATATATTATAATACACAATTAGAAAACAAAAAACAATAAAACGGGAAAAAAAAAAAGGAAAAGGGGGAGGGGGAGGGGGAGGGGATAGCATAGCTAAAGTGTTGCATCAAATTTGGTGCAACACTGTAGCTTTGCACCAACCCAGCACTTTTTCAGCGCTGGGTTGGAGAAAAGAATCCAACGCAATTTTGGTATTTACACCAAAATGGCGTTGGATTGGAGTTAGGCCTTAGCTTTTTCGTCTCCGAACAAATCAGAAAATAAATAGAGATGAAAAATATCAATAATTTATAACACAAAGTGTCACAATCAAAATCTTTAATTCTACCAAATCTTTTCACACTCAGTCAAAAGATCTGTAGGACTGACCGCTTGCTGATTTACCAAAAGTTATAGTTGCTGGTAATGGTGCAACTCAAATCTTTTAAATCACACAGCAATCCAAACGATATGGTTCGATCGATTTATTCAGTAGGGAAAATTATAGCACCCCAACAATCTCCCTCCTAATAATTACATTCCTTTCAATTAATGGAAATCGAATACATGACCTTGAATCTGATACCAATTGTAGGACCGAGAGTTTTCTTCTTTACCAAAAACTATAGTTGGTGGTAGTGGTGCAACTCAAATCTTTTAACAGCACAACATCCCAAACGTCATGGTTCGAAATTTTTTTACAAAATACCATTTATGCTATTGGGATACAATAATTATCATTGCTGGTAGAGCGATCGAACCATGACACTTGGGTTACTATGCAGTTTAAAATATTTGAGTTTAGTGATCAAATCCTCCGAACGCGAAGGCGACCCCGTCCGTGTCGATTTTGATTTCAAATCATTGGTGAACCTACAAGAACTGGTGTCTGAAGTTGTTAGATATGTTAAAAAAAACCCGCCACAATCACCTCCTGCCTTTGGAGAGAATGTGTATTGAGTTGAGGATCAAGAAAATCGTAGCTCAACTAGCCAGTGTGGTGGCGACATGGGAAAATTGGTTGGAGAATACGTGGGATGAGTATTGGGAGTTCGTGCATAAAATGCCGATGCAGTATTTGCGGAGGAGATGGATGAAAACAGTATTGGAGAGGCGGCAGCAGCGCGAAGGCGAGTTCGACCCCGAGGAGATCCGTGCTATCTGCAAGGAAGAGCTATCGGAGAAAGATTGTGGCGGCGGCGGTGGTGGCGACTACTCGGCTGGAGTGCTCCCATGTGTACCACGAATCTTGCATGTCGGGCTGGTTGGTTGCCAAAATACTTGCCCTTGTTGTCGAGCCTTTGCGAGGTGCTTATGTATATATCGACTTTTTAGGTGTTGTGATGCTATTTATGTACATGCAATTTGGGTTTGGATCCCCTGCTGTGGGGTTGCCCACCAACCCCACAGCAGGTGGTGCTATGGGGGAAACGACATCGTTTACCCCCCCCCCCCCCCCAGCCCCCTTTTTTTAAATTTTTTGTGTTTTTTGGATCTCTTCTGAATTTTTTTATATTTATTTATACGTTATAATTTTTTTAAAAAATATATACCATTTTTTATCTTGTCATTTTTTTTATTATTTTAACACATTATTTTTGAAAAAAATTATTTAAAATATTAAATATATAGATATTTAAAAATATCATAAATTATATGTAAATTCTTAAAAAAAACAAATTAACTTATTGTTTTTTAAATAGTAAAAGTGAAAATTATAAAATTAATATTTGAATATGAGATTTTTATGATAATAAAACACATTAAGCTTGAAAAATTAAAAATAAAACAAATTAAGTATAATATTAAATATTTAAATATTTTAAAAATATCATAAATTATATGTAAAGTCCAATAAAAAAACCAAATATAATTATTTATAATTTCGTTAATTAGGTTAACCGAATTTTTTTCGGAAACCAAAAATTCAAACTGGAACTAACCAAAATTTTCTAGAACTAAAAATTAATTATAATATTAAATATTTAAATATTTTAAAAATATCATAAATTATATGTAAAGTTCAATAAAAAACCAAATATAATTATTTTTAATTTTGTTATTTAAGTTAACCAAATTTTTTACGAAAACCAAAAATGAAACTGAAACAATCGAAATTTTCTAGAACTAAAATAGAATTTTAAAATTATAAGACGAAAAAATGATAAAAAAAAATGATAAGATAAAAAAATGAATGTGTTTTTTAAAATAATTTAAAAAGGCCAAAATAGAAATAAAAAACCAAAAAACCAAATATGTTTTTTAAAAAATATAAAAACTTAAATATAATTGAAAAAAAAAAAGAAAAGAAAAGAAAGGGACTGTCACCCCTGCTGTGGGCAACCCACAGCAGGGGATCTAAATCCATGGAATTTGGATTCGATGTCGAATAATTTTTTTCATTTAATGGCAAAAGGATTAAATTTTTGCATGATTCATTATATATATATATTTTTAAGTAACGGTAGTGTTTTGTTATCATTGGATCTCGAATTCGAGTCTTTATTTCAAACTTAGCATCTTCGTATATATCAAATATATTATAAGTTCATCCATCTATGGTTTAATGGTTTCGATTTTGATACAATAATATTTTTTTTTTGAGATAAAAATGGATTTCATTAATCTTGAATATTAGACAGAACACCATTTTGTAACCAAGAAAGAAATCCAGAATTAATCCACGAAATACAAATCGATGAATATAAAGCAAATCTCGCAAGGCGATGAGATGCTTTGTTGGCTTGTCTTCTCATATGAAAAATTCCACAATACCCATTCTCCTCCATTGAGGCTTTGTGATAGCCCAATTGAGATTGAATTGGGCTTAGTGGAGCAGCAAATCCAAGAGTGGGCCTCAACAGGCATTGAATTAGACACAGCTCACAAACTCAAAGCAACAAAACCCACAAGAAGAAGAAAAGCAAGCAGAAGCCCAAGAAGAAGTCGCACCAGAAGCATCCAGAAAGAGAAACAAGCCTAGCTGGATGAAAGATTACGTAATATGAGGAAGAACACGTTTTGCATCATGGGAAGTTAGAAATTTGTTATATTGTTATTTGTTTGTTAATTACTGCCAATTTGGAGTAGGAGGTATAAAAATGAGGAAGGAAAGCCTTCGTAAGGCATCAAAAGAAATTATTCAATACAAAGAATTTGAGAGTTTTGCATAGACTTGAAGTGTGCGTATTTTGTCTATCATTTGGTGATCTCGTTGAGAGATAAAAACAAGCTGCGGGAAACTGAAAAACATGAGAAACGAAGATATTGTTGAAGTTATGTGACAACTGGAAACAAATTTCAAGTCACACTCGGAGATGCAGCTAGCGAGCTACACCAAAATCCTTGAGCAATACATGACTCCGATGGATCTTCGCGTTGGGTAACTTGACCAGAAAATACAAGAGGTGTCAACGGAGAGCGAGATGACAGCCAAGTCATTCGATTCCGAAGGGGAGGGCAGCCGGAAAAGAGACAAGACAGTGGATAAAATAGGCGAAAATCTAACACGATTTGGCTGTGAGGATGTGCACACCTGGGTTTATAAACTGGAGAAGTATTTCACTCTCCATCATGTGCCACCAATGGTTCGAATTCAGGTGGTAGCCTTCCATATGTATGGCGAAGCTGCTTTATGGTACCAATGGATGGATCGTAATGGCGCTCTCGACAGCTGGGATCACTTCGTGGCAGAGATTAATAAGCGCTTTGGCTCCTCCACCTGTAAGGACCTGCTGGGAAAGATAACAAAACTTCTGCAAACTGGTCGGGTGTTGATAATTGCATTTTGTGTGCATTATTTGGTGTCATTCTTATGTCTATTTTGCATGCATTCATATTGTCTTGTGTGTGTTTTTATGTGTTTTATTTATGATTGATTGCGTTGCATTTCACTCCCCAAGTTGGTTTTTGTAGGAAAATGGCGCGCTAAAGAAAAATCTGACAGAAAATCTCACGCTGGAGCGGAGCTTCCTCCGGCTCGAGCGCGAGTCAAATTCCAATAGGTGGAAAAAAATGGCGCGCTGGAGCGGGACTTCCTCCCACTTGAGCGCTCGCTAAATTCCAGTATAAGGCATAATTTGTCGCGCTCGAGCGGGACATTCTACCGCTCGAGCGTGAATTCGTGAAAAAAAATTATTCGGAAGTTTCCTTGTGTTGGAAGGAAATAATTATTTACGAGATTCTGGCCATATAAATAGAAGATTTAACTTAATTTGAAGGTTCCCAGAGGCGGTTTCTTCTCAAGATTTGGGGTGAAGAATTTTCTTTTTCTTTTTATTTGTTCTTAATTTTATGGTTGAAAACTTTGTTTGTGAATTATGTTTATTTGTGAGTAGTCGTTTTTATTCGATTGAGGCCGCAAGATTGGGCCGAACAGATTATTGTTAAACAGTGGATGTTTGTTTGGGATTTCCAGACTTTTAATAAAATTATCAATTGTTTGATTTATATTTTGTTCTTGTGAATAATCTGGTCAATTATTTGCTTGCATGTTAATTGATTCTAAGTCGAAAGATTAGGAATTAATTTTGATCACCCCAACGATTGACACAAGGTTAAATCGACTAGAAATAGTATCCGATTTTATTATGTGGATTTAGGTGAAAACTAAATTTTCATAGTTTTTAATGCATTTAAGTTTGATTAGAATTAATTAGAAATAAATAATCCGTCTGACTTGAATAGGTTTAACAAATTCTAGAAATAGACCGTTAAACAAATTTGGAAAATTCGTCGTAATTTAAGATTAAATCTGGATCCTAGATTTACCACATGTTTGCATTATTTGTTCGATACCTGCGTGTGTCTTGATCGAGTTTTTCTTAATTGAATTTATTACCCAAAGTCTTGTTGTTTTCTTATTTTGATTTAATTTATTTTACTAGTAATTTATTTTTTAATTTCAGTTTTAATTGAATTAATCAAATCATCTTATTTTGCTTAGTCTAGATTAAGTACAAATAATCATATTTTATTAATCAATAAATCAGTCTCTGTGGGATCGATACTTGGACTCTCTGTCCACTTACTATTACTTGACCTAGTACGCTTGCTAGAACTTATTTAATACCGAATCGGTCGGTCAAGTTTTTGGCGCCGCAACTGATATTGATATCAGAATTTTTATTTTACTTGAGACTATACTTTTATTTTACGCTTTTAGTTATTGAATTCTAATTCTTCCTCTTGTCTTTGATTTTCAGGTACTTCCTGCTCATGTATTCATAGCACCCGACCTTCCAAAGATCTTGTGTCACTTGACTTGGAGATCGAGCGCACACTCAGCAGAATTCGGAGAGCTAAGAGAAATACCAATCTAGAGTTTGAATCAGAATCCGAAAAAGAGATGGCCGATAATCGCACAGTTTTGGACCTCATTTTCCCACCTGTTGAAGGTTATGGATCTAGCATCGTTCGTCCTATTGTGGAGGCGAACAACTTTGAGCTGAAGCCTGCTATTATTCAGATGATCCAACTTCAAGCATGGTTTGGAGGCACTGCTGTGGAGGATCCTTACGCTCATCTAGAGTGATTCCCGTCGATCTGCGACACGTTCAAATTCAATGGGGTAACACCTGATGCAGTGATCTGCGGTTATTCTCATTTTCTCTACAGGGAGATGCAACTGAGTGGCTGGATGATCTACATGCTGGTTTTATCACCACCTGGACTGAGCTTGTTCAAATTTTTTTGAACAAGTACTTCCCACCTACGAAATGGCAAAACTATTCTCCGATTTTATCTCGTTTAATCCGAAAGATGGGAATCTTAGCATGCAGCTTGGACCTGATTTAAAAAGATGTTGAGGATGTGTCCTCAACATAATCTCACACAAAGCCAGCAGACCCAGATGTTCTATAAGCTGATCAATCCGTGCGATCTATGTTAAATGATGCAGCTAATGGAAGTCTATTTAGGAAGACGCCAGCAGACGCATGGGAGACCATTGGCAATATGGCAAAGAGTAATGTGGGATGGCCGAATTTTAAGAAGGAGAAGAAAGCTGAAGTTCTGGAGGTCGACGCATTGACATCTTTGAATGTGAAGATAGATGCTCTTACACATCATATGTCACTCATGCAGGCAGCACCAGTGAATCCAGTACAAGCGAACATGCCAGAGGAGCAGCAGTTATTTGAGATTGATGTAGCGAATTTTGCAGGAAATTAAGGGAGGAAGCTGTAAAACCCCTACAACAATACATACAATCCTGGATGGAAAAATCATCCCATTTTTTTTTGGAAACCTGCAATGAATTCTGCTAACCCTTCCAAACCAGCAGAGAAGAAGCCAAGTTTTGAGGAGATCATGATGAAGTATGTTGCTGGTACTGAGACTCGGCTACAGAATCAGGAAGCTACATTGCAGAAATTCGAGACGCAGATGAGCCAGATAGCAACCCAACTGTCAACTAGGCCAACATGAGCGTTGCTTAGTAATACTAATAAGAACCCACGAGACATGAATGCTATCATGGTAGTTACAAGGTCGCAATCTGAGGAGAGGAAAATAGTGTCGAAGGTGAGGAGGCATTGCATCCTAGCACTGTCAAGAAAAAGGAGGACACGCCCAATTCTACAGAGTCTTTGCCTACAGGTAAAACAGGTAAGTTTTATAACTCAGATGTTAATGAGAATGTTGATTTGAGTAAGCTCCATTTTCCCCAAGGAGCAAAGCAACTGCAATTGGACAATCAATTGCAAAATTCTTGGAAATTTTCAAAAAGCTTCATATTAATATTCCATTTGCAGATGTTTTGGCTCAAATGCCTAGTTATGCCAAAATTTTGAATTATTTTTTGTCTAATAAGAGAAAGTTGGTTGATTTTGAAACGGTTAAGTTTCCGGAGGAATGCTCTGCTATTTTATAAAATAAACTTCCTCCAAAACTGAAGGACCCATGTAGTTTTTCAATTCCTTGTACTATAGGAAATTATTTCTTTAATAAGGCTCTATGTGATCTTGATACTAGTATTAATCTGATGCCTTATTCTTGTTTTCAAAAGCTTGGGATTTGTGAAGTTAAACCAACCACAATTTCCCTACAACTCACTGATAAATCTATCAAGTATCCTAGGGGAGTTGTAGAATATGTGTTGGTAAAAGTTGATAAGTTTATTTTTCCAGTTGATTTTGTTATGCTTGATATGGAAGAAGATCGTGAGATACCTCTTATTTTAGGTAGACCAATTTTAGCAACTAGAAAAGCTCTAATTGATGTGCATAAAGTTGAACTGATTTTGCATATGAATGATGAGAGTGTGATTTTTAATGTATTTCATAGCATTATATATCCTGTGGACAATTTTGATTGCTTTAGAATTGATGTTACTGATGAGTTGGTTGAGTGAACTTTTCAAGAACAGTTGTCTATAGACCCACTTGTAATCTGTCTGACAGGAACAGCATATGAGGAGAGCAAGTGCGAATAAGTTGAAGAGTTTGCAAGATGTTTAGATGGAATTAAGCCTCTTGCGAGATCCATTAATTCCAGAATAGGGGAGTTGGGACATATCCCAAAGCCATTGAAACCATCCATTGAAGAACCCCCTACTCTTGAACTCAAAACTCTTTCTTCTAATTTGAAGTATTTATTTTTGTTTAAAAATGATAAATTTCCAATAATTTGTTATTCTTCCTTGACAGGAAGTGAGGAAGAAAAATTGTTGTGAGTGATCAGGGAGCATATTCGAGCAATAGGACGGAGCATTGCCGACATAAAGGGAATCAGCCCATCCATGTCATGCACAAGATCTTGATGGAAGCGAAGCACAAGACTTCAACTCAGCCGCAGAGACGCCTCAATCCTGCTATGCAAGAGGTGGTGAAAAAAGAGGTGATCAAACTTTTTTATGTAGGTATAATCTATCCTATTTCTGACAGTAAGTGGATAAGTCCAATACAGATAGTACCTAAAAAGAGAGGAATAACTGTGGTAGAAAATGATAATAATGAATTAATCCCTACACGGACTGTTATGGAATGGCATGTGTGCATTGATTATAGAAAACTGAACGATCTCACCCGTAAAGATCACTTTCCCCTCCCCTTTATTGATCAGATGGTTGAGAAGTTGGCTGGGCATTCTTTTTATTATTTTTTAGATGGCTATTTGGGTTATATTCAAATTCTCATAGCGCCAGAGGACCAACATAAAACCACTTTTACATGTTGTAGACACTTAAATTTATTGACCTAAAATTATGGAAAGTACGAAATAATATTAAATATCAATAAAAAAAAATAGTTGACTATTTATAGGAAAATTAAATTTCTATAAAAAAAATAAATAGCTAATTAATTGATATTTTAATATATTTTGTGATCAAATCAAGATTTTAAATCAAGATTTCATTTTGCACAAATTGGAAGATAATACTAATATTTTTAGTATTTGAAATCAAATCCTGAATCAAATGGGAGAAAATACTAATATTTTTAGTATTTAAAATCTAATCTTGTGATTAATGGAAGATAATCACCAAATAATCTCGAGGAGTCAATCAAATTGCGACACCTCATCAAATCAAAAATTGTATGAATCTGCATCCTTCAGCTATAAATAGGGGGCAGATGAGCAAGAAAAAAACACAACATAAAAGACTGAAGCAAAGGAGTAGAAGAATTCAAGATTTTTCTCTCAAGTCAAATTCAAGAAATTCAAAGAAATCAAGAGAAGTTCAAAGTGTTTTTCTTCAAGTCCATCAAATTCAAGAATATCAAGACGTGATTCAATGGATTAATTGCGTTCTTCTTCAAATATATTTAAATTCATTCAAATTCAAGAAGATCTTGTTCTTCATCAAATTCAAGAAGTTCGTGTTCTTCATCAAATAAATCAAATTCAAAAAGATTGTGTTCTTCATCAAATTCAAGATAACAAATTTCAAGACGCGATTCAAGGAGTTCATCGCGTTCTTCCCAAATTTTTAAAGTTTAATTTGATATCAATGTATTAATCCATCGAATTAACTTTATCAAATCAAATCTCAAGACATCAAATCGTCTTCCAAGAAGATTAAATACTCAAGAAATTGTCATTGAAAAGGAAAATCAAGGGATTATTTAGAGATCGCATCCACAAATCTTTATTTAATTTCTCAAATTCACTTTGTATCAATTTTTTCAATTTTTGAATTTCAAGAAATAAAAATTTTTGCGCTACAAATTTTGGCACGCCCAGTGGGACCATCTCTACCCTTCATCTTTTCTTCACCAAAATTTTTAAGCCATCATGCCCACCAATGAAAAGATCTCTAACATGAATATTTCATTTCTACTACGAAGTCAACTGGAAGTCTTGGAGTCATCACAAGAAGCATGTCTAAAAAATTACAAGAATCTTTTGAGCAAACCCATTTTCTTAAGAACCATCAGAACTCTCACATAAAAAGCGTGGGGGTGACAAATGCCACAACTTTAGAAGATAAAATAGAAAATTTGACGTAGGCCATTGAGGGACTCGCAAAACATGTTCAAGAACAAGACTCCCTGTAATGACCCTTACCCGGATCACATACTAAACAGAACTTAGGCATGCAATTAACTTAATTAAACAGATATCAGAATAAACTGCGGAAACATTACAAATACTACAATCCTAAGGCAAGGAATCTGTAAAAATCCAATTAGATTATACAACCAAATCGAAAAGTTGTATCAATCTGATAACAACAGAAATAAAAACCTAAGCGAAGCTCCAACTAACCAACCGCTGCCTAGCCCCTCCTGGAACCACCCGCCTCGTCCAATCGCAAACCTGCCCCATGGAATAGGGTGTCCAGAAACACAAAGTACGAGACGTGAGCATAAAATGCTCAGTACGAGAGTATGAGTATACATGCATGCAAAGTGAACTCCCTATAACTCGAGGTCAAAGATCAGATAACAGAGACAGACCGGGCCCTGGTATGTAGCACGCTGTGCCATCGCTGCAGGAGGTGGCTCCCATACCAATATACCAGTGGATATGCCGGACCCAAATCGATGGAAGTTCATCCAGTAACAGGATAGGGTACAACCCTACTAATATACATCTCGAAGGAGATAGCTCAATATGCAGATGAATGCAGCATAAATCAATGACATATAAATCATGCAGTCACATAATACATGCATACTCAGTCAGGATATCTCGAACAGTACTATCGTACCTAACACCGAAGTCTGAACTAAGCTGGAAGAAGACAACCCCTAGCTGCCTTAGGTCCAAGTCCCGACCCGACCTGGTCTCAAGACTGACTCGACCTGACCTCTCCCTTCAAGCCCGACCTGAACTGCTCCTGGTCAAGCCCGACCTGAACTGCTCCTGGTCAATCCCCGAGCTACTCCTTCCCGAACTCTCGAGCTAGTCTTTCCCGAGCTCCCGAGCTACTCTTTGATCCGAGTAGAACTAAGAAGTGAGATAAAATGGTGTATAAATAACCGAACTCTCAACTCCTATTTATAGAGGATGAGCTGGGACAGGTGTCAATCGAGTGCATGACACCTAACAGGACACTAATCGTGTTTTAGCTCCAGCCACGTGTCCATTCCCGACCTGAATACCATGTGTTCTTCCCATGACCGAACACTACCCTGGCCTTGCACATCACTTTCTTGAGCACCCTAAGCCCCAACCCGAGCCAAGCACAAATACATTCCCGAGCCCTAGCTCCAAGCCCGAGCTCTAGATCAATGCCCGAGCTCTTGCTCAATGCCCGAGCTATTGTTGAACAACCATGACCGACCCGAGCTACTCATGTCATATGTTCTTGATCTTAACTTGTGCTCTTGTTAATAAAATATAATTAACCAATTAATCTTGTAAATTGGAACTGGGCTACTACACTCCCAAATTATGAAGTTGATGGACAAGATAAACCATACTGATACAAGTTACATGGACAACGAATATGAAACTAATGATAGAACTGAGCCATCATTGAAGAAAAAAGAAAAGGAACATAATACAGATTTACATTTTTCATCTAATGGTTCAGTTCCTGTTGACTCGTTAAAAGAGTTCATCATGGGTACTATCAAAGAAAAGCTCGATGGATGCTCCAAGCCATCTCTCACCTATGCCAAGTCATATTCACAAAGGATTGATAACTTAAGAATGTCAAATGGCTATCAACCTCCAAAGTTTCAAAAATTTGATGGCAAAGGAAATCCAAAGCAACATCTGGCTCATTTCATTGAAACGTGTAACAATGCTGGGACATACGAAGATTACCTAGTCAAGCAATTTGTTTGTTCACTAAAAGGGAACGCATTTGATTGGTACACTTATCTAGAGCCATGTTCAATTGATAGTTGGAAACAACTAGACCAAGAATTTCTCAATCGCTTCTACAGTACTTGACGAGTAGTTAGCATGATTGAGCTAACAAACTCACGACAATGGAAAGAAGAGACGGTCATTGACTTTATCAATCGATGGAGAAATTTGAGTCTTAACTGCAAAGATCGATCGTCTGAATCTTCTGCAATTGAGATGTGCATCCAAGGTATGCATTGGGGACTTCGATATATCCTTCAAGGAATCCAACCAAAGACATTTGAAGAATTAGCTACTCGAACCCATGACATGGAGTTTAGCATAACTACAAATGGAGTGGAAGGGCCTCCAACTCAAGAATATCATAGACCAAGAGAAAAAAAAATTTCCAAGAAAGGGGATGAGTATTTCACAAATACTCCTGACCCGCAAGAGTATAAACTGTGAACGGTATCCACCAAAGGTATTATATGTGGTTAAACTGTTATGTACTCCACCAAGGTATTATATGTGGTTAAACAGTTATGTCCCCACCAATAGTGAAGTATTTTTCCCACTTATGGTATTTTATGTGGTTAAAATATTAAATCCCCACATAGTCTAAGGTGGTTAAGAAATAGATACTCCTAGCCCGCATGAGTATAAACTGTGCATGGCACCCCCCATCTCAAACAATCAAAATTTTGAACTACGTTATGACATGATCCCTATATTGGGTACGTAGGCAACTTAGATATATTCTTAGTACAGCCATGAACTTGTTGTTTTCTTTTCACATGAAATATTAATATGCCTTATATTTTCAGTGAAATTTAAATACAATCAAAAAATCACAAAAAAAAAATGCAAGTCTTTTAGGCAACTTCAAGATGGTTCGTCGACGTTTTCAAATTCTTGATAACGTCATCATCGAAAGGAGAAATATTTTCAATCATAGTGTATTTTTTCTCAATCTTATGAAGTGGTTGAGAACTAGAAAACATTCTTCATTGTCTCTTCGAGAAAGATGAGATTTTGTTTTCTTCACTTCTTCAAATCACTAAGCCCTTCAAATTATGCGCTTCCACCATCTTGAGTTGATTGGACTTGAGCCACTTTTAGAAATCTCTCGAAGTATGTGATGTGCAGTCGCAAGATTGAGAAAAAAAATTCAAATATCTACTTCATCAATGCTGGTGAGTTCTTTGACACTTTGAACAACTTCATCATATAGAAGTATAGCGATGGAGAGGCCCAACAAAAATGCAAATCACACAAATATGCATATGGTTCACAATGTAAAAGTCAATAGTTTATTGTTGAGTGGACACCATTTCTCGTAAAATGCCTTCATAATGTTGGAATCTCAATGGAATGTGAATAATGAAGCGTAATAAGGTCGTATATTTGCACCGCTTGAAGCCTATGACCACCACGGCAAAGAATGCCTTCAGTCCACTTCCAATATCATTTGATGTAATAAAATTAGTCAATTAATTGAAGTGTACTGTCTCGTCTTGACTTTTTTTCAATGATCCGTCGCTTCGATGATGTAATAGAATATTCTTTTGTGATTGTGTATGATGAATCCCAAACTTTGGAAGTCTTTTGGAAGAAATCTCGATGGATCAGCAAAAAGTATAAAGTGAGTTTGTCAACCATGGTCATGACTTCGCATAATGATTGGCTACGAGTTCATCAACAAACAAGATAGTGTTCATTTTTTTAGGTTGACTCTCATCATCAAGAATCATCAGACGTTGGATGCCTGAAGAAGGAAATATGGATGAAAGAAAATTCAGAGAGAATTAAATTTTAGATTGAAAATTGGTGCAACCTCAAATATCAAATTTCAAAAACTAAATTATCGTAACTCATTCACTCAAAAAAATCATTTGTGAATAAGTCTCGAGGGGGCATTTGTAGACACTTAAATTTATTGACCATAAAATTATGGAAAATACAAAATAATATTAAATATCAAAAAAAATAATTGACTATTTATAGAAAAATTAAATTTCTTCAAAAAAATAAATAGATAATTAATTGATATTTTAATATATTTTGTGATCAACTCAAGATTTTAAATCAATATTGCATTTTGCACAAATTGGAAGAGAATACTAATATTTTTAGTATTTTTAAATCAAATCTTGAATCAAATGGAAGAAAATACTAATATTTTTAGTATTTAAAATCAAATCTTGTGATTAATGGAAGATAATCACCAAATAATCTCAAGGAGTCAATCAAATTACGATACCTCATCAAATCAAAAATGGTATGAATCTGCATCCTTCAGCTATAAATAGGGAACAGATGTCCAAGAAAAAAACACAACATACAAGACTGGAGCAAAGAAGTAGAAAAATTCAAGATTTTTCTCTCAAGTCAAACTCAAGAAATTCAAAGAAATCAAAAGAATTTCAAAGTGTTGTTCTTCAAGTCCATCAAATTCAAGAAGATCAAGGTGTGATTCAAGGGATTAATTGCGTTCTTCTTCAAATATATTTAAATTCATTCAAATTCAAGATCATCGTGTTCTTCATCAAATTCAAGAAGTTCGTGTTCTTCATCAAATAAATCAAATTCAAGAAGATCGTGTTCTTCATCAAATTAAAGAAGTTCGTGTTCTTCATCAAATAAATCAAATTCAAGAAGATTGTGTTCTTCATCAAATTCAAGATAACAAATTTCAAGGCGCGATTCAAGGAGTTCATTGCGTTCTTCCCAAATTTTTAAAGTTTAATTCGATATCAAAGTATTAACTCATCAAATTAACTTTATCAAATCAAATCTCAAGACATCAAATCGTCTTCCAAGAAGATCAAATACTAAAAAAATTCAAATCCATCAAGAAATTGTCATTGAAGAGAAAAATCAAGGGATTATTTAGAGATCTCATCCACAAATCTTTATTTAATTTCTCAAATTCACTTTGTATCAATTTTCTATTTCTGAATTTCAAGAAATAAAGAATTTTGCGCTATACATGTCCGTATGGTACTTCTGCATATAAACAAATGTCATTTGGTTTATGTAATGCTTCAGCTACCTTTCAACGATGCATGTTAGCTATTTTCCATGAAATGGTAGAAAATTTCATTGAAGTATTCATGGATGATTTTTCTGTGGTTGGATCATCTTTTGATGATTGCTTATGTAATTTGGAAAAAGTTTTGAAAAGGTGTGAAGAGTGTAACCTTGTGTTAAATTAGAAGAATTGTGATTTTATGGCGAGAGAGAGAATTGTTTTAGGGCACAAGGTGTCTGAGAGAGGCGTGGAGGTGGATCGTGCTAAAATTGAAATGATTGAAAAACTCCCACTCCCCACAAATTTGAAAGGAATAAGAAGTTTTTTAGGGCATGCTGGTTTTTATAGGCAGTTTATCAAAGATTTTTCTTCTATTGCTAAGCCCCTAACTAATTTGTTGATGAAAGAGATGAATTTTAATTTTTCTGGTAAATGTTTGCAGGAATTTCAGATACTGAAGCAGAAGATGACCAGTGCACCAGTAATTGTGGCCACGGATTGGAGTTTGTCGTTTGAATTGATGTTTGATGCCAGTGACACGACGTTGGGATCTGTCCTCGGATAAAAGAGAGATAAAGTGTTACATGTGATTTACTATGCCAGTGTCACATTGTCAGCTGCCCAGTTGAACTATGCCACCACTGAAAAAGAGTTACTTGTAGTCGTGTTTACGGTGGACAAGTTCAGATCGTATTTGGTGGGAAACAAAGTCATTGTCCATACTGACCATTCGGCGTTGAAGCATTTGATGAACAAGAAGGATACTAAGCCGAGGTTGATTCGTTGGGTACTATTGCTACAGTAATTTGATATGGAAATTGTTGACAGGAAAGGGTCTGAGAATCAAGTTGCAGATCATCTATCTCGTCTGGAAAATCAGGGGATTGAGAAGCAGGTAATACATGACAATTTCCCGGATGAGCAACTGTTTGAGGTAACAAATTTACTTTGGTATGTAGACATTGTCAATTATCTTTCAATTAAGTTTCTTCCCCGCACATGAATTATCAACATAAAAAGAAATTTTTCTCTGACTTGAAATATTTTTTTTGTTGGAAGATCCTTTGCTTTTTAAGATTTTTGCAGATGGTATTATTCGTAGATGCATTCCAGCGGAAGAGGTAAGTTCTATACTCACACATTGTCAAACAGGACCGACTGGAGGACATTTTGGAGCGGGTAGAACTGCTGCTAAAAATCTCCAATCGGGGTTTTATTGGCCTTCACTGTTTAAGGATACTTATAACTTTGTTCTTGCATGTGATGAGTGCCAGCGAGTTGGGAATATTTCTAGGAGACACGGGAAGCCTTTGAATAAAATTCTTGGGTGTGAAGTTTTCGATGTGTGGGACATTGATTTTATGGGACCATTTCCTATGTTTGAGGGGCATAAATACATATTGGTAGCAGTGGATTACGTGTCTAAGTGGGTAGAGGCATTTTCTTGTAGAACTAATGACTCTAGGGTGGTTGTGAAACTTTTAAAAAAATTTGTGTTTTTAAGATATGGTACTCCTAGGTCCATTATTAGTGACAGAGGAACCCACTTTTGTAATCTATAATTTGACACATTATTGAGTAAGTACGGGGTCACACATAAGGTGGCAACACCTTATCACCCTCAAACCAGTGAACAGGTTGAAGTGTCGAACAGGGAATTGAAAAGAATATTGGAAAAAATCGTGAATTTCAATAGAAAAGAGTGATCCAATAAATTAGATGATGCTTTATGGGCCTATCGCAGTGCATTTAAAACACCTATAGACACATCTCCTTTTAGGTTGTTATATGACAAAGCATGTCATCTTCCTATTGAACTTGAACATAAAGCTTTATGGGCTACTAAATTTCTTAATTTTGATGTTAATGCTACAGGTGCAGAGCGGATGCTGCAGTTGAATGAGCTAGATGAGCTCATATTGGATGCGTATGAGAGTGCGAGGAATTTGAGCCATACATCATCAATAAAACTCGGTACATTCGTTCTAAAATTAGTTTTAAGAGAGCTTTTGAGTTTGATTGTCATCTTGATGTTCTACTTGTGCTAGCGTGTTTGAATTAAAAATGTCTAGACATTTCCCTTACAATTTTAAATGTGCTTAATGGCTAAAGAGACGCTTAAATGCTTTATGAATATTTTAGTTGACATGTCAATCTTGATTTTGTGTTGATTGCTAGTTCGAGCTAATTTGGTCCAATCTTGATCATGAATCTTGTTAATTGTCAACTTGATTTATTTGTGTTAGTTATATATCTCGCCTTATTTGTTGTTTAATCAAGTTGAGACTGATTTGCTTGTGCATTGTATTCATATTTTTAAAATCATGAAATGGCATTTAGCAAGGGGAGCAAGAATGGAAAATCGAGTTGAGCACACTAGATTTATCCCTTTATTTTTTTACAAAATTCATTTATTCAAACTTTGAGGGGGAGCTAAAATGTGTTCTTAGATTTTTTATTTCAAACCTTATTTATTTTCACAAAAAGAGACAGAAATATGTTAGATAATAGAGCAATGCTACAGGTACAACAAAGATTGTACAACCATTTTTAAAACCATCTTTAAAATGACCAAAATACCATAGAAAACTAAAAGAATTACAACCCACTTTTCTAGAACACGCTTATTTCAAGTGATTTTTTTTCCTTTTTACTGCATTATAATATTTTTACTTCAAATTACAACCAAAATAAAATTAGAACCGATTTTTTTCAAATGTATTTTTTTTAAGTTCAGCATAACTCGCACTATGAACAAATCAAAACTAGTCATCAAAATTAACTTTTCTCTCAAAAAACTCAATGCAAAAAACTTTGTTTGATAAAACAAAAATGCATATGTTTCAACCACCCAAAAATTAAACAAAAAGCGTACAAAATGTAAAAAATACCATATATTTCATCCTCCAAAAAATTGATCAACAAATATCAACTAATAAAATATAAATAAAAAGTTCCAATAGCTTGTTCTTCAAAACCTTCCAAAATCTCCACAATATCTACGGAAAAAATTTGTTCATGCTCTCAATACTGCTATAATTTGTTAAACCAATGGTTGTATCATTCTCTGATTGGACAAAAAATGTAGGTGTGGTAAATGTTATATGATTCAATCCAAAACTTGAAACATAACCGACTCCATATTTGAATGCTTGCGTAGCAGGGGTAAAATTATTAATATCCTATTTGTTGACGACATCTGTACCCGTGTCTTTCATCAACTTACTATGTATCTAATCAAATAATACCTTCGTTTTCTTTTTCCTAGTTTACAAGGGTCTTTTTTTTCGATCCTTCAGAGGGGCTCCCTTTCTCTTGATACACTTCGGGTCCAGAGTTTGAGAGGCAAAGTTTGTTTCAACTTCTCTAACACTTGCAGATCTCGCTGGATTATGTTTTTGAACTAAATCTTCACAGTTGCAATCACCTAATATCGTTCTCAAAGTGAACTCAGCCTTCTTTTTAGCAATCCAGCTATTCACCTCGTGGAATTTTGCCTCATCATCAGCAACCAAACCAGCTAGTCCTGAAAATTCTTGATGCAATTCATCATATTTTTCTTGTCCAGGAGTAGTAATCCAACCATCGTAATTGACTTAAACCCATGTGTACAAGCGATTCGCATCACGCTTCCATCTCTTAAGGTACCGTTTGGTTTGAGTGATATGATAAGTAATCCATAGATAAGTAATATAATATAAATTAAAAATAAATAAGAAAAAATAGTTAATACATTATTTGATTTGATGGATAGATTATAATTTATTTGATTTAATTGATGTAAAATTATTAGTTAATAAATAGATAAATAATATAACGAAAATAAGGCAAAATTGATTGGGATAAGTTATACATACATCAAACCAAACAATGCTTAAGGATATAATTTTTTGGTACTGATCTCACATCATTACATAACAAAACCGACAAAGCATGTCTGCAAAGTATTCCTCTAAACTTAAATGAATGGCAACTGCAGACTATCTCACATTTTCCTATTTCAAATTGGACATCCAATATTCTCTGTTTCATTATTTTTCCTTTGTACTCGACATCCTCGTGCACCTTAAATTGAGTTCTCTTAGGCTCTTCCTCCCCACATATCACCTTACAGTACATCAGACGGGTGATCTCTTGTTGGAATTCTCTGAACTTGTCCATAGTATATGAGGCTTGAAATTAATTTTCTATATCATATGCACTCACACAAGGAATCATATGGGAATATGCACGAAAATATGCTTGAAACTCTTTCATAACTTTGCTACGCAAAACCCGCTCATATTGTTCAACAAATTGTTTCAAACTGGTTTTAGAATGCACGTACCCATCGAAGAAAGAATTCATGCTCTCAATACGCTGTGTTGAAGACATTCTAGCCAAGAAATTTGTGTTGAAAAATCACGAACTCATCGTGATCTTTCTTTAAAAAGCCCGAACAACCAATCATTTTCGTGCAAAGAGTACTTTTCCACCATTGCATCCTAAGACTGAACAAATTTCTCAAGATTTAATGATTCATATATATAATTGTGTATATCCTTAAAAATAAAATCTTTTTCTTTGTGATACCCAAACTTTTCAGGCAACTTTCTAAGTATATGCCATAAACACCGTCTGTGTTTTATGTTAGGAAATACAATCTCTATAGCATTTTGCATGACCCTGTCCTGATCTGTGAGAATTCCTTTGGGAGGCTGATTCTCCATGCAATCAAGACATGTCTTAAATAACCATACAAAAGTTTCAGTATACTCACCCGCAATCAAACCACATCCAAGAAGAGTCGATTGTCCATGATGATTAACACCAACAAAAGGATCAAATGGCATATCATACTTGTTTGTTAGGCAAGTTGTGTCGAATGTGACAGCATCACTGAATTCCTAGTACGCGCTAGTCTGCATCTTTTATCAGCCCATAACACATTTTTAAGACATCCATCCTCATCATAATCAATAGAGAAGTAAAAACCAGAACTCTTATTAGTCTTTTTTGCAAAGTACGCAAGAATAGCAATTGCATCTCCTTTACCCAACCTTAGTCTCATAACTTTATCAATGTAGTTCCGAAAATCCTTTTCAATGAAAGTCAAATTTTTGTATCCCCCAGCTTCAACAACAACTGATTTGTAACTTTTATGAAGTGGAATTCCAGCGATATCATTAAGTTCTAACTTATTTTTAACATATCCAGGTAGTTGTCGATTATATCGATACATCCTAGCTTTGCACCCTGTTATTCGCCAAACATCGAAAGCATCTGTTGTTGCAGTCAACCTAGCTTTGCACCCTGTTTGACTTGTGGCACTAGGCCTAAGAGAAGCAGTTGTACCTCTTGATTGATTGCCTTCTCGGCCACAAGTGAATGTCACATTTTGAATAACCTAATTTGTTCCTTTTCTAGAAGTCCTATTTATGATTGAAAAACCCATGCGATACGCATAACTTTTGTATGTTTTGTATATTTCATCAACACTCATAAAATTCATCCCAACTTCAGGATCGATGTCACTATCTTCTTTGGACACTCCATCATTCATTGTAGCATAGTCCTTAAATCTTATTTCATTTTTTGTTGTATGTTCATATTCATCGACTACATTATATGATTTTGACACTTATACATTGTTGTCTTGACTTTGGCTTTCTAAGAAAAAAACAAAAACGAATTCAGGCATACCAGAAATCACAGTTTCATCCGGGAAGAAAAAAAAGAACATGAATTCTTTCTAATGTTCTTATAAAGTTTCATCAATTACCCATACAAAATTATATACAAACTCTCTACGAATAATTACTTTCATTTTCAAAAATGCATAATCTCTAATCAAACACACTAGCCATTCGTAGAAATTAGAATTTAAGAACAAACAAAAAAACTTCTAGATGCAAAAAGTAACTCTGTTTCACTTTTTTTTACCTTATGAACCAAACAAAATCGCAACAAAAATATACAAATCGAACATAAATATTCCAGAGAACAATTTCAATTGAGCAAATCATACCTAGGTGCAAATCATACCTAGGTTAATCATTTTTGGGGCAATATTTAAAGAGAAACTAGGTCACGAACTAGACGTCGCATGAATGTCGTGTTGTCGTCGGAATGGTGAGTGGTGTTCAGAATGGTGAAGATGATGAGTTGAAATACGATTGATCTCCCGTAAGAAAAATAGGGTAAATGTTTGCGTTGTTTGGCGCTAGAGTGGGAGTGAAATGAAAAATTAAAGGAAAATTATACTTTAATCAAAATCTCACTAAATATCATGATATATTCGCACGATATATTGGTTGTAAATATCATCGTTATGTTTGTACATCTAGCACTTTCCTAGATTAAAATATGATTTTCACTCTTTGCATTTCTTGAATTTTAATTGTGCATATTTTCATCTAAGTTTTGTAATCATCAAAAGGGGAGAGATTGTTGGGTTGTGAAATACAAGCAATCTTAATTTTGATGATAACAAAACTTGTTATTGTGTTTTTAACATATTTACTTAAGTGTGTAGTTTATACATCACATTTTGGAAGTGATAAGCTGCTCAAAAAAGCAAAGAACCAACTCAAATAGATGCAAGTCATATTTCAGATCAGTACGACTAATTTGGATGTTATTTAGGTCAAACTGCTGTCTAAAAACTCTACTGGAACTGAACCGGATGAGAAGAAAACAGAAGCAGTAAAGCTTGAATAGTTCTTGTATTTGGGTCATATCTTGAAGCTCGGTTATCCAAATGGAACGATTCAGTATGAGTTACAATATAAAACAATGATCTACAAATCATATTCAGAAGGCAAAGTCTAAATCGGAGCCTAAGAGCTGATATACCGCACTCAATAATCTAGTTCTGCACTGAAATTCTGCAGAGCATAATTTCTGACACACCTGAGTATTTTGGGCATATCTCTCTCGTACAAACTTGAAATTGAGTGATTCTTGATTCTGTGGATAGACAAGATGAAGGTCTACAATTTCATGTTATACTTTGCCAAAAGTTAATGAATCAAGAGATAAAAGCAAGAGAATGTGCTACTGAAAACAACGCTACTAAAATCTAAAGTGTTCCAAAGCAGTAGACTCTGAAATACAGCAGAGTTCAAACCAGTAGCTGCTAAAAACCAGTAGCTGATGTAACCAGTTTCCGATGAAACTAGTAAACGACCAGTAGCTACTGTACCAGTTGATCCCAAAATCAGCAGAAGATCAAGAAAGTGCCAAAAGCGTGAATATGACCGTTTAAATGACAAAAATAGTACAAGAATTTTATTAACGGTCATATTCTTGTGTCTAACGTATACATCTCTTTTAGAGGCTATAGATAAAACATCACTCTGAAAATCAAAAAGAAGAAGGGCGTATAAACATATTCATCTGCTAGTTGAGAGCTTGCCTATGATGTGAAGAACACAACATAATTATTGAGCCTTCAAAGTTAAGTTCTTCACACTCCAACTCATTCACACACATATGAGAGATGATTTGTAAAGATTAGTTGAGTGAGAGTCTTAGCACAAAGACATTAAAGATTGTGTTTGTAGTCTTGGCATAAGAGACGTTAAACATTATGCGGATTGTGAGGTTGGGGCTTACAATTGAGTGGCTAGGAGTTCTTGTTTAGGCAGTGGGTAAGTCCTAAACCAGATTGGGTTTGTACAAATGAGTTGTATAAATCAAAGTCTTCTAGTGGATTCTTCCGAGGAGGAAGAAGTAGGAGATTGAGATCTGAACATCCATAAACAAATTCGTGTCTCTTTAATTTATTTTATTTACTTATTGTTGTTGTTTTTGGATGATTAGTTAAAGCATTTTATATGTTCTTTAAAGTACCAAAATGTTGCATACAAAGTGTTTGATAAAATGCTTCAACCAAAATATTTTTACTATCTAACCTTGCAATCATTTCAAACGATTTCCAAAATTTTGAATCGGTTTTTAGAGAATTATGTTGAGTATCTTCCACTTGATTTTGTAACCAAACTCGATATAATTTCTTGGGGCTCGGTTCATATTCGAACATTTGAAGTACGATCTATTGTAGCTCAAAATTTTTAAAAGTGCGTATTAACCCCCCCCCCCCCCCCCCCCTCTCACACGTTTTTGAACTCTTTGTTGTGCTCTGAGAAAAATAATGCAGTGCTTAATTAACATGGAGTACTTGAGAGTAGGTCAAGTTCCCAAGATTTTGTTTTATGGTGAATTAATAAACTCACTCTATTAGGTGGTGAGGTATGTCGGGATTCTATTTGAAACGACCCAACTTACTACTGAATTTTTTTTAATACTTATTCATTTTTTTTAAATCCTTGCATGCAAGATCCGTAACATAAAAACTTAAATAATATACTCTCATAAATCCATGCATACACAAAACTCATGAATACACAAAATATTTCAAAACCAATAAACTCTGAAAGCGAAAATATTAATACATGTGCGGAAATAACTGTTTTAAATCTCAAAAACCACTGAACATAAACTGAGCATCAGTCATGGGTGAGCTAGCTGCCAGGAAGCTCATACGTCCTCACCACCAATCGGGGCTACATGCTCAACAACAAACTCTTGTCCACCTGTACCATTTAAGTCTAGTGAGTCTAGAGGCTCAACACGTTCTATTCAATAATAACAACATGAAACCACATGCAAGCACACTTCATATCTTGAGCTTTATCATTATACATAATATCATATGGCATGTCATAAATCTGAAACTTTCATATAGGTTTTATCAATGTCGTGTGATTGTAACATGTTTGATTGATCAATCAAGGAACCAACATACATGGCAGTGACATCTCCACCTCTTATGTCACTTCACCAGGCTCAACTTGAATCCATAGGCGCATAATCATAATCATGTGAAAATGCAATCGGGCCCCAGTATCCTGACTCACAGTCCCGTAGCATATGAAAAGGGCTCCGGGCATAGGCATCTCATCCCCAATCCTGTGGATTGTCACACGCTCACTTCAACTTTTTTAAAATATTTTTGCATGCCCATAATCATTCATAACATTTTTCTTTCATGATGTATCTTAAAACAATCATAATTTCATAATTTCATAAAACTTTTCCCTTACTTTACATTAAAAATCCTTGCATGATGCTTGAACTTAAAAAATCATCATTATTTTTTTAATTTCATAAAAATTTTCTTGTAAATATATATTTAATTTATTTTCATAAAAATCATATTTATATATAATAAAATACATGCATGAATTAAATATATATTTATGGACCACTTATTTTCTCCAAGGACGTGAATAACTTTGCATGAACATGAAGATTTTCATTCTAAAACCACATACATATGCAACATCATATCTTTCATGCATAAATCAGTGTAATATGACTTAAATGACGAGCAAGAAAGGATTAAAAACGTGCCTTCGCGTTTCTAACACACGAAAACTTAACCAGTTTCATAGATCGTGATCCAGGAATCTTATAACTTTCTAATTCTGGAAAGCTCAAATCTCTAAACTTTTGATTTCTACGTCTAAATATCCTCAACTGGCTTCCGATCTGTGAAAAATCACATAATGGTCAAAAGTCAACCTTAGTCAAACTTTGACCGATAAATTGCAAACTTTATTGCGTTATCACCGCTTCACGATTATGAATCTCGACTTGAAATTTGGATATTTGGATATTTGGATCTATCACATCGAGACGATAAAAAATGGTTCACATGTCGACGGTCGTGGGAAAATCGAGGAAGACGGCGGCGGTGGCGGTGGCGGTGGCGGTGGCGGCGCGCTGGCGATGAGCAAAACTACTCCAAAATTCACGAAATTTGGCAAGCTTGTAGATCTCGACGAGATGATCTCAACCATCTAAGCCACGACCGGAACGGAACTTCGACGCATAGTAGATCGGAGAAAAATCGTGCGATTCCGGTGAAATATCTTTGCTCCGATTTGGTTCGATTTCTACACCCAAAATGCTAAAATAAGCTCGGAAAATGATCTACACACCTCATAGAATCGTTTAACAGCTTTTAAACCAACAAAATCGAGCTAAAAACAAGAAATCTCACCGAGGAAGATGATGAATAGTGAACTTGTGACTGAAAATCAACGATTCCCGGTGATCCAACCGTTGAAATTTTGATTTCTTGGTACCGATGGAATAGTCTTCATCTTAGCTGCAAAATGATTGTTCGGATTTCCGATCGGAGCTCCGGTGAATGGCCGACGAAGGCAAAAACATGAATTGCTACAATAATGCCGAGAATTTCGGGAAAATTTGGGAGAAATTCTTTGATCTGTGTTTTATTTTAGGTGTTTTAGTGTGTGTTTGCTATTTATAGAAACTCGATAATTTCTTGGCCCAGACTAATTTATTTGATATTCAATTGATAAAATTAGTCTCCAATCTGATATTTTTTTGTTACACACACCCAACATCTATTAACACCATTTTCTGAAATTTTTTACTTTGACGAGTCAATTAGACTCATAATTTTTCAAATTAATTATTAAGTCAATTTTGGACTATGACCAGTCAACCAAGACTTTGACTAGTCAACTCGGTCAATACACTTCTAAATTAAATTATCTGCATAAATAATTATTTTTATATAAATATCTCAATAATTATTTCAAAATTCCAATATTCCAGATATCCAGAAATAGTCAAACTCATTGACTTATTGATACATGTATTTTGTAAATACACTCTATAACTCATTTGACAATAATTATTATTTCATCAACTCAATAATTATCTTAATTGTCAATTAATTCGGTAGCTAATTTTTGGGGCGTTACAACTATCTCCCCCTTAAATGGAATTTCGTCCTCAAAATTGAAGTACATACTGAAAAACTCTGGATAACGCATCCGTATATCGGCCTCGGCCTCCTAGGTAGTCTCTTCTTCCGAATGATTCAGCCACCGGACCTTGACCATGGGAAGAACTCTCGTCCTAATCCTTCGCTCCTAACGTGCTAAAATTTGCACTAGTCGCTCCTCGAGCGACAAGTCTGACTTTAACAGCAGAGGCTCATAATCTAATCCATGAGATGGATTGGAGATATACTTCCGCAACATTGATACGTGGAATACATTGCGCACTACCGCAAGAGTTGACGCTCATTGGCTTTTGTTGCGCACTCTGATCCTTATCGACACATATGTTACCAATGATCTAACTAACTCTTACTGTAGAATAAAGTCACAGTTCTTATTTTTTCTCAAGAGATTGTATTTTAAGAACTTTACATCATTAATCATAGTCAAAACTCTCTGAGAATCTCAACTCTGACCCATACCCAACAATCAATTTTTCAGACCTTAAGCTCACCAAAGACAGTAGCTTAAATACCCAATACAACAACTTAGAATTCAGATGGCATTTACGTCTATCATACAACTTTTAACATCTCTCCCTTTATTAACTTTCCGATTTCTCAAATTTGTCTGCAAAACAGATGCAAACTCTTATAGTAAGTCATTCTCAAATAGATCAACATTCATCCGATGTCTCTTAAATCAAATTCGACAATCATCAGACGTAAACATCTGTTTGCGATGGAACTCGCCTCTGCACCAGTTTCAATAATTCATGTATTTTTTTCATTGTTCAATCCAAATAGATATCACCAAACACTTGGAGCTCATGAAGAAATACTACAGATTCACCTCAGAACTAAAAATCACAATACCGATATGTCGATCATAATAGTTCGGTTATCTGATCAAATCAATCTGAACAAATGTCCATCTATCTCATTCTTTTTGTTTTCAAGTGTTGGTAATTAAAATAATTATGAATTCATATTCTGCTAAAATTATCTACTTGTCTCTACCAACATTGAAACTTCAATTCAGAATTCAAAGTTCTGTTCTAGGTCAAAATAATGGAGTTCCACTAAAATACTTCGAGAGAATTGAAATGACTCAACTAATTAATTATATCAATTGATTCCGAAAATATGATATGTTCTTGAAACTCCTCTGATTCTCTTGTGTAATTTAATTTGGATCAAAACATATCTTTTCAAGTCGGCTGCAAATTTGTTTTAGGATTTAATTCAGATCACCAAAATTCTCAATATCTTCAGACGCATGATTCCTACTCCAATGGTAGCTAACGGTCAAAGAAAACAGTAACAAAACGGCTGGTTTTCTTATCCTTGCGCCCTATAAATATGATCACTCAAACACATTTTAATCACACTCAACTTATTCTTTCTCTCACAAGTTATTTCTCCAAGATCTCGAAGAAGAAGATGGCATTTTCAAGATTATTCTTTGTAACTATCTTGATTATCCTACTCACGAGCCTTATATTTACTGGTAAATATCCACCACACATTTTTTTTTCTATTCTTAAATATGCTTGTACTCATTGTTCTTCCATTGTTTTGTATTGTCATAATGATAGAAATTAAATAAACCCAATCAAATTCTCAATTTTTATCATGCAATTCAAAGTTATAGATCCGAATATGAATTCAGTGTATTCGAGAGTTTACTCTAATCCTACTCATGCTACATCCCCAAGTTTCTCGGTCTGCTGCTCGAGTAGTCTAGTAATACCGGCTAAGTTATGTTTATAATGTGTTCAAAATGTAACTTGACCACTTTTCCTCTCTGTCTCGCAACTGATGGTATACAAATCTCAAATCGATCTTGTAAAACACCGAAACTCCCTACAACTAATCAAATTAATCATCGGTTCTCGTCACTGGATACTTTTTCTTCACTGTGACTCGATTGAGCTCTCGATAATCGATATATAATATCATGTTGAAATCCTTCTTCTTCACAAAGGTGAGAAACTAGGGCGAATGAATCTCTTCTCTAACATCTCCTGAATTTGTTCCTTCAGCTCTATCATTTCAATAAGAGCAAGACGATACGATGCCTTATAGATAGACACAGTACCTGGTAGTAGCTCAATACTGAACTCGACCTCCCTGTCTGGTGAAATTCCAGCTATATCATTCGGAAAGATAAAGGGAAAGTCGCGTACAACTTATGCATTCTAAATAGAACGAGTAAATAAACCCCTATGTAACTACTTCCTCGCACATACACGAGAGATGACGTGCGGAATACTGTTGCTCAGGGTTGCATATAAGATAATTGGGTCTCCGCACTTAGGATTCGGTGATATTGTCCTCTTCTGAAGGTCAATCAAAGCTCTTTTGACTGTTAATCAGTCTATACCAAGAATAAGATCAAATCTTGTCACTCCTTGCAGAAAGGTATCCCTCTAGTGTTAGGGGCGACTGCCTCCTGCTGCTGCTGACTCAAAGGAATTTGTCCATTAGATTATGCAGCAATTGCTTCTTCACTGGCTGCTGCGAATACTGTACTCTAAATTCGATTGATCAACACTAATAATGGAGTCTCTTAAAAATCTAATCTATTAAATACATGTGCACACATCTAGTTCCCAAAATTTTCATTTAAACATAGTAATTAAAACATCAAATCCTGTAATAATATTAACTTAGCAAAACTTAGCCATACAAACTCAAAAATAATCACCACAAATCGCCTATATTCCTTGAAAAAACGAAATCCCAAAAATCATAACATATACATGTAAACCCTAGTTCTCAAATAATTTCTCATAAATCTCAAATTCACGAGTTAAATAATTACATTTATAATATACTCTAAGTGCAAATCCCGCAATCAATTTAACCAATAATTCACCCATGAAATCAATAAATTACTTTAAAATACAAATGTCAAACTTAAATCCAAAAGATAATAGATTATCAAACTTAGTTCCCAAAAATATAACGTTTTGGTCATCCTCGCGTGTAACACATATCGGAGGTATATTGTGATTTCCATAAATCCCTCACATAACCGCAATGCATAACTAAGTATCTTAACTTAAAATTCTTATAACATAAATCATGTGTCCCATATGTTGAACATAACATAAAGCATTTTAATCTTACATACTAGCAAGCATGCGAGTCACCCTCCAATGACCATGCTCTGATACCAACTGAAATGACCAAACTTACTACTGAATTTTTTTTAATACTTATTCATTTTTTTTTAAAATCCTTGCATGCAAGATCCGTAACATAAAAATTTAATAATATACTCTCATAAATCTATTCATACAAAAAAAATATTTCAAAACCAATAAATTGTGAAAGAGAAAATATTAAAACATGTGCGGAAATAACTGTTTTAAATCTCAAAACCCACTGAACATAAACTGAGCATAGGTCACGGGTGAGCTAGCTGCCTGTAAGCTCATACGTCCTCACCACCAATCGGGGCAACATGCTCAACAACAAACTCTCCACCAGCACCATTTAAGTATAGTGAGCCTAGAGGCTCAACACGTTTTATCCAATAATAACATCATGAAACCACATGCAAGCACACATCATATAAATATCGTGAAGATACTTATACATGCATGATCTTAAAAACATCACATACATCTTAAACATCATCATCATCATATCTCAACATAAACATTATCATCATACTGATTTATAAATATTATCGAATCTGTAAATCATATCTTGAGCTTTATCATTATACATAATATCATATGGCATGCCATAAATCTAAAACATTTATATAGTTTGTATCAATGTTGTTTGATCGTAACATGTGTGATTGATCAATCAAAGAACCAACGTACGTGGCTGTGAGATCTTTACCTCTCATGTCACTTCACCAGGCTCAACCTACATCCATAGGCGCATAATCATAATCATGTGGAAAGGCAATCGGGCCCCAGTATCCCGACTCACAGTCCCGTAGCATATGGAAGGGCTCCGGACCTAGGCATCTCATCCACAATCCCGTGGATTGTCACACGCTCACTTCAACTTCCTTAAAATATTTTTACATGTCCATAATCATTCATAACATATTCTTTCATGATGTATCTTAAAACCATCATAATTTCATCATTTCATAAAACTTTGCCCTTATTTACATTAAAAATATTTGCATGATGCATGAACTTAAAAATCATCATTATTTTTTAATTTCATAAAAATTTGCCCGTAAATATATATTTAATTTATTTTCATTAAAATCATATTTATATATAATAAAATACATGCATGAATTAAATATATATTTACGAACCATTTATTTTCTCCAAGGACGTGAATAACTTTGCATGAACATGAAGATTTTCATTCTAAAACCGCATACATATGCAACATCCTATCTTTCATGCATAAATCAGTGTAATATGACTTAAATGGCGAGCAAGAAAGGATTAAAAACGTGTCTTTGCGTTTCTAACACACGAAAAATTAATCGGTTTCGTAGATCATGACTCAGGAATCTTATAACTTTCTAATTCTGGAAAGCTCAAATCCATAAACTGCTGATTTTTTCCTCTAAATATCATCAACTAGCTTCCGATATGTGAAAAATCACATAATGGTCAAAAGTCAACCTTAGTCAAACTTTGACCGACAAATTGCAAACTTTATTGCGTTATCATTTCTTCACGGATTCGAATATCAACTCAAAACTTGGATATTTGGATCTATTACATCGAGACGATAAAAAATGGTTAACATGTCGACGGTCGCCAAAAAATCGAAGAAGACGACGGCGGCGCGGCGGCAAAGAGCAAAACTACTCCAAAATTCACGAAATTTGGCAGACTTGAAGAGCTCTATGAGACGATCTCAACAATCTAAGCCACGACCACAACAGAGCTTTGACGCGCCGTAGATCGGAGAAAAATCGTGCGATTCTGGTGAAATATCTTCTCTCCGATTTGGTCCAATTTCTACCCCAGAAATGCTACAATAAGCTCGGAAAATGCTCTACACACCTCATAGCATCGTTTAACAGCTTTTAAACCAACAAAATTGAGCTAAAAACAAGAAATCTCACCGAAGAAGAGGATGAATAATGAACTTGTGACTGAAAATCAACGATTCCCGGCGATCCAACCATTGAAACTTTGATTTCTTGGTACCGGTGGAATCGTCTTGATCTTAGCTACAAAATGAACGTTCGGATTTCCGATCGAAGCTCCGGTGAATGTTCAACAAAGGCAAAAACATGGACTGCTACAGTAATGTCGAGAATTTCGGGAAAATTCGGAAGAAAATCTTTGATCAGTGTTTTATTTTAGGTGTTTTAGTGTGTGTTTGCAATTTACAGCAACTCAATAATTTCTTGTCCTGAACTAATTTATTTCATACTCAACTGATAAAATTAGTCCCCAATCTGATATTTTTCTGATACACACATCCAAAATCTATTAACTCTATTTTCTGAAATTATTGACTTTGACCAGTCAATTAGACTCATAATTTTTCAGATTAATTATTGTGTCAAACTTAAACTATGACTAGTCAACCAATATTTTGACTAGTCAACTCGGTCAAATACACTTATGCTGCCGTGACTACTCTCGTCACCATGACCCGCCATCTACACGATGATTAAAGGTTAAACTCAATTCCAACAATCTAGATCTCAAGATTACTATGCATGCTCTGATACCATAAATGTAATGACCCGCACCGTGATCACCTACTAATCAGAAGCTTAAGCATGCATTTAACCCAAATACATCAGAAACAAAAGCCTAGACAATAACTCTGCTGGTCCTCCATCACCTAAGCTCTCCTGGAACCACCCGCATCGTCCAGCCGTAGACCTGCCCCATGGAATAGGGTGTCCGGATACAAAAAATTACGGGACATGAGCATGATAAGCTCAGTACGAGAGTATGAGTATACGGTTTTATGTGTGCATGCATGCAAGTGAACTGGATACCAAGACTCTCAGGTCAAGAAACATGCTCAAAGACCGGGACCAGTGTGGGGACCCGGGTTGCTAATCTCATCTTAGGGCAATAAATGATTAATTAAAAATTAATCAAACAATACATGAATAATAAACCAAGAGCTAAAAAAATTTTTTTTTTTTTTAAAGAAGGCCCCTCGCTCGATCGGGTAAATGTTACCGATCGAGCGAGCATAAAATTGCAGCTCTCGGTCTGAATCCATTTTGGCCTCGCTCGATCGGTGAAATCTTACCGATCGAACGAGCCCAAAATTTCAACCTTCTGTTGAGCAACATAAAGGCCTCGCTCGATCGGTGAAATCCTACCGATCGAGCGAGCTGTATTTCCAGAAAATCTGCAGGAAACACTCTTATTGTCAACCATGGAACATGCATAAATATACTCTTTGATTCCAAATCTCATACACACTTTATATAAACTTCTAAACATGCTTCTAGATAATTTACATGCATTCAAACTAATATCAAGTGATCTAGAATACATGACTCTCAAGTATAAATCAATACTTGGCAAAAACAACCTATACAAAGGTTCTTGCTTTCTAACATGTTTACCAAATCTTAAATACATGTCATCTGCTTAAAACCCGAATCACCACACGCTATCTCTCTTCTCAAGCTATCCAAGCCAACTCTAGCTTGATCATGCCCCAACCTGATGCAATGCACACATACAAACAAAGCAACAGCCGGATAACTCCGGTGAGAATAAATCTCAGTATGAAAGACATGCATATACATCATGAAAGCATATGGAATCTATATGCCATACTAATCTAAAATCATAAAACATGTAATAACATGTAAATCATAGAATCATCATCGATGCTTAAACTCTTAACACATAATGATTCATCTAAAGCAATAGCACACATTCATATCTAGAATAGTGTATCATAACATGCTAGCATTTATATCTGCATAATCTAAACCATAGCAATCTCTAGGTTAATGCATAAATGCAATGCATGTGCCAAGGAATAGGCTATCAAATTTGATATCAATAAAGCTTAGTTCTTTGGGATCCCGAGGAATAAAATAACTATCAAACCGCCGACACTCCCAATCGAGGCGGCATCAAGTATTTTAATCCTTTGACTTTGGTGCAGCCATAGTGAGTCATCTAGCTCTGGAAAAATAAATCTATATTCCGTGCCATGAGTCATCTGACTCTGGAAGTAAATCTACATTCCATGTCACTCACTACAGTTCTCCAAACGTTATCTGCACTCTAGGCCATTCTGCCCTCTGTGCTTTACAGGCTGGAGTTCAAGATGAATGCAACATAAGCTGTATGCATTAAAGACTGTAACACATCTTGAACATATAATCACATAATCAATCAAAGCATCAAAACTCATATAAATCACATAAAAGCACTGAAACAACTAAGTATGTGATTTCAGGATAACTCGAAAACCACCACGTTCTCGAGTTGTTCTACCTGGCAGGAATAATGTCGATTCATACCTTTCATCGCGATTCAAACCTCTTGAATCTGTTGCCAATGCTGATCATCTCAATGCTAGCCAAATCGGTCATCAAAATCTACTCATTTCAATCAGTGCTACTTGAAGGTATTTTTGATTCAACTTCAAACACTTCAAGTCATTCGAACTCAAACTCGTCGATTCAACTTCAATAATCTTCAATTCAAATCTGAAATAGATTATAACATATCTAAACATCAATTTCCAATCTGAATCGATGTTTCTTTAAAGCTTATTCAATTCAAATCTTGCTAATACAATTGGAATTCAAACCGACGTCGCAACTATTCGAGTTCGATAAATCTTTCGATTCAAATATCATTATATCTTCATTCTAAACATAATCTAATATTCAATTCATCCACAATAAACTTGAAGATGAGCTCTAGACATTTAGAATGCATAACAATTCAAAATCTTGAACCGGCGGCGTAACGGTACGATTTCGGTCAATCCAAAAGCTTAAACATCAATATCATCACCACCTTAACATAAGAACATCAACAATTCAGCAGCTATATCTCGAAAATGGAAGCCTTAAAAATTCAGATTTCTGAAAAGTCTTACAAAAATCGTAATCATGTTCAAACGACGATCTTTTCTCGATCCGTCTTAGATATGCTATCGTCGTATATGCTAGAACATGTTTATACAATCAAATATGAATTATAACAACAACTTAAAATTCAAACATGGAAGAAATTCTTAAAACTTACGTCAAAACGTAGCACTCGGAGCTGTGATCGCAAATATATGTTCAATCGGAAATTCTACCGGGCAGATCAAAAGATATTGGAGTTGAAAGATCAAAATTTGGCTTAACCCTTCTCTTTTCTTCTTCTCTCGGTTCTTGCTGAATATTCTGATGAATTTTATTCCCTTTACACGTTTTTATGGCCACTTGCATGACAATTGCATTTTGGTCCCTGTACTTTGGCTTAATTTCAATTCAGTCCCCGGACAAGCGATTTAATTCAATTTCAATCCTAAATAAGTTAAGAATATTAGAATTTAATTCTAAACTCTAAATATTTTCAAATTAAATATTTTCAAATTAAAATTAAATCATTTCGGACCTTATCGCATTTTAGTCCTTGAACTACTCAATATTTGCAAATGGGTCCTTGCTCGGATTTCATCCTCAAATTAAATCCTTGATATTTATCATCTTGGAATTCACGTCTTAAATTCCATAAATATCAATTCAAATATTTTTAATCTTTTAATTTAAGAATTTCGGATATTAAAATCTTAAAATCCGAAAAATCCTCAAATTAAATATTTCTGACCCGAACTTGAAATATCTAATTTCCATAAATTCTTAAATTAATATTTTCACTTTTATTCGGAATTTAAATCTTAAATCCCGTAATTAAGAACTTAATATTTTCGGGCCTTACAATTCCTCCCCTCTAAGGAATGATTTCGTCCTCGAAATCGCATTCGATCTGACTGCGGATTCTCGTAAACTGTATAGCTGATTGAGGTAATACTGACTTCAATTCCCTGAGCTTTCGATATCTATTTTGATATCTTATCTTCTATCGTATCTTAATCTTCTTTCTGATCACTTCTGCAAAACATTTAATCACTGAGTCAACTTATATCTAAGTTGCTCTTTCTCGTGATCAAATTCTGCATCAGTTAATCTGTCTTTCTTAACATCTTATCTACTTCTGTTGTATCTGAATTGAATGCACATACATATTCTAGCTGATATTCTTCAGCCAATGCATATGGATAACAATTCATCTATCTGACAATTCGAGTATTAATCCATAAGCTAGATCAATTACTCATAGGAATCAATTCTGAAACCTCTTTCTGAACCTAATTATGCTCGGAAAAAAAAAACTTTTTGGCTGATCATTTTGTTCAGACGTCAAAATCTATATCTGTTACTCATGTATTAGCTCTGTTAATGCTGCTCTATTCTTATTCTGTTCAAAGCAATCTTCACATTCTCTATCGTTTCTTGACTCATATCTGGTCTGATAGCTGATATTTCTGTAAGATTGCTTCCATATAAAGACAATTCTGTGTTTCTGATCAATCAATCATCAAAATACTGTCTTTATATCTAACAAATAGCTGTCACAGGAATCATAGTAATCAAGTGGCAAATAATCAATCAACTAGTACCGAATCTAGTACTATAGTTCTGAGCATATCCTCGGAAATATGGATAATCACATCTGATAATCCACTAATCAGAGGATGGTATAATGAAATCTCATATAACCAAACACTCAGAACATGTGACAATCAATTCCACAATCTAGAAAACAAATCTAAAGTCTCTATCTTGACAATAGATTTCCATAATTCCTGTAATCTGATCATCTTGCTAAATGCATGACAAGTATCTTTTATGTTTGTATCATATCTAATACAACATATTCTTGAATCTGTCGAAATCTATTACACTCTAAATCGCAAAATCATGACAATTCGAATAGATTCGAACTAAAGTCGTTCACAAAGTTGATCTGATTTCAACTCTTATGTAACTAATCTGTTACAGAAACCACTTGAGTTCTTCTTTTCTGCTTCTTTTACTGAAATTTTAGTATTGGTACTATTAATTCTGTCATATCTGCTTTCAATTCTTTCACCAATACTGATTTCCAAGTAATGACTACATGTAAGTCATACATGTTTAGACAACTGAATAAATATTTAATATATTGTCATATGCCTCTTTCAGAATCTGATATTCCATATCTAGAATATCTGGCATAATCAAACGATTACTCACCACAAACATTCATCTGTTCTGCTCTGCTATCTTATCTCTTATCTTAATCTAGCATTCTCAATCAATCTGTTGTTTTTATCTGTCCAAACTAATTCGAGTTTATCTTGGATCACAACAATTCTGATTGTTTACGTATCTGTCAAGCATAAATATTCAACAAGTACAGATCTGTACCCAATAAATCCAGCAATTAGCTAAAACCCATAAATCTTGCTAATAGTCTGAATCTGAATTTCTATCAGTTACAAGCCAAATTCTTCAAGATAAACTGAATATTCACATCAAATAATCAAGAATTCTCAAATTTCAAATCAAAGGAACTCGCTCAAGTCAAGGTCACCCAAAATCAAACATTCTGAATGACAAAATCTGCACAGTGAAAACAACTCACTTGCATATCAAAACTTAAAGCGAGTAAATCAAATCAGACTCTAGCAAAGGAATAAGAGTCAATCAAAATCAATCGAGGTCGAATACAAAAACCTCAGAATCGATAGCAAGAAATTCAAGAATCAAGATTTCTATGATGTAATAGCTTCAGCAAAATTGAAGAAAAAGCTCCACTGTAACTGATTTTTCTTATTCTCTATTGATATGAGTTCATTTATTAATTCTTAATTCTCAGCTGACAATAGTCGAATATACTCTTTTCGACTTAACTTATTGTCATAGAATTAATCACCATTTCGGTACTACATAACTCTTTTCTACTCAATCTGCTAGCTGTTTTTGAAGTTCTTCAGTTCACGTAATGCTCTTCTATACGAGTTGCCATAATACTTTCGTACTAGACACCATTCTATATAGAACTACATTCATGTCGTAGAAAAATCGATATATGTCATTGAACTATTTCTGTACATTCTAACCACTGACATAGCTGTCAATTCTAGGTTAATTTTGTACTAGTTCAATATATCGACTAGACTTCTACTGACATTCTTCCACGGTCAAACGTGATATAACCAGTACCGACATAATAGAAATTTATTTCTACAACTCATATCAAATAGATCTCTATTCATTGCTATTGCTGATCTAACTTAATCACTGCACAGAATCAATCAATTCTTATCTGATACTCAGGTATTGCATTAATATCTATAATGCATATTCAATCTTATTTCCTCAAGTTTGCATTTTATCTTCTCTGTCTACTCCTGCAAATGCATTTCTTCTATTCAAAGGCAAAAATCTCAGCAAATACATTGAATAAAGACTCATCAAATACGAATTATAGCATAACAACTCATTAATCTATGAATGTATGCTATGCAATCAATATATAAGCGGTTAATTAGAATTAACTCACTTACCTGTACTATTCTTATCTAATACAACTTGAGCCTTCTTTTCTGTACTTGCTTATTGCCTAAAATTTCAGCTGGGGAAATTATGCTTATATGTATTCATCTGCTGGTGTTTAAACTAAATCAATCTTTGCTGTTATTGTCACTATCGCTTGCTTCATAGCTATACTATTATGCAAGTTGTAGTGGAGGTGATGATCATAGTGTTTCCACAATTACAGAGGCATGAATAAAAATTCAACTCTGCCTCGTACTACCGGTTCATGATTTCGTTCTTCTATTACTGGCTTGAAATCACCTTATGCTTCTATTCTGCAAAGTCTACTGTTCTATCTTCTTTAGCATATACGAAAATAAACAATTCTGTTTCCTTACCTGCCAAACAATTTCAGTACTTCTTCTGGCAACTTCACCAACTTCTTGCTAAGTCCTGGAGTTGATATAAAATTAAGCTGATTCTATGTTCATCAGAATATTTTTCTCTTGAACAACTGATCCAGCTCTTCAAATCAACTCCTTTCTAGACATAGCATATTCTGTATCTTTCTGAGTTGATGATTCATAGCTTTGGAGTTGTTCAACTCACATACTCCTCAGTGCATCGGCTCAAAAACATACCTTAACACTGTTCTGTTCTATCTGCGGTTCTGTTCTGTCTGAAGTTCTCATGCTATCTGCATAGTCTGTCTTATTCGATAACAGAAAAAATATATATGGCAATATATATGGCAGAGATTATAACAGACAATGTCAGTATATCATACATATAATCTCATGCTTCTGAATAGAACACATACTTGCAATTTCTCATGCTTTTTCACATATTACATGCTTAAATCGAATTCACTTATTCTAATGAATTCAAGAAATCAGGCATACATATCAACATATAAGCATGTAATTCTCAATAAAGCAAGTAGTGTTCAATCAAGCAATCATAGTCGCATACAATTCTGTAAATCAAGTAAAGCATACTCATGCAATACTATAAATGCATGCGACTCAATCTACCCCTCTCAACTTCTATCTTAGTCCAAGACTTTATGCTCCAAGACTTTACGCTCTGATACCACCTGTTGTGGGGACCCGGGTTGCTAATCTCATCTTAGGGAAATAAATGATTAATTAACAATTAATCAAACAATACATGAATAATAAACCAAGAGCTAAAAATTTTTTATTTTTTTTAAAGAAGGCGCCTCGCTTGATCGGGTAAATGTTACCGATCGAGCGAGCATAAAATTGCAGCTCTCGGTCTGAATCCATTTTGGCCTCGCTCGATCGGTGAAATCTTACCGATCGAGCGAGCCCAAAATTTCAACCTTCTGTTGAGCAACATAAAGGCCTCGCTCGATCGGTGAAATCCTACCGATCGAGCGAGCTGTATTTCCAGAAAATCTGCAGGAAACACTCTTATTGTCAACCATGGAACATGCATAAATATACTCTTTGATTCCAAATCTCATACACACTTCATATAAACTTCTAAACATGCTTCTAGATAATTTACATGCATTCAAACTAATATCAAGTGATCTAGAATACATGACTCTCAAGTATAAATCAATACTTGGCAAAAACAACCTATACAAAGATTCTTGCTTTCTAACATGTTTACCAAATCTTAAATACATGTCATCTGCTTAAAACCCGAATCACCATACGCTATCTCTCTTCTCAAGCTATCCAAGCCAACTCTAGCTTGATCATGCCCCAACCTGATGCAATGCACACATACAAACAAAGCAACAGCCGGATAACTCCGGTGAGAATAAATCTCAGTATGAAAGACATGCATATACATCATGAAAGCATATGGAATCTGTATGCCATACTAATCTAAAATCATAAAACATGTAATAACATGTAAATCATAGAATCATCATCGATGCTTAAACTCTTAACACATAATGATTCATCTAAAGCAATAGCACACATTCATATCTAGAATAGTGTATCACAATATGCTAGCATTTATATCTGCATAATCTAAACCATAGCAATCTCTAGGTTAATGCATAAATGCAATGCATGTGCCAAGGAATAGGCTATCAAATCTGATATCAATAAAGCTTAGTTCTTTGGGATCCCGAGGAATAAAATAACTATCAAACCACCGACACTCCCAATCGAGGCGACATCAAGTATTTTAATCCTCTCACTTTGGTGCAACCATAGTGAGTCATCTAGCTCTGGAAAAATAAATCTATATTCCGTGTCATGAGTTATCTGACTCTGGAAGTAAATCTACATGCCATGCCACTCACTACAGTTCTCCACACGTCATCTGCACTCTAGGCCATTCTGCCCTCTGTGCTTTACAGGCTGGAGTTCAAGATGAATGCAACATAAGCTGTATGCATTAAAGACTGTAACACATCTTGAACATATAATCACATAATCAATCAAAGCATCAAAACTCATATAAATCACATAAGAGCACTGAAACAACTAAGTATGTGATTTCAGGATAACTCGAAAACCACCACGTTCTCGAGTTGTTCTACCTGGCAGGAATAATGTCGATTCATACCTTTCATCGCGATTCAAACCTCTTGAATCTGTTGCCAATGCTGATCATCTCAATGCTAGCCAAATCGGTCATCAAAATCTGCTCATTTCAATCAGTGCTACTTGAAGGTATTTTTGATTCAACTTCAAACACTTCAAGTCATTCGAACTCAAACTCGTCGATTCAACTTCAATAATCTTCAATTCAAATCTGAAATAGATTATAACATATCTAAACATTAATTTCCAATCTGAATCGATGTTTCTTTAAAGCTTATTCAATTCAAATCTTGCTAATACAATTGGAATTCAAACCGACGTCGCAACTATTCGAGTTCGATAAATCTTTCGATTCAAATATCATTATATCTTCATTCTAAACATAATCTCATATTCAATTCATCCACAATAAACTTGAAGATGAGCTCTAGACATTTAGAATGCATAACAATTCAAAATCTTGAACCAACGGCGTAACGGTACGATTTCGGTCAGTCCAAAAGCTTAAACATCAATATCATCACCACCTTAACATAAGAACATCAACAATTCAGCAGCTATATCTCGAAAATGGAAGCCTTAAAAATTCAGATTTCTGAAAAGTCTTACAAAAATCGTAATCATGTTCAAACGACGATCTTTTCTCGATCCGTCTTAGATATGCTATCGTCGTATATGCTAGAACATGTTTATACAATCAAATATATGAATTATAACAACAACTTAAAATTCAAACATGGTAGAACTTCTTAAAACTTACGTCAAAACGTAGCACTCGGAGCTGTGATCGCAAATATATGTTCAATCAGAAATTCTACCGGGCAGATCAAAAGATATTGGAGTTGAAAGATCAAAATTTGGCTTAATCCTTCTCTTTTCTTATTCTCTCGGTTCTTGCTGAATATTCTGATGAATTTTCTTCCCTTTACACGTTTTTATGGCCACTTGCATGACAATTGCATTTTGGTCCCTGTATTTTGGCTTAATTGCAATTCAGTCCCCGGACAAGCGATTTAATTCAATTTCAATCCTAAATAAGTTAAGAATATTAGAATTTAATTCTAAACTCTAAATATTCTCAAATTAAATATTCTCGGATTAAAATTAAATCATTTCGAACCTTATCGCATTTTAGTCCTTGAACTACTCAATATTTGCAAATGGGTCCTTGCTCGAATTTCATCCTCAAATTAAATCCTTGATATTTATCATCTTGGAATTCACGTCTTAAATTCCATAAATATCAATTCAAATATTTTTAATCTTTTAATTTAATAATTTCGGATAATAAAATCTTAAAATCCAAAAAATCCTCAAATTAAATATTTCTGACCCGAACTTGAAATCTCTAATTTCCATAAATTCTTAAATTCATCTTTTCAATTTTATTCGGAATTTAAATCTTAAATCCCGTATTTAAGAACTTAATATTTTCGGGCCTTACAACCAGGGTATATAGCACGTTGCGCCGTTGCCTCAGAAGGTGGCTCATATACCCAGTGGATAATGGTGACCTTATACTAGTACAAGTGTCCAACCATCACGGTGACCTAACACAAGACTTATGTATCCAACCATCCACAAACTCGTAGGGTGAGCGCCCTACTACAAGATACCTCTAAGGTAAAGGCTCAATATGTTCATGTATGCAACATACAGTCATGACATGTTGTATATAAAGACATATAAAACATGCAATCACATAATCCATGCAAACACATAATACATGCATACTCAATCTGGATATCTCGAATAATACTTTCGTAACTCATAAACTAGGCAAGCTAGACCAGCAATATGTCCAAGCCTATAATCCGCACTACAATGCAAAGTACTCATGCATTATAATCTTATTCTAAAAGCCTTAACTACGCTATAGCATACTCTCTATTTACTATAAGGAGCCAGAGCTATACCTGCGTCCGTCGTCAGCCAGCTTATGACGACTGCCCCAGAACTTGGGCACCGCTCCGCCGCAACCCCGAAGAACCTGGCCAACCTCCGGACCAAGCCTAGGAAGGCTGGAAACACCCCAAAACCCCTAGAATAGCCTAAGAACCAAGACATAAAACTTTATTTTGGTGTGAAATTCTGAATTTCGGAGGGCCTATTTATAGGCGAAGTTCGGACGGTCCGAACTGGGTTCGGACGGTCCAAACTGCCACTTGTCCGAGCCGTTTAAACATCTGGGCCCTGCGGAATACGGACGGCCCGAACTTGGTTCGGAGGGCCCGAACTGGTCCGTATGCTCCGAACTATTTTGGTCCTTCCGAACTCATTTTTGGACCCCCGGGACCTACCTTACCATTTTCGGATGTTCCGGATCTGATTTTCCACTTATATTTACCAAATAAGGACTCCTTAAATATGTTTTGACACTTTTAAAATTATATGTTATTTTTTAACATGTTTAAAATCACTTAATCTCGTAAAATGGAACCGGGCTACTACATAGGAGAGCTATAGAATGGGGCTAAGGTGGCGAAGCGGAAAGTAAAGAGGCGATGTTAGGACAAGTATGGGTGTACTCCAATATTAGAAATCGAAAGTCGGGTCAGTAGTGATTGATGAATGAGATAGCAGATAACAAAAATTTGGGTATTCTTGAGTGAAGCCAATGGTCAAGCAGTTGGTGAGGCAGCTAGAGTAACTACTTGTGATCGAAATGATGCAGACAAGGGTAGGACGGCGAGGATGGCAAGGGTTGACAAAGATTGGGAGCAATGGTGTAAGCTATGTCGTAAGAGGTGGACGAGGGTAAAGACGATGGGGTTGATGCTGACCAAAGATTAAGGAATGAAAAGATTTTTAAAGTAGAATAACGAAATATACAGCTCGGTCTCTGCTTAAAAATTTTAAAAATTCAAATCTTGGCTATGGAACTCAAACAATCGAGTTTTGAACCTGCGATTCAACTCGACTTGGGAGGGGGAGACTGGTGACAACCCATGAGTGGGCTCATCACGTGCTTCAGCTCAATAAAGGCCCATAACCAAAGATTAAGGTCCGAGTCTCATTCTGAGGGACAGGGTTGGCCCATGAGGGAAGTGTGCAAGAAGGTGTATGTTGGCTCTCAAGTGGTGATGGAGAGTCCCATCAAGTTGGACTCAAGTCATGGGGTCTCTAAGGTAAGTCAAAAGCTTATGACAATGCGGGATGAAGATGTGAAAGTATATGTGGAGAGTGTAGAAGAAGGAAGTGGAGGAGAGGCTCGCCTAGGGTGGTAAGCTTGGTTTTGTGTCTTGGTTGTCTTTGGAGGGGAAGCTCTAAAGCAGAGGCGCATGAACTACATGCTCATAGTCCCCTACAAAGTGTTCGTGGCCCCCTACTTTGTCTCATATAAATACGGATTTTCTCTCCCCACTTGCAATGAATTCACTTTTATTTTGAGGGGCGCCTAAGCTCTTATTTCTCTTATTGGTTCACGTCTCTGACTTGAGCGTCGAAAGAGCTACGTCGAGATACCCTCCCGACCCCCTCTAACATTATTTGCTTGATTTCAGGTTCATCTCTAGACTTGAAACTTCGGGCTTGAGTGGGATCCGGACCATCAAATTTTAGTGAGTATGAGAGTGTATCTTATTAATATATACTAGTGATTTTAAATTAAAGACTTCAAATATAATTTGTAAATAGGGAAAATTGCTTTTTTGGTCCTGTATGTTTGTTATTTTGCGATTTTGGTCCTTTATATTTTCAGATTGCAGTTTTAGTCCGCTATCTTTATTTTTTTGGCAATTTTAGTCCTTTTTTCGATGTGGCGCTGACGTGACACCAATTCAATGCTGATGTGGAGCTGACGTGTACAGTGCCACGTCAGCATTTTCGAAGAAAAAGGACCGAAATTGCCAAAAATCGAAACATACAGGACTAAAACTGAAATGTGAAAACATAAAGGACCAAAATCGCAAAGTAACAAACATACATGACTAAATTTGCAATTTTCCCTTTGTAAATATGAACAAAATTAGATTATTATACTTTAAATTTTTCCAATAGCATTTATATATAATATTTATAAGATGTATGCAAAAACAATATTTAAAAAAAGCACAAATTAATAAATAATCAGATAGCATTTATTAGAACGTATCCCAACAATATTATTATGATGGCCAACACACCAAATTTTAGTTTGAAAACGTAAAGACAACCTTTAGAATATAACAAAACATGATAACGCGAACTATGATATAAAGAACCATGCATTTACACACATAATTACGTTCAAGAAATTACAAGATTTCTTGCTTATTAATTATTCGCAGATCTGTAAAAAAGAACTTTTCCCAGATCTAATTTTATCACACACACACACACGTACATGCATATATATATTTATATATGTATAGTCTACATTCTTCCATACTTGCTCTCTTCTTCTTTTTTTCATCCAGATTAGACACCTGAAAATCACAATAATGAAATCAATTAAAGCAACACAAAAAATATTATTTTTCATCGCAAACATAAATCAGGTTGACCCGTTTCACAAAAGACCTCAGTATTTTTATATTGATAAAGGAGAATATGACTGATATAGCGACGTCGGAGTAATAAATATATTAGGACTGAATAAGAAATGTCGTAAACAAAAAAAAAAAATCATTGATCTCGTCAGATTAGACACGACAAGTACGTGAATGATAAATTTACCTATGCATTTCAGTCCATCTTTTATAGAAACATCATTGCAGTAGTTTGATCTACGCAGCATATCTTTAAGTGAGACGAGATCAACCATAAATGTTCCAGCGTTTACGAAAACAGGGTTGCATGAGCAGCTGAAATCAATGTGATAACATTTTGTTCTATCGTCGCTAACATTTTGTTTTTAGCCGCAGTACAGCAATCTGATAAACCCAATCCAGGAGACACCACCGTGAATGCACAGCGAGGGAGGAAATCGAAAACATTTTGTTCTATCGTCGCTAAACATGCCGGATCACTTAACGTCGACGCCATGGTAGTGCAGGCAACAACAAATGCTAGTGCCATAAGCAATGCATTTTTGCTCCATTTTGATCCGAAACAGTTCTCCATTTCTCTATGATTTTTCTTTTGTGAGATTGGGGAAGTAAGTTAAGCTGTGTGTCTATATGTATATATATATATATATATAGGACGAAGAATCAATGCATGTCCTTTTCTCTACCATTCGTTCTAGCCACGTTAAAATATTTTAAATGATCCGAGATCGAGAACATGTATTAATTTTAGTAAAGTCAACTGTTCTTATCACAAACGATATGATGGGAAAATGATTTTTTTTGGGTAAAGTCAACTGTTCTTAGTCAAATATTTTTGGGTAAATTCAACTGTTCTTAGTCAAATTTTTAATGTCCGAGATCGAGAACATGCATTAATTTTAGTAAAGTTAATTGTTCTTAGTCAAATATTTTCCCCACAAATAATGTATATTTTTCTTTATACATATTGTTTCATTTTCCAATAATTTTCAATAAAATCGAGTTTGTTCAATCACCAATTTAAAATTCCTAAAGAGCCGTAATGCCCTGACATGAAAAAAATCAATATCACTATCATTATCATAATCATAACCTATTAAAAATATGAGAAACTACAATTATTGCAACTCTAATTAAACAATTTTACAAATTGTATCAGCTATTCGTATCCCGAATTTTTAGCGTGAAACCATATAATTTATTATTTTCAGATATTCGTATCCCGGATTTTTAGCGGTGGCCGGTGAGTTCACTATTTTATTTGTCTTGATGATGGGTCCCAACTATTCGATCTAACTGACTTCAATATTATTTAATTATTTATCAAGATACTTTATAAAAACTTACAAATTCCAAAAAGTTTATAAGAGGCTAAAATCTAAAAAACTCGTTGAATATATATAAATAACTCAAGTCACCTCAAAGTGCAAGTAAAAAAGTGCAAGTAAAAGAACCAAGAACTTGAAGGCAATCAAAATCATGGAATTCGAGACAATTCTACTAGATTTGTCTTTTAATGATCTACAATTTATTGTCGAATATTTTCCCAAATTCTCATAAGATCAATATCATATTTCAAAAACTAAAGTGCTAATTATGTTAGTTCCAACAATTTAAAAGCATCAAACAAATTATCCAGCAAAAAAATATTTTAATATATTAATTAAAATATATGATGATGTCGGAATTTTACCTTGAGTTCGGACTGATAATATAGATCCACGTGTTCCTATCCAAGAGCAGGTCGGGTCGGGTTTAATGAATCCTGCACAAGCAATAGCTGGTCAGGGGGGCGCCGAAAGTATTTTCGGCGTGACCCCTCCGATGCCTAAGTCAGTGCCCGAAAGGCAAGGGGTGTGATGAATGCGAAAACTAAAGATTGTAAGGATATGAATGTGTAAGTGAATAATGAATGATGATGAATGAATAAAACTATAACACTACCTGTATTTATAGGGGAAAAAGAGCAAGTTACCTAGTCGAGGTAGGTAGGACTCCTCATTCATTGGACCACCCTTAAAATTATCCATATCTCGTGAATAGATGCAAATGGCCAAGTTTATAAAACTAGAAAAAGTGCACGCGGCCCATTAGACCCAGCTCAAGTCGGCCCATTAAAGTCAGCCCAGATCATGACAAGACCTAACATGTAGAAAACTGGGATTGACCTTGTCCACTAACAATGATCCTATAATTGGGCCATATCTGGTAGACCCGATATGAGAGGATTCGGATCGCAATATTTTTTCGGGGTATCAATATAATAAAATAAATATATATCACGACATGTGAAACACACATAATCATGCTGAATCACATTGATCGGGTCGTAGGGGTGCAAATGAACCTGATCGGACCGAATAAAGGTAAAATTTTAAGGCTCGAATTTGGCTCGATATAAATATTCGATTTCGAGCTCGATTCAAAGTTCGATAATTTAAAATATTTTGGCTCGAGCTCGGCTCGAAATAAAGTTCGAGTTCGGCTCGAAATATTCGAACCTATTCGTGAACTATTTCTCGGATATTATGGTTCGAAAAGCTCAAAATATTCGAAAATGTTCGAAATGTATATATATTTATTATATAATATATTAATTAAATATTAAAGTTCGCGAATTATTAGCGAACTATCGAACAAAATAATTTTGTCTCGAGCTCGACTCGAAAAGTTTGAACATGTTCGAATTCGACTTGAGTTCTTTAAGTTCGAAAACGAATCAAATATTTATCGAGCCGGCTCGAAAAACTCATGAACAGGTTCGATTCGTTTGCCTAATCGGGCCTCGACTCAACAGTAAGGACAGAGAATTTCGGAACCAAAAACCAGCCCAAAGTGCAAGATTCATGGTATGCATACATAGGTGCAAAATTCGAAAGTTTAACCAAGATCTTTGAATATGTTGCCGCGAATTCGAGGCGTGGCACGAGGATCGAGGATCTGGATGTGATAATGCTATATGTTTTATATTTTAACTTGTCAAATTCACATAATCAGCATGATACTTAAATTTGCAGGATTGTGAAGGTCCCTTGTTCTACTGATTAGGCATCGTTTCAAGATAAAAATAAGATAATAATATAGAGATAAATGATAAGTAATCTAATATGCTTAAATAAATAAATAAAAAGTGATATATAGTTAGTATAGTATTCGGTTGGGGAATATTTTTTTGGTCCATTTTTTTTGTTTTGGTAATTTTTCAAATTTTGGTTTTTGTACACTAATTTTTAATTTTCAATGATTTTAGTCTAATTGTTGGCGTGACAGCTAGACACGCCAGCATTTTCCAATGCCACATCATCATTTTCCGATTCAACGTCGGTATTTTTCGATGCCACATCAGCAGTTGAACCAAAATACCCGAAAACTAAAAGTTAGTGTACCTAAATAAAATTTGAAAAATTAATGGAGCAAAACCAAAAAATGGACAAGTTATGGACCCAAAAAAAAATGTATTTGGTTTGATTGATAAATAATAATTTCTTTGATTCGATTGATTAAATTTTAAATAAGATGATAGATTATCATTTTGTCATTTTTAAAATTAATAAAATTCGAATAATATTATTTATTAAGTGTAATATAGTAATTTAAATTCAATGATTTGATTTATTTAAATAAATAATTAATGATTTTATTGCTGTAAAATAAATAATATGTGACGAAGTAAAACATGAGATTGAATAAAATAAAAATATTATGTTACATATATACAGAAAGTTACACGTTGGATTACACATTACACTTGAAATTATATAGTTATCCTAAATATATTTTTAAATTTTTTTCCAAATAAAGTGCGAAGATAATTTTGTAATCTTAAAGCGAATATGTAAAATTATGTGTACATATAGCATTTTTCTAAAATAAATATCAATAAATTAATAATATGTCACTTCAAACGGTGCTATAATAAAAATTATTTTGTCGCACAAGGGGATATTTACATGATACATTAACCGAGATGTATAGTATGTCGAGTCTTGCTTCATTTTTTTTTTTTATCTTATAATTCCTATTCGATATATGAGATTATGCAGATAGGAATGATTGACAACACAAATAAACTATATTAAGTGTTTATTGAGACAAGTCGACCCAATTCATATATGTAACGAATAAAGTAATACATTTTAATGCTTCGGGACAGGTTAGAGATCTGTATCACAGAATTGAACCGTGAGACGACCTTATCGGAATTATGGAGAATAAACTATATAAATTGTATAAAATATTGAATCGACTGCTAAAAAACCGGGATATACATAAAAGATATGGTGTAATAACTCAAATTCCATTTTACGAGATTAAAATAGCTAAACATGTTTCTGAGATTATGCAGATAGGAATGGTTGACAACACCAAATAAACTAGATTAAGTCTCTATGGAGAAAAATTGACCCGATTCATATATGTAACGAAAAAATTAATACATTTTAATATATGCTTCGGCTCAGGTTTGAGATCCATACCACATAATTGAACCGTGAGACTACCTTATCAGAAATTTTTAGAATTCTATAAAAATTCTCATCACATCCTTTCTTGGTTCATTTACACAATGAAACTCCCAACAAGAGTTGTTATTGTGTCCTATAATCTAAGGTGACTCTATGCTACATCAGGACAAAATGTCATCACTGAATTTGTATAAAATGTTCGCGCGAGCATCTCATTATAAAACAAGAAAAGTACCGATGTATCTCATATATTTTTTTGTTTTGCAATGACATATTCGCACAAACATCATAAAAAAAATAAAATAAAAGAATAGAGTATTTTTCGCAGTGTAACATAGACACATCCTATCATCTATGTATACAATTTAAAACTTTGAACAATTCATCTCACTGTCAATGTGTGATAACTCTACCAACCACAACAATAATGTGGCTATGCTTGGTACGTGTGATAGGATTATTAGTGTAAAGATAAATTGTGGGATAAATATATTTTTTGAATATAATTTGAAATATATTTATAAAAATTTTATTTGTTTGTTTGGTTTTTTGTGTGTAGGATTAAAAGTTGGATTATCATGTTTTTTTCCAAATTTTCTTGACCCAATCAATTTCGGGATCGGAATAGGCAACTTTACCCGACGGGATTCCCGACCCGACCCGAATATATTAATAATATTTTTTAATTGAAAAATAGAATTTTTTTTATAATTTTTTGTTTTAATATTAATTTTTTATAATTATCTACCATATAATTATTTTTTAATATTTATAATTATCTTTTTTAATATTAACATTGAGTTATAAATTTTATTTTGTTTTTTTTATTATTATGAATAATTATATGTTTTTATTTTATTAATCAAGTAGTTGTTTTATTTTATTTGTAATGTACTAAGAAGATGCTTTAGTTTTTAATGGTTATATACAAAGAAATTATAATTTATTTGTAATGTACTAAGAAATTCTTTGAGTTACTTCATAAATTTTTTTTAAAAAAATTTATAGAAATTATTTTTTAAAAAATATTGTTCGGGATTACCCTCTCCCGGCCCGACGGAATCCGAGCATTCGGGTCTCGACACTTCTTGGGTTCGGGATCGGAAGAAAAAATATATCTCAATTTTTATCGGGACGGAAATCGGGTAAGGGGGTTACGGGACGGTTTTCGACTCGATCCCACCCCTAACTATAGCATTTTGGACTAGCAAGACCTTGTCGAACTTGGGTTTCATTTTCAGCCCTCTTCTGTGGGCCACAAGAAAATAATAACAGGCCCAAAGTTATCCCACTCATGTCTACAAATGAGAGAAACATGGGACTCCTTACTTAATCAGCCCATTATCATGGCAACCAAACGGGCCCTTAAATATTTTATCGAGTTATTTGCACCAAACAATCCTGTAAAATATTGAAAATGCACACTTCTCCCCTGTGAAATTTTAATAGGCATCTTCAAACCTGATCTTTTATAAAATTAGCACACTTGCCTCTTCAAATGAGTGATTGTTGCGGACGCGCCCCTCATGCGACTGAAAAAATATTTTGATATTTTTTTTGCACCAAATACCCCTGTGAAATATTAAAAATATATATTTGACCCCTTTAGAATATAATTTTTAAATCTATTCAACTCATAATACACAATTTTTATTAAGATCCAATTACAAATATTTAGCAAACATTTTTTGTTTTATTAATTTTTATTTATTATTTTAATGTATTATCATTAATTAATTATTTTTATAAAAAAATATTATTACTTTATCTTGCTATCATTATTTTATTAAACTCACTTCGTATTTCCAATTTCTCCATTAAACATGCATTCATAAACAAGGATTTAAATAATTTCAAGTACGAAAATATTGAACTAAACTGATAAGTTCAAACATATTGCTTTTTTGATTTAGGACTATATATTAATGAACCAAAATTTAAATTTTTCGATAACATGCCTTGTACAATTTGTAATAAATAATAAAAAATAACATGGTTATATAATTCTAAATCAAAAAATTAATATTCATGAACTTATCATTTTGGTTCAATATTTTGGTACTTTTAGATATTTAAATCCTTATTTATGAATCATGTTTAAAGAAAAAGTTGAAAAAACGAAGTGATTTGATAAAATAATGATAACGAGATAAAGTAATAATATTTTTTTAGAAACAAATTAATTAAGAATTATAAATTTATTACATAAAATTAATAAAATTAAAAATGTTTGAAAAATATTTTATAATTGGATCTTAATAAATATTTTGTATTATTATTTAATGCAAATTCTGCAATGCATTTTAAAAAATTTAGATTTTGGTTCAAAAATATATAGTCCTAAATTGAAAATTAATATACCTGAACTTATTATTTTGGTTTAATATTTTGGTATTTTTAGGTATTTATATCTCGTTTATGAATGCATGTTTAATGGAGAAGTTGGAAACACGAAGTTAGTTTAATAAAATAATGATAGCAAGATAAAATAATAATATTTTTTAAAAAATAATTAATTAATCATAATAAATTTAAAATTAAAATTAAAATTAAAATTAATAAAACGAAAAAATTTGATAAATATTTTATAATTGGATGTTAATGAAAATTGTGTATTATTGGTTGAATAGATTTAAAAATTATGCTCTTAGAAGGTCAAATATTCATTTTTAATATTTCACAGGGGTATTTGGTGCAAAAAAATATATCAAGATGTTTGATCAGTCGCATGAGGGACGCGTGCGCAACAATCACTCATCTGAAGAGGCGAGTGTGCTAATTTTATAAAAGGTCAGGGTTGAAGATGCCTATTAAAATTTCATAAGGGAGAAGTGTGAATTTTTAAATTTTCACAGGGGTATTTGGTGCAAATAACTCATATTTTATCCTACAATCTTATTTATCCTTAGGGTCCGCTTGGTACATATGATGAGATTATTAAGGAGAATGGATAAATAAAAAATATGAGAGGATATATAATACTACCATCCAATAAGAAAGTTGTTTGGCTCGTTTTATAAAAGTTGGGATATCATTTACTCACATATAGAGCCGTCATTTTGGGTTAGGCTCGTCAACCCAACAACAAAAGGTGGGCCTAGATGGGCCAACCCGCCTAGGCCCGCGACCCGCGCGGGTTGGCCCGCGGGCCTGGAGAATTAATAATTTATTTTTATTTTTATTGTGATATATGTATTTTTTAATAAAATTTGTGAATTTTTTTGTATTAATTACTTTATATAAAATTTACACATATGAAATCAATAATTAAAATTTTTTATTAATATTTTTATATTAATATTTATTTATGAAATGATATTTATAATTAATTATAATATTATTTATTTATTTTTATTTGTCATAAGCCAACCCGCGGGCCGGTCCGCCTAACTCGCAACCCACCTTGGGTTGGGTTGGGTTGAGGATTTCCAGCCCGCCAGGATGGTGGGTCGGCCCGCCATCGACCAGCCAAAAGGTGGTTTTTTGGTGGGTCGGCCCGCCCCGCCTTGGGTTGGCCCGTTTGACAGCTTTACTCACATACATAGTTTGACAAATCTACCCTTTAACCATCTCCAAATTTACAATCAATTATTAGTGTGTCTTCTTTATTCTTTATTCCAAAAGCAGGGTTCCCCATTCCAAATCCTTAGACTTGTTCTTCTCCAGATCCATTGTTCAGATCCAGGGAAGACAACACAAGCGGTGAGTGGATCTCATACGTAATGTAGATATATACCGACATAGGTTATTTGTGGGAGAAAACCACTGATTCTGTAATTTTTTTGGGAAAATGTTGCATGTTCAAGAGATTTGTGATCGTGGATATGGGTGATACCAGAGAAAAGCTTCGGGTCCTGTAAATTTCCACTCCCGGCCAATGGTAATTTTCCTAACTCGTTTCAAATTTAATTGAATATACAATGAATGTTTTCTACTGACTAAAATGTAATTAAATCCAAATCTGTTGATATAAAACATCTATTCTGGTCATAAACCAAATCGATGCGTTCACGTGTAATTTAGAATTTGATTCATATGTCTCTCCAATTACTTTACCTAAATAATTGAATGCATGATGTATGTTTGAATTTAGTCCCCTTTTACAATGCGTTTTACACGAACGTTTGGTTATTAATTCAATGGCCCGAATGAAATGGCATGCATGGTATTCATACTTGTTCTTTTCTTTTATTTTTTTTGGTTTAATTGATTTTGAATAGGTTGTTTTGTTTACATTGTTGTGTGATGCATATTCTCAACAATGCAGCGAAAGTATTACGTGGTTTTCGTTGGAAAGAATCCTGGTATGTACAATAAATGGTAGGACACAAACGCTGAAGTTTGTGGATATCCCGCGGCTTGTTACCAAGGGTACAACACTAGGAGAGAGGCTGACGAAGATTTTGCAGATTATTTGAGGAAAGACTCTGCTGGTCCAACAAGCTCGACACCTACTACTTCCAATCCAAGGTCAAGCTGCAATAGTAACAATGAAAGTATGGGTTGTAAGGATTTAGGACCTTTAATTAAAGCTGTATCAGAATTAGCTTGTGAACCTCGCAAACTCGCAAATACAATGGTGAAGAATGCCGAGAAGATCTCCATGTTATTGAAGCAAATGGAAATGTCTGAGACGTAAACATGATCAGTGCTTTCGTTACTAATGACTTTTATTTGTGTGTTTCTTTTGAAGTTTCTTGAACAAACTTGGTTTGTATGAGATATGTGTCCGTGTATTGTGTTTAATTTGAATGTGTCTTGATGTTCTAATGAAAATGCATTGTAGTAGTTTACAGAGCTACTGACTTTTGTTGTACTATGTTAATATGGAAGTTTAAATTAAACATCGTGGTTCATTGTCGGTTCAATGTTATGATACTTCATTATTATTTTGGATGGGAGGATTGTATTTTACAGATTGAGGTAAACTTGCTGTCTTTCAATTAAAAACTCTCTCAAGCACGGCTACAATTGTGATAATGCTTCATTGTGGTGTGTACAACTACTTTCAATTTTTATAATTATGGCTTCCTAGTTTCGTAATCATCATTTCTCCAAGTTTGTGTTTATTTGCATGTTAGTTTTTACAAATGTTGCTGATTAGCATATGCTCAAATTTGAGATCAATGGAAGTTCATTTATTACAGACACGGAAATTCGGTACTTTTCACTTATACTCCTCAGAATGTTGGATTTTATTTTTTCAAGCAAATTTAAACAAACAATTAATGTGTGATATCTACTACATTCTTATTCTGACTCCCCCTCAATTATTTTCACACCTTTTAACTGATTTGACCTACATATTTTTAAATTCATTAGGATATCTTTTTGATTTACTAGTATTTACTACAGGTATTTGGATGGCTTTAATCAACTATAGTTTATGCATTTATATATCACTTTTGTGTTCGATATTATTCATAGTAGAAATAGAAACACATATATTCTCTGTCTTCATCCTAACTTGCACTAAGTCATGTCTGTGAGTACGAAGGGCTGTTCAAAAGACTCTGTCAGTAGCGCATACACCATTCTGGCAGTTAATCTGAGATCCGATGATGAAAATATACAGGAAAAAAGTAATTATCAACTTAAATGCAAGAATGTGAATGTGTTTGAACCGGTGGGCAATGAAGGTAATATTAGGAAGAAGATCAAGTCTTATCATCCATCTCTTCCGACACTACGTGATGGGAAAGAAAACATCCTCGCCACTAAACCGATGCTTCCTAGTACCAAAAGAAATGAATATCGTAGGAAACATTTGGTGGGAGAAGGCAAGAAACTAGTTGAGGTGATTGATCTAACCAATGACAATAGTGGCTAGTGTATGATGACTGTATTTTAGTTTATACTCTTGCCGCACCCTTTTTGAGTCTCTGTCATTCTTTTGTACTTGGCAGACTTTTTTGGTTATGTTTAGTGGGGAAGAGTTATGTGTATGCTTTGAATTTGGTTGATCTTGTTGTGTTGTGTTTGAAGGTTTTTATGTAAAAGCAATGATAGACAAGTTATTTTTGTCATTTTCTCTTACTTTCAAAGTGTCAATGCAATCAAGACGGTCCCTGCCACAATGCGGGTCAAGTGTCTAATAATTATAGCAAATAACTACGTATGTTCGATCCTAGCACATTACCCCCACTCCATTTCATCAGTCACTCACATTGCTTAGCTATGGCTCCTTTCCATTGAAACTAATTAAGATTGCATCAATGGAAGTGAAATCTACAACTTCCTTCTTGTATAGCTCACGGTGGTCGTATCCTTATGTTACTGCCACGAAGTCTGTCTTTTTGCCTTTCTATTAGTTGTCACAGATTACCAATTAATTCCAACAAAATTGAGTTGAAATAACCGGATTTTCGTAAGATACATGCCAAATATATTGTCAAAATAATAACAAAACTTATATTTCATTATCAAATGCTCCGTGGAATAAGTCATTCATCATAATAATAATTATCACTCGGACATGGCTTGGGAAAATTTTATATTCAAACTGCATCTTTGCATCAACAATGACAATTCCCAACTCATAAGTTATTGTATGACAGACAGTAGTGGGAGGAAAAATTTCATAAATTGGTGCATAATTTTTTTTGGCAGAAAATTAAATTCCAATCCAGCATTAACCATACATTGCAGAACCAAAATGAAATCATACACTAGTTATCCACTTTAACTCAGCCAAAATAACCATAGTGAGATACTGAGCCAGTGAATAGCCTTCAAAAACAAAACTACCAAAGTTTCATAGAAATACTAGTATCTTAATCACTTTTTAACAACCTTTTCACTAAGCATAGCCTCCCTTTCTCACCAAGATGCTTGAACAGTGCCAATTCGTCATGGCTTTTGAACAACAACTGAGCTACACACACTTGCTTTTCTTCATTCAGCTCAGTTAGACCTTGAACACCTTCTAAAACCATATCTTGTGCATTCGAAATCTTCTCCTTGGCTGCCATTTCCTTAATCAAAGCTGACATTGTATCTTTTGTGATATGCACAAAGTTGTTGATTGCCTTGACTATGGACTCATCGACGTCATTCACTTTCATCCTTTTGTTTCTCTTCAAAGTGGTTGCGAAAGTTGGTTTGGACGACGGAGTCTGAGTTTCCAAAATTGAGTCCCATGAGACTTCTAACACAGGGGCTGTTTGAGTATCGATTGGGATGGAATCATTGGTAACAAGTTCATCTGGAAGTTTAAAAACGTCGAAAAGTGCATTGTCACAATTCATGCATTGGTCTCCAGCAGCACGGTAATTTTCAAATATTTCACACAAATCATGAAAATGTATCCACTGGTTGTGTGTCATAGTTTGTAAACTTTGATCTCCCTACGACAATATAATACATAGGAAAAATTATAATATGGTTAAACAAAAAGGGCCAATAACAAGGTAAAATATATACCTTAATGATGTCTTCCCACGTCTCGTCCGTAGCATCAATGGTATGCTCAGCATCATTCCATCCAACACCACTCCTTTTTAAGATAGTCACCAAAGTGCTATACGTTTTCTTCCAAACCTGGATTTTAGAATTGATATGAGGAATGACACGTAAGTTGCATCCATGAATTTCAGTCTGCATTGCAGTTTCTAGTAAACTTAAATAACTAGATCTGAATCCATTATCGCTTTTCCAACCCTTACTGATGACGTCTTTCAAAGCATGGATCAAAACCTCTTCTTTGTGTTTTCTCAGGTTTCTTCGCACTTCCATTGACACTTCCAGAAGTTGTGTTGCTGTATATTTCTAATAGATGATTTATCTGGCACAACATTACAATAGCAAACAAAAAATTAAAATTGACAATTTATTAGAATAACCGAACATAGTACACATGCGTATATATCATAAATAAACACATAATTAAAACAGCATACAAACAACCAAACATCATAAATATTTATTTCAATCCAAACAACTACAATAAATACTTTTCGAAAACATCCAAGTACTAAGGTATTTAAGCACAATCTAGACAAGTACTAAAATAATTAATTCAATAATAGTTCGTATTCCACATTGACGAGGCAAAATACTCTCTCCATGCATCCTACGAGTTTGATGTCTGAAAACTTCTTATAAAGTCATTTTGTGTTTCTTGTACCGGGCTACCTACTACTTCTTCGAATTCTTCCATTGGATCCTCAAGAATTTGTGATCAGATTAAATTGTGTAGAATAATACAAGCGAGAATTATTCGGTTCTGCACTTTAATTGGATAAAACGAAGGGCTTTGAAGGATCGCCCATCTCTTCTACAATAGACCAAATGCTCTTTTGATGACATTACGAGCTTGTGAGTGTCTCCAATTGAAAAGATCCTTGTAGTTTTGTGGTCCAAAAGCACGGTTGCCCCATGCATCCCTATGATAACTAACTCGTCAAAAAGGAGTAAAAAATCCTTTGATATTTGCATATCCATTATCACATAGATAATAACAACCTGCATTATTTTCATAAATTTTAATGCACACGCGTTAGTAATATATGGCCAAATATTAGACAGTAAAAATAAAATAAATACATACAATACTTAAGTCAAACCTTTTGGAACTTTGAAACTATCATCTCCAGTGGTGCATCTCTTAAAACCCGTGCATCTGCTGCGGAGCCCTACCAACCAGTCAATGCATATATAAAGTTCATGTTAATGTCACATACACCCAGTACGTTGACCGCAATAGTACCTTTTATTGTTCTATATTTTGCTCTCTCATGGCAGGGTAAATGTACGGCAATATGTGTCCCGTCTAGTGCACCTAAACAACCCTACAGTAGTTGAGAACAAAAAATCCCAGTATGGTGTTACACTTTTAATGCTGCTGATCGACGGTACTGCCTTCCTTATAACATATTTAAAAAGTAATATAAGTACCTTAAACCATTTCCAGGTCTCATTTGAACAATTTTCATCAATAGGGTAAGACTTCACAAGAAGCAGTGGGTGTAACGTCAGCACACCCTGCAATACTTCATGAAGATATGCACTAATTGTCTGTCCACTACGAATATAATCATATCCAGTCACATGGTTTTTTATGATGCGCCAAGATAGACAAAAACATAGCTACCTTTTCCTCCACGCGTACATATCTAGAATCAACTACGCCTCCAACGTTAGTCACTAGATAACACAAACGTGCAAATGCATTGCGATTCATTCTCAGATTAATAACATATTGGACATCTCCAGCGTCAATGATCCTATGTAAATGGCTCGTTTGGGCATTTATTCTTTCTGTCATTGAGTACGAAGCAGCCGGTCTGCGGCGACCACTGCGTGGCCACTCCAACATTCTTTTACGGTGTCGTATTAAAAGACATATCATCAAATACATTAGACACAACATTTGGTGTAACAATAACAAGATGAGTATGTTTCTACGTTTTCTGTCCATCTTGCGAGTTAATTGAAACAAATAAAAAAAGCCTGTTTTGTACAACAATAAATGACGTTGATTGTGTAACAAAATAATAAATACTCATTCAATATCTTCAAAACAATATTTAAGTCTATTCGAAGGAACATAAGCATAAAGATTCATATGACAGTCATTAAATAAAACATATATAAATTACCATTCAAATATCAGAATCTCTTGGAAAAAACGTTGTCCTAAATAATGTTAGAAAAGTATAGTCGCTTGAGCTCAATATACTCACCGACACACATAAATCAAGCAAACAGTTCAAGCGCACACACAAATTGAACATCTACAATTAAATTGAAATACCTGCGTACTGCACAAAGGGACGTGTTTCCAAATCAATTTTTTTCATAACTCCGCTGCTGCTGTAACTACGCTCACCATGGGAATGGTTTGTGTTGGAAAATGTTCCGATTACCAGTGTAGGAATCCGACAAGAACAAAAATATGTATACGAGTAAATGGAAAATTGAAAAACACAGAAAAATGTATACGAGTAAATGGAAAATCGAAAAACATAGGTTCAAATATTGGTTGTCGAAAAGCTACCTCGCAGATCTGTATAGGCATCTACATATCTGAACTTCACATTGGAATCGTCCAGATCTGGATCTATTACTCTGTTGCGCGCTTAAGACAATGGAGAAAGAAGACAATAATTTATTAGGGCCATGGGTAAAAGGGTAAATGTGCTCCACAATCTCAATTACTATCACAAAAGATTCACAATACCACTCCTTCACGTGGATTTATTGTTCGTGCATTTCAGGCCTACCAGGTCAGTTAATACAGGGCTCTTGGGTTATCCAACGATGTGTGAAAATTGAACCAAAAGCCCGTTTAATTATTAATCCTATCCTAATACCCCCTACGTACCAAACAGTGCCTTATATTTCAACCCTTTTTTTAACAGAAAAGCTTAAGTAGCTTTATTAAATAGCAATAAGATCTTTGGATACAAGACAATTCAGCCAAACCTGGAAAATCCCAGGCTACCAAGAAAAGGATGTGAGGAAAGAACAAGCAAAATGAGCTAATGAATGTGCAACACCGACGTTGACGGGCGAAAACGTAAAAATAGTCCATAGTGACTGAGGTTTTAACATTTTATCACAGGCCCATGGATTTTTTACTGGGCTTTTAAAAACTGTACCAAAAATATATATTCTGCAGGGTGATAAATTTACAATCCCTCCATTATCCAGGCCACCGACCCCATCGCAAAGCAGAAGGCGAGATGGAAAAATTTCGAGAATTCATCATTGAACTTGCGGAAACTTGCCCAAATGCGCCAAATCCAGCATCCAAAACCCTTTTCCAAGATCGCTTGAACAAATGGTTTTCGGAGTATAAAACTCCTGATCATCCTCCTTATTCTGCGGTAACCATCGCAATTTTTTAACCTTTGGTGTGTGTGTGAGATTATGGGCTTATGCGTTTCCTGTGTGTTTGATGTAAGATTTATGAACGTTGATTTTGTGCATTTTCTAATTTGTTTATAGTGCGTGCAGGCCCTTGAAGAGTTTTCAGAGAATAAATATATACATTAAGCATTGATTATGTTTGATATATATCTGGGGAAATTTTGATGGTGCTCATTTAAGTATTATACTTTTTGAGTTACTAATTTTTGAAACTTATCTTCATTAAAAAAGATGCCATTTTTATTGATTTCTTTTTGGCAAATTGATTGTAGACCGGTTATGCATAGGTATTGATTCCCTCTTAATCTTCGGGAAGTGATTATTTAAGTGAATGGATGGTAATTTATTGATACTTTGTTCTACCCCACTGTTAAATGTTTCGTGCAAGTACAAGGGATCAAACATCTAGGTATCATGTGCAGCCTTGATTTAATAATAATTTCATTGTTTGTAACCATGAGAATGAATCCAAACAATCATGGTTCAGATAGGAAATGGAGTTGTTTTAGTTCTACGGTAGGCCAAATCTTTTATGGATGATATCAAAGCTGGAAATTTCTATTTTGTTTTATTTTTCATTTATTGGATTGTGAGAATGTAGTCTTTGAGACAAAATATCTAACTAATAATCCCCAGTGCTTGAATAGGCATTGTCCTGGGTTTATGTTCTCTTGGAAAATTAACTTTTTGGGAGAGTAATATTATTTTTTGAAACCTTAGAAGTTCCGAAATTTCCATTGCTTTCAATTGGCAAGTGTGTGCGACTACACAAGTTGTAAACGTTTTTTAACCTCAACTGCATTTTTTTTAATTTTTCACATGATAAGGAAAAAAGTGGTGAGTTTCTTTTATTTATCATTCCATTATAGACACAAGTGTAGCTTTATGAAGGTTATTCTTACATAGTTTTTTCCTTTAAAACCTCACAGATGATAGAAAGGGCTCTTAGTGAGTTGAATGAAAAGAATGGTTCTACTGGAGACGAGATATCTCAATTTATCATAAAAGAATATGATGCTTTACCGTGGGCACATTTGACATTGCTGGAAAGTCATCTTGACAAACTTAATAAATCTGGAAATATTGTACTGACTCGGGGCAAGAGATACAAGCTTGCTGAGGAAAATAGCTTTCTGATATCAAGCACAAAAGATAAGAAGAAAAAACGCAAGAGAAAGTCTAGGTGGGCATGGGAGAGAGATATAAACAAGCGGCGGAAGAAAAGAAATCAACCAAAAGGGAACAGATTTGATCTTATCGAAGAACACAAAGGATCTTATGAGAAATTAACTGAAAATGATTTAAACAATGAAAAAAATTACACTGACGGTATGATGGCAGTTACTGATATGGAAAACTATAGGGACACGCCACAAGAACTTGAAATCAATCTATCACAAATTATGAATGGTCACATTTGTGGTGCAGATAAAGAAGAGAAGCAGGAAGAGGGGCAAACTCACGATAATCAGCTGGCAGTTTCAAGTCCTGAAAGGCCTCCTGGTTTTGAGTCGACCGTTGTTGAGAATTTTTCTGATTCGGGTATTTTCTTGCGAACTTGTCTTTGTCCACAAGAACAGAGCTTTGTGGTAGGAGAAAGAGGGCTTGATTTACCCATTGATGATAAGAGGCCTGATTCGCCTAGGGAACCTTCAGTACACGAATTATCAGTATCTGAGAAGTTTTTGAAAATTACAAAGCTCTCAGATTCAAAGGGCTCTTCTGAGGCACATGAAATGGCTGTGTCAGTGCAAGAGAGGATTCCTAAAAGTGTTGAGGTGCATGAGACTGTGTCCAATACATCAGTTTCTTCTGATAGAAGACGCAAAAATTCCAAGTGTCCAAAAGCGGAAGCCATATCTAATATACAATTCCCTAAGCTGCAATCTGGAATAGTATCAGTATCGGCATCAGCTGAGGAAATCTCTACATCGGAGCGTATGGAAAGACAGCAGACACATTGGGGCCTTCATTCACCTAAAACAGTGAATTTCACAGGACCAGATATTTCTCCCAATTCCAACGATCATCAGTTACCTTGGTTGAAGCTATCAGATGTGGAAATGCCTCAGGATCAGCGAGAAGAATCTGTCTCGTCTCCAAACCCTGAACAACACTTGCTGAACGAGAAGCCGCATTGTGACCTTTTAGAAGCAGATATTTTGAAAGTAGCAGAGTCAGTTACAATTGAGAGAAAGCCTAACGAAATAAAGGTATATAGCCGGAGAACAAACACAAGGCCTGAACAATCACAAAATGCCATTCAAGTTGTGAGGTCTGATGTGAATCTGTTGGAGCCAAATGCCATAGTAGATTCTCGAAACTCATCTATGAGTGAACATGAACCTCGAGAACTGCTGCGACAGCCACCCATGGAATCTGATGTGAATCTATTGGAGCCAAATGCCATAGTAGTTTCTCGAAACTCATCTACGAAAGAACATGAAACTCGAGAACTGCTGCACCAGTCATCACTAGTGCAAGGTGAGGCTTTACAAGATAAGCCATCACATGATGAAGATGTGAGCTTAATAGACGTGCTAGAGCCCGAGCATCAACCTGAAGAATTTCAGAAAACGGTGCTTAAACGCCGAGGCAGACCACCCAAACACAAACCAATTATAGCGAAGAAGTCTGATGTGAATCTATTTGAGCCAAATGCTATAGTAGATTCTCAAAACTCATCTATGAATGAACATGAAACTCGAGAACTGCTGCAACAGCAACCACTAGTCTCAGGTGAGGCTTTACGAGATAAGCCATCATGTGATGAAGATGCTAGCTTAATAGAGGTGCTACAACCAGAGCATCAACCTGAAGAATGTCAAAATACGGTGCTTAAACGCCGAGGCAGACCTCCCAAACGCAAAACCAATTATAGGGATGTCCAAAATTTTATCTCCTTCACTATCTCAGGAACTGAAAAATGCAAACCAGCTGCAACAGGAGCCACCAAAGCGGCAGACACGACAGAGACAACAAAAGTAGAAGCTGATGTGACGGTTAGAGGGAACTCGAAATCAATTCACAGTCCAAAGGCAGAGGCAACCACAACTGATGATTTGTTGCTACTTGATGTTCTTGTGCCCAAACTTCGTCGTGGTAGACCTCCAAAATGTTGACTCTTTTTGCAAGCTTCTAAGTAGGCATGGCCTGCTGAAGTAGTACTAGCTAAATGCTCCTAATTCAAGAACCAAGTAGACCTTGATGCTTCACGAAGAACTGAAATGAATTTTGAATATATGTCAATTTATGTTTGAGAATATTAATTCTAGTTCCTCGGATGATGTTCTCATGATGTCCTGAGGGATTCAATGATTCTTTTACGTTGTCATTTGCATTTTTCAGTGTCAAGGGCCAACTTCCATCTCATGCAATTTATGCTCAAATTTTAAAGGTGGAAATTTCATGTTTATAATAAATTTTGTTCTTTTTCTATATAGTTGAGCAAGAGTTTGAATCATCTAGCAGTATAGTAAAGTTGCGGTTTATGTAAGGATTTAAGAGAGCGCTTGTGAGAATTTTTGCTTATTTTAAAGTGATTTTTCGAAAGATTATTTTGAAGTGGGTGATAAGCAAATGCATGGAATACAAGTTAAATTTCAGTGTTTGTAGAAAAAATTACTCCTGAGCTAATTTTTTTAGGAGTAAAAATTATTTTGGTACATGAACTATTGATAAAATGTCAAATTGGTACATGAACTATTGAAGATGGTTTAATTGATATATAATCAAACTCAAAAGTCAATTTTGCCCTTTACTTAAATTTTTTTAAAATTGAATATTGTTATTAAACTGATTAATTGAATTATATACATATTTTGTCTTTTAAATTATATTATTAATCACAATTATAAATATAAATTCATATTTACTAATTACTATACAATAAAAATAATATTATATATCATTATACGAAAAAACATTCAACATAAAATTTATAAATTATAAATGAAAGACACACACATATATAATTTTTAATTTGATTAATATAAATAATAATATTATAACATAGATAAACAGAAAAAAATATCTTTTATTATATATTTTTAATATATATTATTTTTGAATATATAATTTATCAATTGTTATATATATGTGTGTATGTTCATGTTTGTATTAATTAATATTTAAAATATTTCGTACAATGAGTACGATCTCTTTTCTATATATAAAATTTAAATAAATATAAATTTATATTTATAATTGTATGAATAAAATAATTTGTGTATTTATTTTGATTTAACAAAAATATTAGACTTTAAAATAATATAGGTGAAGGGTAAAATTGACTTTATAAGTTGATTATGTACCAATTAAACCATTTTCAATAGTTTATGTACCAATTTGACATTTTACCAATAATTCGTGTATCAAAATAAATTTTACTCATTTTTTTTAGTAACATGACAAAATATCCTTAAACGTATAAATAGTGATATGAGATTTCAATATAAATGTGGTATGATACTCGAGTAAGATATTTAATATCTTTTTATCGTACTATATGAAAGAAACAGTGTACGTAGTTTGTTATGTAAAATTAAGCAGTGTTGTATTTGGTGTTGTAACACCAACTACAACACATTGCAACGGAAATTAAAGCGTAAAATAAAACACAAGTAAATAATTTTGCACGAGTATAAAAACTCGTGCGGATGCCTTAGGGCTAAATATCACTAGAAAAATAATATCAGTCTTACAAAATAATACTAGTGATTTTACGAAAAATCAATAAATCCTAAATTTCTTAACAAGTTGAGAAATCAAACTTGCATATTAAATAAATCAGAGTAAAACAAATTAGATGCAACTTCCGTAGCCTAAATTTGAAGAACAACAAATATCTTCGAACAACACAGTTCCCACAGTATTGTCTCCGATGTCTTCAACACTAACAGCAACACGGGGACATGCAACTACGAAGGTTGCAAAACCTCGCTTCAGAAATCTTCAATCCTTCAACCAAAATTCTTCGATCGTAGCTCTGAGAATTATGCGTCTGAAGCGTGTCTTTCTTGTGCGTGAAAAACTTTTTTTTTAGATTGGAATCCAAGTTTAGAAGGTTTACTTAGATAGTGTTCTACTAGAATAAAGAAACAATTATTTGTAAAAATAAAACTCTATCAAATCATATCATATCTTGATAATATCAAATAATAATATATCTATTAAATACCTTATCAAGATATAATTAAGCATGACAAATATATTTCTCAAGATTTTCAAAATATACATAATATATTTACCAATACTTTTAACTTGTCTAGAAAGCAAAATTAATTAATATGCAATATTCACAAGGTCGAGAATATCAAAGAATAAAAATTCCTTTCAATCTCCCTTTTTTTGTTTTCTGGACAAAACATAGCACAAGTAAGAATAAACATAAACTCCCCCTGAGTTTAAAATACTTCTCCCCCTGAATTGTAAGTCTTCCCTGAAGGTGTTGTCCCTCGTGTTGACAACACCAAGGATAACATGAACCTTGACACTTCCCATTTGGTATAAATGAGATTGTGGTTGGTTTCATTGGTTAATATGATGTTTGGTACATTTTTTGATAAACCAAGAGAATCCAATGTCCGAAGGACAAACTGATATTATTTGAAGGATAGTAAACCCATCTACCTCCCATATATTAACAATCATTTTTGTAATAAGATCCCTATTTTCAATTCTACCCCTGCTCCTACACCCAAGAAAAAAAAGGGCCCAACATCTTGCTCATCCCATCTCCATGTAAACGATGGAAGAAAAAAGTTGTGTATTTTAGGTTTCCTCTCACAGGTGCGAAAACATCAGAAATCGGACTCATTCTCGTAATAAATTAAAATCATACAATGTCTTAATTTCTCGGTAATTCCCCATGAAAACAACACAGCAGAAAACAACACAGAAAAGTTATATATATTTCTTTCTGGAATATTTGGAGAACACAGAAAAATGATGGATGAGAAGTAACAGATTGTCTACCTACCTACAATATTTCAAAAAATATCACAGAAGAATGGTTCGATATGAATAATTTAAGAAAAATGTAGAAGTATTCGAAAGAAGAAGGGTGTCAAAGGCCTTTTCTTACATTCATTAATGACATTTTCTTTATCTTTCTTCATAATGTTATATTGTGATATACTATTGTTATTTTGATAAAGACCTTGAATATGCTATAGTGTAAGTAAGATGAGATAGTGAATAAAGAAAGATCACTATCATGAAACACATCTTATAGTCACTGTATATTCTAAACAGTTCCTAGTCAATTGAGCAGTCCGCAAATAAGGATAAGGATCACTCGAGATCGAGACTAGCATTTGCGATGCCAAGTACCACGTTTCATTGGTATGGAACATAGAGATGTTCAAAACATGCAAATGAATATTCATATGATGAATGATCGAACTACCCTATTCGCAATTTCCAAGTGGTTATTATTAACTGAGTGGATAAGTCCGCGATTTTGGTTGTACACCATTAGTCCTTACTACTTGAAACATCATGGAGACTCTATATGCTAAGTACTATACTTTGACTCATTTACCGACTCTATGAGGGTCATCAGGTGTCGAGATTGGGTACAGTTATGACACATATAGGAGTCGATGCTTTGTTGTCAAGGATTCACCACACGCTTGCGAGTGTGGATATCCTATGCGATCTGAGGAAATATTAGTGTGACAAATCTCTGGCCAGAGTACTCGATGTGATTTAGGTTACTTGGTTTCCTAGTAGCACATGCGATGTCACTATTTGATCTTCAAGATGCATTGCATAGTTATCGAATTTCGAACGAATCTCGATGTACCAATGGTTGTTGATTCGATCGGGATATATGGATGAAGTGACCGTACTGTACGCTAACCAATACCTACTGGTTCTTGCAGGAACTATCAGTGATACCTAGGAAATCATGGGGCGATGTTGCTAAGCGCTCTTACCATGATTCGATGGGTAAGTCGGAAATTGTTGTTCCGAGTCACAAGGAGTTGTGAGCCCACAGCTAGCTGTATCCCTGAACCATTGAGGGTTACATAAGTAATGGATTACTAATCCCCGTTGAGATAGTTAAATTTAAAGAGTTAAATTTAATGAAAGAGAAGTTGGACTTCTAAACTAAAGGGAGTGGAATTTCCTAAAATGACATAGGGATGGGCATTTTTTGAAATCACTGAATTCGGATTCAGATAAATTATCTTGACTTTAAAAGGTGCAGAAATGGTATCTGTGCACATTGGTGAAATCAGTTTATCAATTGGAATCATGATGAATTTTATATTAATTTCTATAATAACAGGCTTTGCTTGTTGGGCTTAAGTTATGGATTATGGGCCCTAAGGAATTAGTGTCTTAATAGACTTATAACTTAATCTAGTCTAGAAATTATATATATATATATATATATATATGTAGTTTTCGAAAATTTCATTGATTAAAAAAGCTTGTATTTTTCGAAAATTACATAAAAAAGAAGGAAGGAATTTTCGAAATTTCTTCTCCCCTTTTTGAGAGAATTCAGTCTGTGATTTTTATGAAAAATTACATTCTGAATTTACATATCAAATCTGTTTAATCTCTTCGATAAACATCTGATTGATTTCTAGTGCAATCAATCAGAGGGTTTCAGTTTTCTGTTCGTGGACCTAATTCAGGAGTTGATCGAGCAAGTCATCAGTTCCTGGGATTTACAACAAGAGCAGATTTAATCTGTTGGAGTCCATAATCAAGCCATAGCTTGAAGAGGTAAAATATTAATTGTTATTATTATTTTACTTGCATAATTTAATCGTTAGAATTTGATACCCATGATATGGAATCGTTCCATATAAAAATTTTTAAACTTTCGCTGCACCGGATATCAGATCTATGATCTGAAAACGTGTTCCAACAGTGGCGTCAGAGACAGGTTGCTCTCAGATCAAATGATTAAAATTAATCGATTGTACAAAATTTTTAGCCTCGATTTTTGAAACAAAACAAAATTTTAAATTAAAATTTTTTGAAGGGCAACACGGGCAGCGATTGTCGCTGCCCAGCTCCACGTGGGCAGCCCTGTCCCACGTGGAGGCGGGGCTGCCCGGGAACGTCCCGTGCAGCCCAAAAAATTAAAATTTGATTTTTTAAAAAGAATTTTAGATTTTTGAAATTTTAGTTTTTGGTCCGATCGAAAATTATTTTTGATTGGTCCACGAGGCATCGGGTCAAATTGTTTGAGTCCAAAATTTTTAAAATTGATTTTTGGATAAATTTGAATTTTTGGAAAATTTATAAATTTTATCCGTTAAATTAGATTTTATAAAATTAATTATTTTGGTACAATTGATGATAATATATGATCTTATGAATATATTAGATAAAATTTGATTTTATCTTTTTAATTATGTTGCCATTGCATGTTATCCAATTATTTAATTATTGAATTAATTATTGGATAAAAGGATGATCGATTGCAATGACCAATTTCGTAGGTGTATGTTAGGTTGTTTACATTTGGTTTTATTGTTGTTGAGTTTTATTAATGGGCTTGGTTTATGGCCCAATTTAAATTGTCATTTGTAATAAAAAGTGGGCCTGGTTTATGCCCCGTTCCCACCCTTAAATATGTATCCCCTACTTGTCATCGAAATTTATTGTAAATTTATTAGACTTAGTGGGAGATAAAGATTTGAAGACAATGGTGGGCCCAGCAGACAATAAAGACCGAAGAAATGTAAATTGGAAGCTCAATGTAATAGGATTGCATTGCATACTTGCATATCACCTAGGATTGGACTTAGACTCGTGATTGGCAACCACGGGTCGATTAGTTCTTGGGATCGATCATCCTTTAAATAATATATATGATATTATTGTTGTATGCATGTTTAGACTAAATTGCATGAATCCCGCAAGCATACAAAGATTGAATGATGAGACAAATTTTCAAAATAAAATCTCTTATTTTAAATATGATTTAAAATTGATATCAAGATAAACAAAAGGGAATTTAAATATTGTTTAAATATTCCTACCTTCCATCAACGATCAATGTATGAGATGCTACCCGTGGACACGGTCCGGCTCATATTATTGGGGGGCTCGTTCGTCGGAAAGCTGTACATTGGATCGACACATGTTGTAAGTTGGGTGGAACTCCCATGAGATTGGCTCATATTATTGGGGATCCACATGGCGACCGTCCATTACAACTTAATATTGATGGGTCATCTTGACATGTCACAATAAACGACGTCATATTATTGGGCTCTTATTGGACATGAGGTAAAAACATGGGGATTGCTTTGGAAGCAATTGGACTCTACCTTTTGAAAATTATGGTTGGCTGATATTATTCGGGACTATGATTTGTCAATTGGACTCCATGTTCCCACTAAAGAAAATAGTTTCTCGTTTTCACTAGAGGGTAGTGAAATCGTTAAAATAGTGGGAGTGAAATTCATAAAATAAATCTCGCCATATTTTATGTCTTAGTAAATTAATTAAGCAATCACCGATAATTATCTGCTTTCATCTCAGTATATCATTATGATGAATCTTCGTAATCCACATGTCTCAATTCTCGAACAAAACAAACTGACTGGCGCAAACTATACGGAATGGTTCCGTAAGTTAAAAGATTGTCCTGAGTTCGGAGAAGATTTTCTACGTGCTAGAAAAGGCTCCTCCGAAAACAGCCCCGGCTGATATAACTTCGGAAAGGTTGGCCGAACTAGAGAAATGGTAGGACCATGATCTCAAGGCCAAATGTTACATGCAAAGATGGACAAGTCTAAATAAGTTTGCCATCACTGCAAGAAACCCGGTTACTGGAAGCGCAACTGCAAAGAATATATATATCGAGTAGTTACGAACTGCAAAGGATATATTTTATGTTGAAATAAATGTACCACTTAATACTACTTCTTGGGTATAGGATACCAGATGTGGATCTCACATTTGCAAAGAGTTGCAGATGATGACAAGAAGTCATAGGCTAAGGATGGGTAAGACCCAGTTGAGGCTCAGGAATGGTTCCATAGTTGAAGCCAAAGTTGTGGGAGACGTTTATTTAATTTTGCAAAATAATTTTAAGCTATTTTTGAGAGATGTTTCATTTGTGCCAGAATTTAAAACATTATTTCTATTTCCATGCTTGATAGAGATGGTTTTTCTTGAAATTTTGCGAATGGGATTTGCAATATTTACAAGAATGAATGTTTGATTGGAAATGGACAACTTGAAAACAATCTATATAACTTAAAATTAAAAGACGTACCAATTAATTATGTTGATAAACCGGCAACAACAAATAAAAGAAAAAACGATAGTCAAAACCCGGCAAACCTTTGGCATGCTAGGCTAGGTCATATTTCCTCAAGAAGGATAAACAAGCTAGTGGGAGAGGGAATGTTTGATATGTCTGATATTAACTCTCTACCAACTTGTGAGTCCTGCCTAAAAGAAAAAATGACTAAAACTCCTTTCAAAGGAAAACCTGAGCGTAGTCAAAATCTGTTGGATTTGATCCATACAGATGTTTGCGGCCCATTTAGTATTGGTACTAAATTTGGTCACACCTACTTCATTACCTTTACTGATGATTATTCTAGGTACGGGTATTTATATTTGATGAAATATAAGTCTGAATCATTTGAAAAGTTCAAAGAATTCAAGGCTGAAGTAGAAAATAAACTAGGTAAAAGTATTAAAGCACTTCGATCGGATCGAGGTGGAGAATACTTAAGTACCGAGTTTTTGGGCTATCTAAAAGAGAATGAGATTCTCTCTTAGTGGACTCTTCCTATGACACCTCAGCTAAATGGTGTTTCGGAGCGTCGCAATCGAACATTGTTGGACATGGTTTGATCTATGATGAGCTTCACTGAGCTTCCACCTTCGTTTTGGGGCTATGCTCTTGAAACGACGGTATTGTTGTTGAACAATGTCCACACTAAAGAAGTGAACAAAACTCCATATGAATTATGGACTGGCAAAACTCCTAAGTATTCGTACTTGAGGATTTGGGGATGTCCTGCTTATGTGAAGCAGACAGTGGGAGATAAGTTGGATAGTCGATCCACCTTATGTTATTTTGTAGGGTATCCGAAGAATTCAATCTGATATTATTTCTATCATCCTACTGAAACAAAAGTGTTTGTTTTGAGAAATGTCACCTTCATGGAGAAGGAGTTCTTACTTGATAAGAAAGACAAGATGAGAACTTGAAAAAATTCGAGAAGAACCCGAGATACAAAATAACGATCTCATACCTCAGGAACCATTAAACGACACACCTCTTTCTAGAAGATCCGAGAGGACTTCTAGATCTCCTATTCGATATGGTTTACTTCTTGAAGGGGATCAAAGTGAACCCGACATTGGATGTGATCCAAGAAACTTCAAGGAAGCAATTTCTGATGCGGATTCAAATTTATGGCTTGAAGCTATGCAGTCGGAAATAGACTCGATGCATACAAACCAAGTTTTGTCTTTAGTAGATCCTCCCGATGGAATTGTTCCAATAGGGTGTAAATGGATTTACAAAAGAAAACTTGGGCCTGATGGTAAGGTATTGACCTACAAGGCACGATTGGTGGCAAAAGGTTATACTCAAAGACAAGGTGTTGACTATGATGAAACCTTTTCACCAGTCGCAATGTTCAAGTCCATAAGAATCCTTATTGCCATAGCAGCTTGGTATGACTATGAGATATGGCAAATGGATGTGAAGACTGCATTTCTTAATGGAAACATTAAATAAGAAATCTATATGATGCAGCCCGAGGGATTCACATCCATGGGAAGCGAGCATAAGGTATGCAAGCTTCAGAGATCAATTTATGGTCTCAAACAGGCATCAAGAAGTTGGAACCAGAAATTTGATGAAATAATAAAGGACTTTGGTTTTATCAAGAACCCGGAGGAACCATGCGTGTACAAGAAAGTAGTTAAGGATGCTGTGACATTCTTAGTGCTTTATATTGATGACATTCTACTCATTGGGAATGATGTAGGGATGTTGCAGTCAACAAAGATATGGTTATCAGGTAGATTCTCGATGAAGGACTTAGGTGAGGCGTCCTATATTCTAGGAATACAGATCTATAGAGATAGATCTAAGAGAATGATAGGACTCACTCAAGCTACCTACATCGACACTATATTGAAGAGGTTCTCTATGGATGAGTTCAAGAGAGGACATCTACCTATGTGTCATGGAGTTTCTCTATCCAAGTCTATGTCTCCCAATACTGACGAAGAGATAGAGAAAATGACACACATACCATATGCATCAGCCATAGGTAGTATCATGTATGGGATGATATCTACAAGACCGGATGTAGCCTTTGCTCTGAGTGTCACGAGCAGATATTAGGCCAATCCTGGTCAAATGCATTGGAAAGCTGTGAAGGATATTCTAAAGTACTTGAGAAGGACTAAGAATATATTCATGGTTTATGGGGGAAGAGAATTGAAATTGGAAGGCTATACCGACTCTAGCTTCCAAAGTGACGTGGATGACTCGAAGTCAACCTCTGGATTTGTATTCATGCTCAATGGCAGTGCTGTCTCTTGGAAGAGTTCCAAGCAAGACACCACAGCGAATTCCACCACTGAGGCAGAATACATTGCAGCATCAGCTGCTGCTAAAGAGGTCGTTTGGATGAGGAATTTCGTCCAAGAGTTGGGCGTAATTCCTGAAGCTGTTGGTCCAGTCCCGGTGTACTGTGACAACACTGGTGCCATTGCTCAGGCAAAGGAACCAAGGTCTCATCAAAGATCCAAACACATACTGAGGAAATACCACATCATCCGGGAGATCGTGGAAAGAGGAGACATCACTGTCGAGAGAGTGGCCTCTCAGACAATATCGCTGATCCACTTACTAAGCCCTTGCCAGGACCATTGTTTGACAAACATCGCGAAGAAATGGGACTACGTAGTATGATTAGTTGGCTATAGGGCAAGTGGGAGATTGAAAGAGTTGATGCCCCGCTAGCCAAGTTGTGGCTAAGGGCTTTGAGAGTCTCTTATTATAAACAATCTTTGTTTAATATAATTTACATTCATTAATGGCATTTTCTTTATCTTTCTTCATAATATTATATTGTGATATACTATTGTTGTTTTGATAAAGACCTTGAATATACTATAGTGTAAGTAAGATGAGATAGTGAATAAAGAGAGATCACTATCATGAAACACATCTTATAGTCACTGTATATTCTAAACAGTTCCTAGTCAATTGAGCCGTTCACAAATAAGGATAAGGATCGCTCGAGATCGAGACTAGCATTTGCAATGCCAAGTACCATGTTTCATTGGTATAGAACATAGAGATGTTCAAAGCATGCAAATGGATATTCATATGATGAATGATCGAACTACCCTATTCGGACTTTCCAAGTGGTTATTATTAATTGAGTTGATAAGTCCGCGGTTTTGGTTGTACACCATTAGTCCTTACTACTTGAAACATCATGGAGACTCTATATTCTAAGTACTATACTTTGACTCGTTTACCGACTCTATGAGGGTCATCAGGTGTCGGGATTGGGTACAGTTACGATACATATAGGAGTCGATGCTTTGTTGTCAAGGATTCACCACACGCTTGTGAGTGTGGATATCCTATGCGATCTGAGGAGATATTATTGTGACAAATCTCTGGCCAGAGTACTCGATGTGATTTAGGTTACTTGGTTTCCTAGTAGCACATACGATGTCACTATTTGATATTCAAGATGCATTGCATAGTTATCGAATCTCGAACGACTCTTGATGTACCAATGGTTGTTGATTCGATCGGGATATATGGATGAAGGGACCGTACTGTACGCTAACCAAAACCTACTGGTTCTTGCAGGCACTATCAGTGATACCTAGGGAATCATGGGGTGATGTTTCTAGGCGCTCTTACCATGATTCGATGGGTAAGTCGGAAATTGTATTTCCGAGTCACAAGAAGTTGTGAGCCCACAGCTAGCTGTATCCCTGAACCATTGAGGGTTACACAAGTAATGGATTACTAATCCCCGTTGAGATAGTTAAATTTAAAGAGTTAAATTTAATGAAAGAGAAGTTGGACTTCTAAACTAAAGGGAGTGGAATTTCCTAAAATGACATAAAGATGGGCATTTTTGGAAATCACTGAATTCGGATTCAGAAAAATTATCTTGACTTTAAAAGGTGCAGAAATGGTTTCTGTGCACATTGGTGAAATCAGTTTATCAATTGAAGTCATGATGAATTTTATATTAATTTCTATAATAACAGGCTTTGCTTGTTGGGCTTAAGTTATGGATTATGGGCCCTAAGGAGTTAGTGTCCTAATAGACTTATAACTTAATCTAGTCTAGAAATTATATATATATATATATATTATATATATATATATATATATATATACATATATATATATATATATGTAGTTTTCGAAAATTTCATTGATTAAAAAAGCTTGTATTTTTCGAAAATTACATAAAAAAAGGAAGGAATTTTCGAAATTTCTTCTCCCCTTTTTGAGAGAATTCAGTCTGTGATTTTTATGAAAAATTACATTCTGAATTGACAGATCAAATCTGTTTAATCTCTTCGATAAACATCTGATTGATTTCTAGTGCAATCAATCAGAGGGTTTCAGTTTTCTATTCGTGGACCTAATTCAGGAGTTGATCGAGCAAGTCATCAGTTCCTGGGATTTACAACAAGAGCAGATTTAATCTGTTGGAGTCCATAATCAAGCCATAGCTTGAAGAGGTAAAATATTAATTGTTATTATTATTTTAATTGCATAATTTAATCGTTAGGATTTGATACCCATGATATGGAATCGTTCCATATAAAAAAATTTAAACTTTCGCTGCACCGGGTATCAGATCTATGATCTGAAAACGTGTTCCAACACGGTAGATACTCCGGATCCAAATTGATGGAAGTTCATCCACTAACAGGATAGGGTAAGACCCTATAATATTCCAAAGATATAACTCGATGTGTAATATGCATGCAACATACAATCATGTCATAAAATATGCACATAAAATCATGCAAGCACATAAACAGTACTTTCGTACCTCACTACTAGGCAAGCTCTATCAGCTCTAAGTCCACGCCTATAGTCCGCACTACACAGCGAAATGATACTAATATCATTATATTACTCCAAAAGTCTTAACTAATCTATTGAATACTCCTAAATATTTTTAGGAAGCAAAATCTATACATGCGTCCGTCGTCAGCCCGTTGTTGTCGTTTGCCTCAAAACTTAGCACAACTTCGCTACGACGCCGGGATCGCTCCGCTACTTTCGGATTCCCAATATGATGCCTAAAACTCCCTAGATATGACTAGAAAGGCAAAGAAACAAGAGAGAAGAGAGGAGAGGGGCGAGTTGAAATGAGGAATCGGCTCATCTATTTTTAGACAGAGAACGGAACGTCCGTTCCTCCATCGTTGCGTCCATTCGTCATCGTTGTGTCCGTCCGACGAACGTTGCGTCCGATGTCCCATAATGTTCGTAAGTAATGACTTCATCTTGCTGACATCACGAATGACATCAGCTGACTAGAACGTTGCGTCCGTTCCACGAACATTGCGTCCGTTCTACCCGACCCTCCAGGCCATTTTTGATCATTTTGGGTCCATTTCTGGACTCCGTTAATCCATTAGGAATTCCCTTAATCATGTTTTAATTAATATAAACATGATCACTTGATTAATATACTCATTAATTGTTCATTTTGGATACGGGTTACTACATTCTCCCCCACTTAAGATATTTCGTCCTCGAAATCAGATCTTAAGTATCAAAATAAAAAAACATGCAGAAACATCTTTATTTGGATTAAACTTTTACAAGTGAATACAACACTGGAATAAAATCAAAATAACTCAGGATGTTCTGAACGCATCCTGCTCTCAAGCTCCCAAGTGGCTTCTTCAGTTCCTCGGCGCTGCCACTGAACTAGAATCAAAGGGATAACTTTATTCTGCAACACTTTATCCTTACGATCCAAGATACAAACCGGTCTCTCTACATAAGTCAAATCAGTATCCACCTGAACTTCTAACGGCTGCAAAATATGAGACTGACCTGCCACATACCATCGCAACAGGGATACGTGAAACATGTCATGGATACTAGAAAAATACGGTGGCAAGGATAACCGATAAGCCAAATCACTGATGCTCTCCAAGATCTCAAACGGACCAATAAATCAAGAAGACATCTTTCCTTTGATACCAAATATGATAATCCTGCGGAAAGGTGAAACTCTCAGAAACACTTTCTCCCCAACATCGAACTGCAGAGGTCTATGCATGATATTAGCATAACTGGTGTGAGACCTCGGTTTTAATCATCTAATCTCGAATACTTAAAATAATAAGCTAAGATAAACCAATAAATAAGTCAAATAAAAAAAATTTATTTTTCAAAGAAAAAAGGGTTCGCTCGATCGGTAACTTCTTACCGATCAAGCGGGCAAAACTCTGCTCGAAACTCCAGGGCCTTATCGCTCTGTCTCGCTAAGAGGGGCTCCTCGCTCGATCGGTAACTTTCTGCCGATCGAGCGGACCCTGCTCTGAACAAACAAAAATCAGAAGTTGCTCTCAGCTCATCTTCTCCTACTCAATCCAGTCAAAACAAAATAAGGTCTTAAATCATGAAACAACAACATTAAAGCATCCATATTCGAATATTCGATACAATGAGTTCCAACCAAAGATATAATTCTAAACATGCTTCCAATTACAACAAAAGTTCGACATGCTTCAAGACATAAACTAGATTGACATGTTGTTCGACTTCTAAACCGAGTTTCACTTCTATTCCCTGATCTCCATGCTAACCAAGTTTCCTCTGAATCGATCCTGCCCCACCTGTCGCCAAGTACACATATAAAACAAAGCAACAGCCGTATAACTCCGGTGATAATGATATTCCCAGTAAAAGAAACATAACATGCAGTAACAAGTAATATATCAATAACATGATATAAAGACAACATATTCAATGTTAATACAAATGAAATGCATGTCTTTAAAACCGGGATATAAACTCTGATAATCAAGGAATTTCTGCTATTCTTTTGGTATCCCGAGGATGAGATCACGTAACAACTCACCGACTCTCCCGATCTAGGTGGTGTCCCGTATCTCCATCCTCTAGACTTTGGTGCGACTATAAGGAGTATGCTGACACTAGGTTAACTTCTACAACCTAGGTCACTCACAATATAACCCCCAAAACGTCTAAACAAAAAGGCCGTACAGCCCGCTGAAATCAAATAATTAGGCTCGAGATGAATGCATATAGAAAACACAAAGCATTAAACCATAAATCAAATAATAACTAGACTTCAAATCAACAAATACAAGGTTCCCCACTCTAGAACAAGTATTGATGCAAGTATATGATTTAAGGGAAACTCAAGAACCATCTGTCTTGAGTGTTCTATCCCGCTTAAACGATGACTGCTTGTACCTTTCTCGTTCAATATCTCCAACTCTGGATACGCTACAAAAAGTGGTTACCGCTCTTCGTCTAACTCTTCGAAAATCTATTACTGCTAACTCTGGGCTCAACCAACTTCAAACGAATCTGTACGAAGACAAAACAAGATCAACAACGACAATCAAACCCAACTGCCAATGGTTCAACAATTCAAACGAATAAAAATCCCAAAACTCAAACCGGCGGCATAACGGCTATAATCTGATCAAACCGGAAACACAGACAACAGTATAGCATCGAAACCAACTCAATACAATAATAAATCATCAAAAACAAATCCAATCCAACAAATCTCAAAATTCTCATTTTCGAAATAAGCTTCCAAAAATCATAACAATTACGAACGACACTCTTTATCAAATTCGACTGAGAATAAACGATAAGAACTAGTTCAAGAATCATAACCGAAACTCAATCGATTCTAACAACATCCAAAAATAGAAATATAACTGATCGGAGAAAAACTTACTATAGAAAGAAACTCTCGCTGTCAGGATCGTTAAACTAACTTCGGATTGAAATTCTACCGGACGGATTGACCGAAAACCGAAGAAGGAAATCTTGAAGATCATGTTGGCTTCTTCAATGGAGGAAATCGGTTTTGGAGAAGGAGAGGGAAGAGATAAGGACTTAGTCAACTCATTCTAAGTAGTATATATTATAACAAATCCCCTATTTATATTTTAGTCCCTGAAATTTTTGAAAATTGCAAAATAGACCCTGATAAAAAACAAATCGGCTCTTGAATTCTATAATCTCCTATTATCTCAAATAAACTCAATTAAGATAATTTCGGGGCGTTAAAACTGGTCTGACGATCCTGTTCAGTCTTAATCCATTTCTTGATCTGATCAACAATATCTGCGGCCTGCTGGACTAACTCTGGTCCCTCGGCCTGTTTCTCCCCCACTTCTTCCCAGAAGAGTGGAGTACGAAAACGTCGCCCGTACAACGCCTCAAAAGGTGTCATCCCAATGCTACAATGGTAGTTGTTGTTGTACTCAAACTCAATCAATGGCAAATGATCTTGCCAGGCTAAACCAAAATCCATAGTACACGCCCGAAGCATATCCTCTAAGGTATGGATAGTGTGCTCTGCCTGTCCATCAGTCTCCGGGTGATAGGCAGTACTCAAACTGAGAGTAGTGCCCATGGCACACTCCCCTAGAATCTGAAAGTAAACCTGGGGTCTCGATCGCTGACAATGCTCACCGACACTCCATGAAGTCGAACGATCTCTTAAATGTATAACCGAGCCATACGATCAACAGTGTACTCTCGACTATAGGGAATGAAATGTGCTAACTTGGTGAGTCGGTCCATCACAACCCAGATAGCATCACAATTCCTCGAG